>NW_021963242.1:0-301966 GCF_901765095.1 Microcaecilia unicolor
ATTGAGGTGTTAAGTGTGGCATGGGGGTACAACAAAAATTCTATAACAGTGAGGCTACCAAATTGCAGGGCATCAAGACTACTAGTACTCTTTCTACAGCACTGCTAGATGTACACGTGGAGGGGCATAATCGAACGGGGGCGCCCATCTCTAAGGGTGCCCATCTCTAAGGATGACCCCGTAAAGGGTGTCCCCGACCGTATTATCGAAACAAGATGGGCGGCCATCTTTCGTTTCAATAATACGGTCGGGGACGGCCAATTCTCAACATTTGAGTCGACCGAAGAGATGGCCGGCATTGGTTTTCGACGATAATGGAAACTAAGGACGTTCATCTCAAAACCGGCCAAATCTAAGCCATTTGCTCATGGGAGGAGCCAGCATTTGTAGTGCACTGGTACCCCTCACATGCCAGGACACCAACCGGGCACCCTAGGGGGCACTGCAGTGGACTTCATTAATTGCTCTCAGGTACATAACTCCCTTCCCTTGGGTGCTGAGCCCCCCAAACCCCCCCCCCAAACCCCCCCCCCAAAACCCACTCCCCACAACTGTACCCACTACCATAGCCCTTATGGGTGAAGGGGGGCACCTACATGTGGGTACAGTAGGTTTGGGGGGTTTTGCAGGGTTCACATTTACCACCACAAGTATAACAAGTGAGGGGGGGGTGGGCCTGGGTCTGCCTACCTGAAGTGCACTGCACCCAGTAAAACTGCTCCAGGGACCTGCATACTACTGTCATGGAGCTGGGTATGACATTTGAGGCTGGCATAGAGGCTGGAAAAAAGTGTTTTTAATTTTTTATTTTTAGGATGGGAAGGGGTTGGTGACCACTGGGGGAATACGGGGAGGTCATCCCTGATTCCCTCGGTGGTCATCTGGTCAGTTCGGACACCTTTTTGGTTTGGTCCTGAAAATAAATGGACCAAGTCGGACAAATGCTCGTCAGGGCCACCCTTCTTTTTTCCATTATCGGCTGAGAGCACCCATGTGTTAACCACACCCCAGTCCCACCTTCGCTATGCCTCCATACACCCCCTTAAACTTTGGCTGCTCCTGTGACGGACTGCAGTTGAAGGCGACCAAAATTGGCTTTCGGTTATGCCGATTTGGCTGCACCTGAGAGAAGAGCGCCAATCTCCCGATTTGTGTCGGAAGATGGGCGTCCTTCTCTTTCAAAATGAGCAGGATAGTCCCCTATTCTGTATAGCGTGCCTAAAGATCCGTTCTGAAATCCAAGCAGATTCTATAACAATGCGTGTAGCTTAACAAGCTTCACAAGCTAATGAGAACTGAACAGCACTTAACATGCAATAATTTATTTATTTATTGATTGATTGATTGCATTTATATCCCACATTTTGCCGCCTAATGGTAGTTTCAATGTGGCTTACATACAACAGGGCATACAATTACAGTGCTTCAGTGTGATTGAAGAGTATCGTTACAACAAGGCAGACGATTACAGTGATTGACCACTAATTGACACTAATTAAAATTACGCGCACAACTCGCTAAGCATATTCTGTAATGAAGCGCCAAACTTCAAACGTTTGCAGGCCAAAAAGGGTGTGGGTTATGGGTGGAAAATGGGTATTTCGTGTGTGTTATGAAATTTACACCTGTAGTTATAGAATGTAGCCCAGTGCATGTAATCTACACCCTGGGATTTATGCTTGTTTTTGTTGGTGTAAATGGATGTGTGTGGTTCTAGGTGCTGCGATATCAACCTAGCATACTCTGTATACCGTGCCTAAATCATGGCACACTTATAGAATATGCTTAGTTGGCACTGATTTCTGTGCTGATTTTTTAAGCATCATATATATAGCATCTCCCCCTTTTATGCAGGTACTTTCTCTGTCCCTAGAGGCTCACAATCTAAGTTTTGTACCTGGGGCAATGAAGGGTTGAGTGACTTGCCCAAGATCACAAGGATCTACAATAGGAATCAAGCCCATGTTACTTGGATCAAAGTCTGCTGTGAAACCATTATGTTAGTCTTCTCTGTCTTGGCCATCCTCCATCATCCTCTTGGCCAGGGAACCACGGATTGTTCCCTGTGCCAGGCAGGAGGAGGTATCATATACATCATCTTTATGTACATGATATTCTGTACATGTGTGGGCCTGTTTTCCCATAAAGAATATCTCTGAGCTCTTCCCTGGCTTTGGGGCAGCTTGATATTTATTTATAGAATTGCCACCTATAGTAGCAAGATTCCAGAATCCTCAAGAGTTACAAGATTCCAGAATCCTCAAGAGTAACAAGATTCCAGAATTCTCAAGAGTAGCAAGATTCCGGAATCCCAAAGAGTAGCAAGATTCTGGAACCCCAAAATCCTACATAGTCTAAAGGTGCAGTAAAGAACTTTTCAGTGCAGTATATGTAGGGGACTTGATGGGCATTTAAGCCTTTGCGCTTATCATGCATTACTATCTGCTGTGGAAGCCATTCAAGGGCAACAACTTGCCACACTTTAGTAACAGTTCCCTATGAGTTTAGCATTCAGTCAGGTTATACCAACTCATTTTTTGAAATGTTTCTTCTCTACAGATTATGCTGCTGACAGACCCAGAGATCGAGAGCAGTTTACTGATCAGCTCGGATGAAGGGGCCACTATCAAAGTACCGGCTGAACTTTTACATACAGAGTCTGCTCTTTCATTCCAAGCAGGGAAGACTGGATTCTCGCTTACAGTCTTGACCAAAGGTAAGCACGCTTAGCAGCTTCTCGGCAAGCAACAGAATGACCTCTGCTTTTTCTGCAGAAGCTGATTTCGTACTCTATTCCTAATCATAATTACGATTGTGACATTTACAAAGGCAGAGTTAAGTCAGGGGTGCTGAATTTACAGATAAATGTACATCTCCCATCATTTTGGTTTTAAGGAGGTGAAAATAGGGGGAGGAGGAAGGTTCTAGGGGTAGAAATCTTACTTACAACATACATACACATAAACATACATGCATGCTTTATCATGTGCATACTTAGGTGAATTTTCTAAGTGGCAATAACATATGTATTTCTGCTTTGAATGTTACTATCAGGTAAATTATAGAGACCCATGTATACCTTCTCTTTGACGTGCACAAGTCTCTGTGCCTCAGACAATATGCACTCTCATACTGCTCTTCAGGTGTTTCACAACAGAACCAACAAACTAGGTTATAACATGTTTGTCATTTCTGCACTCCAGTGCCGTAGCCACAGGTGGCGCCTTGATGGGTCAGGACCTACCCACTTAGGTCTCAAGCCCACCCAACAGTAACACACTTTCAGCAGCAGCTGGTGGGGATTCCAAGCTCCACCAGCTGAAGTCATTCCTCTGATGGTAAACCAGTGGCGTTCCTAGGCTGGCTGACACCCGGGGCAGATGGCCGATGCCCCCCCCCCCCGGGTGCAGCGCGACCCCCCCTGGTGAAATTACACCCCCCCCCCCGGGTGCATTTTTACCTGCTGAGGGGGTGCCGCGCGCCTGTTGGCTCCGAGTCCACTCGTTCCTTGGCTGCAGCCAGAAAATGTTTGTTTTGTGTTGTTTCCAGATTTTTCTTGTATCATCATGGGAACAATGGGGTTGATAGTCAAAGCAATTTAACTGGCCAGTTACATCACCTTCAGGGCTGCCAAGAGGGGGAAGGGTGGCAAAATTCCAGGCATAGCCTCCAAGGGGGGGCCTGGGCCTGGCGCGGCAAGCTTCTTCCTGCCTGCCTGCTTCTGGGTCTGTCCTCTCCTGCTCCTATGTCCCGCCCAGGACTTGGATGATTCGTTACAGTGATATTGTATTAATGCAATCATCCGGGTCCCAAATCTCGATATGGACAGGTGCAGGAGAGGACAGACTATGGGAGCAAGCAGGCAGGCAGGCAGAGGCTTGCTGGTGCCGGTGCTTGGGATCCCACCCTTGGAGGCAGAGACAGAAAGGTAGGGGTGGATGGGCAGGAGACAGCGGCAGCACAAGTGGGGAGGCGTGGTGCGTGGAGGTCCAGTTCTTCCCTGCACCCGGCTGTATGTCTTGGCAGCCCTTCATCACCTTTTCCAGGTCTAACTGCTCATTTTCAGTGGCATTTAACCAGTTGGTGCCACAGAAAATAAACAGAGTCTCCAGGAGCATCTGTGAACCATGGAGGGGAGTTTGCTACCATCAGGCTTGTGACTGATAAGAAATTCTTGAGGAATCACCAGGCCTTTCATTGTCATGACCGTGAATTCTGCTGGACAGAAGTACACAGTTTGTGATTGGTCCATATACATCACCTGATCCAGAGGGATGCCAGTGCTGGACAAGAGAGAAAGAAAGAAGAAGGAAGGAAGGAGAGAAGCAAAGATTTGATAGTGAATGATCTCTCTCTGAGAGGACAGACTAATTTGACACAACATCTGTGAACTGAACTCTGTGCTGAGCACTGCACGAAAAATTTCAGAAGCGGCTCTGTGGCTTTCTATGAACTGAGTAACCCAGCTGTACAGAGTAAGGACCTTGAACTATTCCTGATCTATCAGAGCTCGCAGGAAATCTGCTAGAGCCTAGAAAAGAAGCTGATACAATACCCCCTTGGACTCTGAACATATGGTACCTCAAGGGTGAGATTCAGGATTTTTCTTCTTATAGCTCAGGGTGTAGTTAGTCTTGGTTTTGCCTGTGAAGGACTGGTTTGTCCCAGGATCTGTGGTAATTAGCCTAATTTTGCTGCTAAGTGGTAATCTTCTCTCTGGATATATTATGGTGGTGTAATTACTCATAAGTGTGTGTATTCAGTATTTTGGTAGTGTACATGGTTTTGTAACTTGCTTTGCATTTTGCCATATTGTTATTGTTATATCTATAATAATAATATAGTTCCATTTTGGCATTATTCCTTTCATTGTTGTACAGCCTGACAAGAACCTGAGGCCACATTTAGGTACTGATCATCCCCTTGTGCCAAACCAGTCCAGAGTAATTGCTGCAGTTACCTTACAAAGTGCCTTTACACATCACATGGCTGGTTAATTGCAGATATCAGCACTTAACCGGCCAAGTTAACCGCATTAGTAGGAATGCATAAAGACAGGCCTGTTTTTTATGTGGTAACCCATCACTGGGTTAAGTGCAGAATATCACTCTTAACCAGTTATGCGTTACCTGGCTTCAGAAACCTGGAAATTCAATGCTGCCTGATATTTGGCTAATTGCTGCCAGCAGCCTGCCACCCACTCCAAAAAGCTACCCCTCCTGCAACTGCCCCATTGCTGGACAGATCTTGGAGAGGATGTGTGGGGGGTCAGGTCCACTGGACCATCAGGATTTCTTTTGCAGGAGGGGTGTGGGCTGGGGGTGGGGTCCAACGGGAGCACCATGGAATTGTTACTTGGGCTTCAGAGGGGGGCAACAATTTTGTATTCCTGGACCAGCAGGGATGATTTAGTTGGAAGGAGCAGGAGATCACTAAACCAACAGGGATTTTTTTTTGAGTTGTGCGGGGGGGGGGGGGGGGGGCTTGAGAGGGGGGATCTGCTGGACTCCAGTGGACGCCACTCTCAAGCCCCCCCCCCCACCCCTGTGGAACTCAAAAAACTCTCTGGCAAGCTGTCAAAGCTCCAAGTTGCAAACAGCGACCGATTGCTCAAAAGGGGATCCGTGCATCTCCTTTGTATGAGATCCCCTTTGTGCATCGGTCACTGTTGCGACGTGGTAAATTTTCCAATGGCACCTGCACTTAAACGTGTTCCACTGTGCATTGGGCCCTAAGTCCTTACTTAGACAACTAAATCCTTTTGAAAACAGTCTTCTTAATATATTGCATTTAACTCAGGGCTTTGAGGCACAGAAGTGACAGCAGCTTCTTATGCATGCATTTATTCACGTCACTTGAAAGGAGGAAACAATTCCCATCCAAAATTAGGAAATGAATCATCATTTAGAAGAGGAAAACAAATCACGCTTCACAACTTGAGGAACAAATAGAGAGTGCTCTCCTAGT
This sequence comes from Microcaecilia unicolor, assembly GCF_901765095.1. Taxonomy (NCBI): domain Eukaryota; kingdom Metazoa; phylum Chordata; class Amphibia; order Gymnophiona; family Siphonopidae; genus Microcaecilia; species Microcaecilia unicolor. The sequence continues at coordinate 5,968 of NW_021963242.1, forward strand.
TCTGAATAGGAATAAGTATTTCCTTTCCAAAAGAGTTAAACGTAAAATTAGCTGTTGTCTCACCAGGCTCACCAGTACACCTCCCTGGCATGGGCTAGAGTCCCAGGAAGAGCAATTTACTCTCTATGTGATTAGCCTCCTAATTCTATAACGTCAAAATTGTACGTTCGCCCATTTTTTCACATGCAATTTAATTGAATTAACAAGCCAATTAGTGCTAATAATTGGCATTTTAAAAAGCAGTGTTGGCACTAATTAGACTTAATTGGCACTTACGCGTGGCCCAAAAAAAGGGTCACAAAAATGGAATTGTAATGGGCATTTGGGAGAAGATCGGTGGTCATGGCTTTCAATTACACACCTAATTATAGACACGAGCATTCCCACCACGTTTCAGTGATGATAACGGCAGCACCTAAATTAGGCACTATTCTGTAAAACCGCGCCTAACTTTAAGCACGATTTATAGAATAGCTCTTTTTTCGGTGACAATTTGTTTGGGCACCATATAGAGAATTCACCCCTATATCATTTTGATTTGCAAATACTACTTTGTTAAGCAATTTTTGTATCCCTGGGCCAAATAATCGGCTGTAATGATTCCCTGGGCAACCTGGAAAGTATAGCTGTCATTTTGGTGTTAAGTAAATAGAGAAATGATTGCTATCTTTAGGCAATTGAGCAGGCTGGAAGATTTTCATTTATTTGTAAAGGTTTAGACATTGTAGCTGAATGTTGTTATGTTAAAGTCTGCATTTTATCACCTGCAGCTGTGAAAATGAGACTAGCACCTTTCTCCGCCCTGGCTTGAGAATTTAAATTAAAAAAAAAAAAAGCTCAGGAGAACAAGTATTTTTGAAATATCTTTTCTATCATTGCATCTTGTTTTTGCTGTGCAGGAGACCCCGGGGAGGGGGGGGGGGGGCACATCTTCATTGAGGCAACACTGGTTTGCTGAGGTACCCTGCTGGGTTCGGGTCCTAGGTCAGGACCAGCTTAACTGACAGACCTGCTGACTTCCTGGATCCACGCTTTCTACCAGTCACGACCACTTTCACAATCTAAAAGGTTCAGTCTAGGATGTATTCTGAACCAATAATTTACTTAAGGTTGAAGTAGTAAAAGGGAAAATCAAAATTCAAATGATAAGCAATGGTTTCAAAATTAGTTCAGATATATGCATTTCTTCTGGAGATCTCCTTTGCTATGAGGCTTGGGAGATGGGAGAGGTTCCGTGGGACTGGAGACGGAGGATGTGGTCCCTCTTCACAAAGTGGTGATAGGGAAAAAGCTGGAAACTACAGGCCGGTAAGCTCACTTCGGCTATTGGAAAAAGTAATGGAACGCGAGTGCTGAAGGAAAGGATAGTGAATTTCCTGGAGCCAATAAGTTGGAAGATCCGAGACAACATGGTTTTACCAAAGGGAAATCGTGCCAAACGAATCTCATTGGAATTCTTGACTGGGAGACCGGAGAATTGAATCAGGGATGTGCTATAGACGTAATCTACTTAGATTTCAGCAAAGATTTTGACATAGTTCCCCACAGGAGGCTCTTAAATAAACTGGACAGGCTGAAGATAGGACCTGACGTGGTGAACATCCAAAATGTGGATGTTTCTTTGAGAAGAAACATCACTGCTTTGCTATGCCTCTGACACTTTGTTTATTTATTTGGATTTTGGATCACAAGCAGCAGCAGTGAGACTTGAACCAGGACACCTATGAATTGCAAGACCAGTGCTACGCTCTAACCACTAGGCCACTCCGCCACTCCACTCCCTTGAAATTTGGCCATCCCTGGGGGGGGGGGGGGGGGGTAGTATGCAGATCTTTTGGGGGGGGGTATGTGTGTGTCAGTGGAGGCATAATGAAGGCGTGGACGTCCTTCTTTCAAACATTTTGGACATCCTCAAGGCCCCCCACAGTGATGGCCAAATGTCAAGGGAGTGGAGTGGAGTAGAGTGGAATAGTGGCCTAGTGATTAGAGCACTGTTCTTGCAATCTAGAGGCAGCTGGTTCAAATCCCACTGCTGCTACTTGTGATCCAAAATTCAAATAATAAACAAGAGGGTGTTGGAGGCATCCTTCTAACAGAAACATCCACATTTTGGATGTCCTCAATTGCCGTTCCCCTCCTTAGGAAGGAAATCGTGTGCAAATGAGCTAAGAGCAAGCAGCTCATTTGCATGCAATTTCCTTCATGTATGGCCTGTTCCTTTCCAGATCGGTAAGGGAAGGGCTTTTTCCCATTCAGTTAGTGGGACCAGTGCACTGCGAATGCCTGGCTCCTCCCACAACCAAACAATTTGGTCGTTTCTGAGATGGGTGTCCTCACTTTCCTATTATCGTCCGAAAACCGGGGAACGGACCATCTCTAAGGTCGACCCTAAATTTTCATGATTTGGGTGTCCCCAACCGTATTATTGAAACGAAGATGGACGTCCATCTTGTTTCAATAATACAGGTTGCCCGCTCCTTTACAGGGGCCGTCCTTAGAGATGGGCGCCCATCCCGTTCGATATCCCCCTCCACGTTACTATGTTTATTTAACTCATTTTTAAAATTTGTTTTTTGTTATGTTTCTACAAAAAATATTGTATCATTCTATGCTAATTTGGAATAAGGTACACATATCTTAATCAACTGGACCCACTGCTGACATGGGCCGTGTTTCATGGTCTGCTTCAGGGGATTATCCTTACATGAACTAGTGCGCACTGTTAGTCTCCCTTCTGTCTGACTAAACAGCATAAAATGTATTGTACTGTTTTGGGACTTGCCAAGTACTTTTAGCCTGGATTGGCCACTGTTTGGAAACAAGATATTGGGTTCTGATGGACCTTCAGTCTGTCCCAGTATGGCAACACTTATGTTTTTATGTTCTTAGCGGCTTGTAAGCTGCCGGCTGATGTAAGACCGGGGGCCTGATAGTCATACTATCAGGTAGCTGGACTGCCTCCTGCGGTCAACGCTGGGCCGGATATTCAATGTCTGGCCATTTTCGGGTGACTGGCGTGAAATATCCGGATTATCTTTGGCTGCTAAGAACATAGCCAAATCAATAGTCAGCCTGGCTGGCTAAGTTTCTAGTGGAGAAAGACAGACTGATATTGACGCTGCCAGATTTGGTCGCAAAGCTTAGCTGGCGATGCACTGAAAATCAGCAGATAGCCAGTTATATTATGCAATTAACTGGCTATCCGCTAAGTGCTAGCAGACAATATTCAGCGTAAGATAACTGACTATCTCCCCACTGAAATTTACCAGATAGCTGGCTAAGTACCATTTAACCGGCTGGTGGCATTCCTGGCCAGTTAAATGGTGTTTAACATCGGCCGGCGGATATTCAATGTTGGGCCATGTCCGCTTGTGGCATTGAATGTACAGGTATGTGTAGTCACCCAGAAGTTAACTGGGCACCAATTGATATTCAGACCAGTGCCTCGTTAAATTAGCTGGATACAGTTAAGACAGCTTTTTGCTTGTCCTAACTTATCTGGTCACTTTGCTGTTTACTGGGCTGAATATCGCTGCTAACTGGTTACGGGACTTAGGGCCAGCAAACAGCTCTAGTTGTAATGGTCAAGAGAAAGGGTAACTATTCAGCCAATGGCGCTCAACAGTTTTTTGGCTGCCTCCAGTCTTATTCCCAGATATTCAATGCTAGGCCATGTCCAGGCACTGGTATTGAATAATCCAGGTTTATGTGCTGCTATTGCCCAGTCCACCTTTAACCAGTGGCATTCCTAGGGGGGCTGACACCCGGGGCAGATCGCTGATGCGCCCCCCCCCGGATGCAGCACGACCCCCCCCCCCCCCCGCGAAAGAACCCCCCGCCCGGGTGCAAGCCGCTGGAGGGGTGCCGCGCGCGCCTGTCCGTACTTCGTTCCATGTTCCCTCTGCCCCAGAAAGGAAGTAGCCTGTTCCGGGGCAGAGGGAGCATGGAATGATGGATAATGAACCGACTGACAGGGCACGCGCGGGCACCCCCCAGCGGCGTGCACCTGGGGCAGACCGCCCCCACCCCGCCCCCTCCCCCAGGAACGCCACTTGCCTTTAACGTAGCTGGTTTGTACATGGCCAGTTAAAGCCAATATTCAGTGACACTACCCAGTTAAGTGCCACTGAAGATCAGCAGCTGGCCAGCTTAGCAGGGTTTAACTGGGCAGGACGTGAATGGGGATGTGTATTGCAGGCTCCCAGGCACCACAGTTAACTCAGAAAGAGTTACTGGCCGGGAACAGCCACCGACCAGTTAACTCACTTTTCAGTGACCAACCGGTCATTTTCAGTGGGATCTAACTAGTTATTTTCACTGAAAATGACCAGTTAGCGCCTAATTTTGCAAATCGGCTATGTCAGAGCCGTTCGGGGGACAGAGTCAGGTTAGGTCCCAATATTCAGACCTAACCGGCCAGGTTAGCACATAAATAGGACCATATAAATAGCTGTCCTATCTTTATCCACTAATCCATGGCTAGTTACTATAAATCACTTCTATAGCGCTGCCAGTCCTACGCAGCACTTTACAATTGAACAGTTAAGTCTAAATATTAACCTAATTGGTTGCGCTAGCTGTCTTTAAAACAAATGGAAATTCAGTGCTGAAACATGCACAGGGACATCATGAATTTCCAGTTTGAATTTCCAGTTTTAACACCGGCTGAATTTTGGCCAGATATTGTCTATGTTATACAGTAGCCTACTTAACTTGGTTGCCACCTGGGGAGTGTCACCCCTCCCCGGATGCGCATCACCCCTCCCCCCCCAAAGTGCATCACCCCACTAGCCTTCCTACTAGCAAAGGGGTTGCACTGAGCAGTTGTGCGGCTGGCGGCTCTGCCGGTCCACTGCCCCAGAACAGGAAGTAACGTCAGAGGGGCCATGGAACCGGCAGAGCTGACAGTCATATGAATGCTCCATGCACCCCCTTGGTGCCAGCACCCGGGGGTGGACCGCCCTCACCGCCCTGTCCTTGGTGCGCTACTGATGTTACATAGTCTATGTTGGACAGAAATCAGACTGTTTTATGAAGGTGGCAGTTGATGGGTTTCGAAGCCTTTTGTGCCAAACAGATATTAACACTGAGCAAGAGAAACCCCTAGAACTTTCCGTTAACGAGTACTCCAGTTAATACTATTATTATTATTATTTATTGCATTTGTATCCCACCTTATCCCAGCTATTTGCAGGCTCAAAGTGGCTTACATAGTATTGATAACATAGTTATTCCAGTGAATCAAGTATAGTTAGTATTGTGTAGAGATTAGTAAGGGAAGGAAGAAGAAGGAAGGGATTTATTAGGTTATTTATAGAGGTGGGCTTTCATAACTGAATGGGTTGGTGAAGTGGGTTAGTGGGGCTGTAGGTTCTCATTGTAGGCCTTGTTGAAGAAATATGTCTTCAGAAATTTGCGAAAGGTAGTTGTTTCGTCGATTGTTTTTAGGTCTGTGGGCAATGCATTCCACAACTGTGTGCTCATGTAGGAGAAGGTGGTGGCGTGCATCACCTTGTATTTTAGTCCATTACAGCTGGGGAAGTGTAGGTTGAGAAATTTGTGAGATGATCTTGTGGCGTTTCTAGGAGGTAGGTCCACGAGGTTTAGCATGTAGCTTTTCTTACTATAGTGATAGTGATGTCTGTAAGGTTTGCTGTTGTGGGGGTTCCCCAACCCATCCTGATGTGACTAAAAAACATAACAGACCGTGGTTTACACAAGGTAATCATTGGGACCAGGAAATAATGACATAGCATTAAATATGGGCCTAGCAATTAAGGAACACGAGGTCAAACGCCTAGTGGGAAAAGTGACACTATCTTCTCAGACACTGGATCTATATCTACCAGATCCAAGGAAGAATAGACACATTACGGTCAGTCTGAAACCTTCAATTTCATGGAGAGCAAAGGCTGTTACAACTTTATCTCTTCTGCACCGTTACAATATTAGAGAGGGTTTTTTTTTTGTTTTGTTTTTCTTTCTAAAGCTGTTGGCAAAATGACAGAAACAAAACAAAAATAAAAAATTAAGCCTCTAGCAACCTGCGCAGAAGGAAATTGACTCTCTCCTCTCCAATTCTTCTGGATTTTATGTGCCTTCCTTTGAGTGGTGTGTTCTCAAGGTATCAGCTATAAAGTGAGGGGTAAAGACTATTTTCACACTGCCCGCTGGAAACATAGTCCATGTAGTAAATTAGGAAGAGGTTAGTTGGAAGGATCTGTCATAGTGTTAGTCGTACCTGGAGGGAATCTGTTTCTCTGGTTATTGTTCTGAATTTACACAGTAGGGACACAATAATGGCCAGGTCGGGTCTTTTGCAACATGCACTATCCTTCTACATAGGGTTTACCTGTGAGTGGAAATGATTGGAACTGTCAGTTTAGCAGTAGTAAGATAACATGTGAGGAAACTGCTGGAGGTGACCTGAGGTAATTAGAGCTTTAAAGAATTTCAAAACAGCAAAAGACTAAAAGGACATTTCTATGAGTGAAGGGCACCCAAATGAAGGTGTCAATTGCACGCATTAATTATAGACTAGGCACATAATGCTAATTTCTGATGTCATTCACTTGCGTAATAGGCAGCTCAATGTGCTGCGGCGGCTAAGAAGGCGAACAGAAGGTTGAGTATTATTAGAAAAGGGATGGAAAACAAGCATGAGGATGTTATAATGCCGTTATGTCGCTCCATGGTGCGACCGCACCTGGAGTATTGTGTTCAGTTCTGGTCGCCTCATCTCAAAATGGCCTAGTGGTTAGGGTGGTGGACTTTGGTCCTGGGGAACTGAGGAACTGAGTTCGATTCCCACTTCAGGCACAGGCAGCTCCTTGTGACTCTGGGCAAGTCACTTAACCCTCCATTGCCCCATGTACGCCGCATTGAGCCTGCCATGAGTGGGAAAGTGCGGGGTACAAATGTAACAACAAAAAAACAGATATAAGAAATTGGAGAAGGTGCAGAGAAGGGTGACAAAAGTGATAAAAGGGATGGGATGACTACCCTATGGGGAGAGGTTAAGACGGCTAGGACTCTTTAGCCTGGAGGAAAGGCGGCTGAGGGGTGATATGAGAGGTCTACAAAATAATGAGTGGGATAGAGCGGACAGATGTAAAGTGTTTGTTTACGCTTTCTAACAATAATAGAACCAGGGGACACAAGATGAAATAGAATGTGGTAGGTTTAAAACAAATCGGAGAAAGTTTTTCTTACTCAGCGCGTAGTTAGACTCTGGAACTCATTGCCGGAGAAGGTAGTGACGGCAGCTGCCTGCTGAGTTCAAAGGGGTCTGGACAGATTCCTGAAGGAAAAGTCCATTGATTGTTATTAAATTTGGGGTTTTGCCAGGTTCTTGGGGCCTGGATTGGCTGCTGTCCGGAGACAGAGTGCTGGGCTTGATGGATCTTTGGCCTTTTCTCAGCTTATGTGCTTACGCATGTGAATGACATCAGAAATTAGCATTATGAGTTAGATTCTATATATGGCGACCAGAAAAATCCACTCAGAAAAAACCCCACCTAGGTTATTCTCTAAAGTATGCTTCAGTTTTATAGAATAGGCTTAAATTTCCCCGCGGTATATAGAATACGCCGAATGCCTCTCCATGCGACCAAAGTTGGTCACGTCCATTTAGGCCATGTTTTACTTGGCATAAATCCTGACACCTATTTTAGGCACAGAGCGGGTGTATGCTATAATAACGCGCATAGATTTTAGAAACACCTACAACCTGCCCATTCCGTACCGATCACCCCGCCCCCTTTTCAACTATGCGACTTGGAATTTATGTGCACTATGTTACAGAATACACTTAGCGAGTTGTGCGTATAAATCAATGCCAGTTAGTGCTGATAGTTGCTTGTTAGCATCCAATTGACAGCGCTGATTAGCTAGTTAACCAATTAAGTTACGTGCACTGTTATAGAATACACTTCGATTTTCCACGTGGAAATTAAGAAACGATAAATAGAATGTCAGGGTATGGTGTATAAGTACATAAGTAATGCACACTGGGAAAAGACCAAGCGTCCATCGAGCCCAGCATCCTGTCCACTACAACGGCCAATCCAGGCCAAGGGCACCTGGCGAGCTTCCCAAACGTACAACCATTCTTACATGTTATTCTTGGAATGTGGATTTTTCCCAAGTCCATTTAGTAGCGGTTTATGGACTTGTTCTTTAGGAAAACCGTCTAACCCCTTTTTAAACTCTGCTAAGCTAACCGCCTTCACACGTTCTCCGGCAACGAATTCCAGAGTTTAATTATGCGTTGGGTGAAGAAAAGTTTCTCTGATTTGTTTTAAATTTCCTACACTGTAGTTTTATCGCATGCCCCCTAGTCCTAGTATTTTTGGAAAGTGTGAACAGACGCTTCACATCCACCTGTTCCACTCCACTCATTATTTTATATACCTCTATCATGTCTACCCTCAGCCGTCTCTTCTCCAAGCTGAAAAGCCCTAGCCTCCTTAGTCTTTCTTCATAGGGAAGTCGTCCCATCCCCGCTATCATTTTAGTCGCCCTTCGCTGCTAGGCATTACTCTATAAAATGAGCTGGACCAGTAGGCAGAGTCTGGGCATGACATGGGCATTCCACCTTGCAACATGTGCACCGTATAAGATAATATCATATGTATACTGCAAGGCACACTTAGTCGAACCAGCTTCCGCCTGCCATTGACCTGGCATAAACTGTGTCTCCTGAGTTTCAGTGCACCAAAGTGCTTTTGTGGTAATATTCTATAATGGGCTAGACACACCTTAACTCTGATATACACAAGCACTAAGCTCCAGGGCCAACTCAACCTATGGACCAGGGTGATGCTGATAAAGGGCACCAGTCTGGTCTACCTTCAAACTCCTAGAGGGATATATGCCAGAATAGGATTGTGATGACCTTTATCATCAGCGCCCTGAGCCAGTGCCTGGTCCAGCAGTCCTCCCTAACTTGAGAGGGAGGGGAAGATACTGGATCACATGCCGGAGGAATAGGAGATATCAGCTTACAAGTGTGGAGGGGGGATGTCAAAGCAAAAGCTGGCTCGGGAGGGGGGGGCACCACAGTACCTTGAGCTAGCTTTGCTAAACTTGTCCTTTTTGTCATGCCTTCGTGTAGATATCAATTTCCTCCCTGTTTGCAAAGCTGCGCGAGTGGCTGCCGCGCTGCATTGCCGACAGCCCATTCAAAGTGAATGGGCTGTGTCGGCAGTACCGCACCGCCAGCCGCTAGAGCGGCTTTGTAAACAGGGGCCTATGTCCTCTAACTGCTTTGGAGGAATTTGTGAGGAATTCTAAAGTCACGGGATCCCTTATTTCCATGCTGAATAATGTATTTGTAATGTGAGGCACTGCTATTTAGCATTCTGACCTGAACATGTATACTCTGGAGGAAAGGAGAAACAGGGGGTGATATGATTCAGACGTTCAAATATTTGAAAGGTATTAATCCGCAAACGAACCTTTTCCCGGAGATGGAAGGCGGTAGAACGAGAGGACATGAAATGAGATTGAAGGGGGGCAGACTCAGGAAAGATGTCAGGAAGTATTTCTTCACGGAGAGGGTGGTGAACGCTTGGAATGCCCTCCCGCGGGAGTGGTGGGAGATGAAAACGGTAACGGAATTCAAACATGCGTGGGACAGGCATAAAGGAATCCTGTGCAGAAGGAATGGATCCACAGAAGCTTAGCTGAAATTGGGTGGCGGGGGGAAGAGGGGTTGGTGGTTGAGAGGCTAGGATGGGGGAGGCAGACTTATACGGGGTCTGTGCCGGAGCCAGTGATGGGAGGCGGGACTGGTGGTTGGGAGGCGGGAAATACTGCTGGACAGACTTATACGGTCTGTGCCCTGAAAAGACAGGTACAAATCAAGGTAAGGTATACACATATGAGTTTATCGTGGGCAGACTAGATGGACCGTGCAGGTCTTTTTCTGCCGTCATCTACTATGTTACTATGTTACTATATTCTCTTGTAAACCAACTCTCACAATACTTTTCTTTCCTCTAGAAATCTTTTATATGTTAATCCATTTTTTTTGTTTTATAGCTCTACAGTTCAGCTGAATTTGGAAGACGATGGCAGCTTCTCAGCGAAACAGTCGCACCTAACAGATTCTACTGGTAAGCAGGGGATGGTGATGTACATCAAAGTTACCTTTGTATTTGAATAAATCAGGGGCTATGATTAGTTATTCATGCAGAGCTTTTTTTGAGGTGGTACTTGGGGGTACTGGCACCTGTTAAAATTGACCCATGATCCCCAAGTTTTAATGAAAGAGCTCAGGCTCTACACACCAATTCTCCCTTGTCATAGATTCTATGACTGGTTGCAGGAGGCCTAGCTATTGTGGGGTGCGTCCCTCAGTGATCACCCAACCCCTGAAGGGTGGCCTGGCGTTTGAGTACCAGCAACTTTTTTGTTAGAAAAAAATACACTGTATTTATGACTAGGGTGCCTACGCATAAAAGCTTAGGGGAGGAGTGACCTAATGGTTAGTGCAGCAGACTTTGATCCCAGCATCCTGGGTTAAATTCCCACTGCAGCTCCTTGTGACCCCGGGCAAGTCACTTAACCCTCCATTGCCTCAGGTGCAAAAAAACAAGATTGTGAGCCCTCTAGGGACATAGATAGTACTTGCTTATAATTGGACTGTAGCCCACACGGAACCTGAACTCCGTTTGGGATAATGCGGGATACAAATGTCATTATAAATAAATAAATAAATAAAATAAAGGAAAGTAAGAGGCTGATTTTCAGACCACAGGAGTTAGACTGGCTAACTCCCACAGTCAGCGCTGAGAGCTGATATTTAATGCCAAGCATTGTCCGCTGACCGGCATTGAATATCCGGTTTAATGTAGACCAGTCAGATTTTTAAACAGCCAAGCTGATATTCAAGGCTGGCCAGCTTGATATTCCAGGGTTTCACATGGCCAAATAGGGCCACCAAACTTGGCCTGTCAGACTTTAAAAAATCGTCGGATAGCCAGTTATATTGGCTGATGTAACTAGCTATTTGCTAACCAGCAATATTCAGTGGTACATGGCCGGCAATGTCTCATTGAATATCGATGGATAGCCGGTTATCCTGCATTTAACCAGGCAGGTGCCGATCCTGGCTGGTCAGATGCAGCTAAATAGGTGTGGGGAGGGCGGTCTGCTTTCCTTTTTAGCATTCTAGCATTACTGGGTATTAACAACCTAAGATTTAGGTGCTCGCACTTACACCAGCTGTTCAGTTGCAGGTACCCAGAGTACTTGAAGAACAGGATCGCCCTCTACACACCTCCAAGGTCACTATGGTCTTCCCAAGGATTATTCCCTAACCACACCCACTCCAAAGGACATCACACAATGTGATATCAATCAGCTAGCCTTCTCCGGGGGGGGGGGGGGGGGACAGTGAGGGGGAATGGAACGCTGGAGGCTGGAGGCTGGCTGATGTCAGGAGATTTACGGACCCAGGCAGCCAGGAGATGTTACGAACCCAGGCAGCCAGACATGGAACGTTGGAGGTGCAAATCTCTCTATATAAAAAGCAACACCAACGTTCTATGAAGCCTCCAGCCGGAAGTGTGAAGGGGGCGAGATATCCGGTTTCCCTATGAGTGTCTGCCCTGCCCTCTCTGTAACACAGTCAGTGAAGGAAAACAGCAAAGCACGAAATCAAATCGCTGGCTCTGTAACAGTGAAGGACTCAGAGGGGGGAGGGGAGAGAGGCCAGAGGGCAGGGACACACACACTCCCACATGCACACAGAAGAAAACATTGCTAGCCCCCGTTTCATTTGCATCAGAAACGGGGCTTTTTTACTAGTTATTATATAAGATATGTTCCATCTTTGCTTACACCCTATGCTGTCTATTAAAATGTTTTATTGTGTATTGTGTTGACATTGTAGCGTAGCATACTATGTCATACTTAGTATTGTTATTTAAGTATTTTAACTGCTGTAATAGTCTATTGTTTATGTTTGACCTATGTTTAAATTATTCTTGCTGTACACCACCTTGAATGAATTCCATCAAAAAGGCGGTAAATAAATCCTAATAAATGATTAGATAAACTTACAGTATTCTGCAAATTACATGCATAAGTGGGAGCCCATCCTATGTTCCACCAATGCTCCACACCTGCATATACCCCTCACACACACCTGCATATACCCCCCCCCCCCCCTTTCAAATATGCACTATGTAAGTTAGGTGGATATTTGCAGACTAACATTTAAGCACCATTCTAGCACATACAGGGCTAAAGCCTAGTATTCTAAATATTTGTGTGTGTAATATGATGCCTGAAGCCTGCCCTGGAGCCTTCCCTCTGATGCATCCCACCCCTCTGGAAACAAGTTTGTATTGTCACATGGGCGACCTTTAGCATTAAAGACAAATGTGAACATAGATGATGGGGGGGATGGGGGTTGAGAGAAAGGGAAAGGATTGAAAGCAGAGGGGAGAAGAGGGGAGGGGAAGGATACATGCTGGATTGTAGGCAAGGGGGAGAGGGGAGGAGGAAATACCAGACCTAAGATGGAGGGAAGTAGGTGGACATGCTGGACAATGGGAGACAAGGAGAGGTATATGGAGCTGAAAGGTAGGAAAGGAGAGATTGTAGACAATGGAAAGGAAGAAAGATGAAGAGATGTTGTAGCATGGGAATGAGTAAGTGCAGGAGAGAAAAAAAAAGAGGGAGAGATTCTAGACCACGGGGAGGGGGAGGGGGAGGGGAGAGATGAGAAATACTGCATCATAGAGACAGTGATAGGGGTGTTGCAAGATTGTTGCCCTCTACGCCAAGGGTCCCCAAATGATCGCCCTAGAGCTGATGCTAGGGCTTGGAATTGGGGTGGGGAGAAGGGGTTTGAAGGTTGACACATGACTAGGGATTGCAGAAAGGGGCTGATGTTGACAGCAAGGTTGGCAGAAAAAGGATGAAGTTGGCAGATGGTGGGGAGGTAGAAAGGGGTTCATACTAGGGCTTGGAAAAAGGACTGATGCTAACACTGGAGCTAGCACAAGAGTTTTGGATTGGAGAAAGGGCAGATGTTAAGGGACGGGTGTATGAGAAGGGTTCTAGTGCTGAGCCTAGAAGAAGGGGGCTGACACAGGTTGGGGTTGACAGGGAAGCGGATGAGAAAAGGGGCTTGAGGCTTGGAGAGGGGTCTGATGCTGGGGCTGGGAAGAGAGGTAGGGGCTATTGCAGAACATGAAGAGGCAGAAGGTGAGAAGGAAGTCAGAGTGCAGATATAGAGTGAAAAGACAGAGTGGAATGGACTGGAGAGAAGGGGTCAGAATGGAAGGAAAGAAAGAAGAAAGTGATGAGAAGGGATCAGAATGGAGATGAAAAAGCAAAAAAAAAAAATTATAGAAGGAGGGGAATAAACAGGGAAAAGACTGGAAGGAGGGAAGGGATGAGAAGGGAAAAGTTAAAGTATCTGGAGAAGCTGGGAAAGGACTTAGAGGGACTGTAAACAAAGAGATGGAAGGGAGAGATCTGAGAGGGGAATGAGGAAACTGGGTAGCAGGCAGAGAAAGAATAATTAAGCTCTGGAACTCATTACCAGAGGATATGGTAACATTGGTTAGCCTATCTGGGTTTAAAAAAAGATTTGGACAAGTTCCTGGAGGAAAATTTCATGGCCTGCTATTGAGAAAGACATGGGGAAGCCACTGCTTGCCTTGGGATTAGTAGTATGGAACCTTGTTACTTTTTGGAATTTCGGAATCTTGCTACTCTTTGGGATTCTGCCAGGTACTTGTCACCTGGATTGGTCATTGTTGGTAGCAGGATACTAGGCTAGATGGACCATTGGTCTGACTCAGTATGGCTATTCTTATGTTCTTAAAGAGGCTGGATGCCAGGAGAGGCTGAATGATAGATAATGATTTGGAGCTGGTGAGGGAATGAGAGGAAGATAAATGAGAGCTGGGGAGAGGCGTGAGTGGAAGATGGAAATCTCCTAGGTAGGTGAGATGTGAAAAGAGGAAAACTGAGGGCTTGAGGGTGAGAGAAGGGGAGAATTAAGAGTAAAATCTAGGTGCTGAGTAGAGATGCACAGAAGTAAAAACTAGAGGAAATGATTAAAGGGAATAACCAATGTCAGAGACAGATGTAGACAGGAAAAGAAAACAGGAGAAGAAATAAAATTGAGACCTTGGAAAAGAACTTAGCTACAGACAACATAATAAAAGTTGAAAAGAGAACCTGGGACAAAGCAAATTAGTAAAAGACAATTCCCAGACAACAAGGGTAGATTACAATTTATTTTCAGTTAAGTAAGTAGGGTATGTCATCTTGAAATGTGCAACCCTGATAACATTAAAACCCGATTGGCTGGGTGTGCCCCGAGGACTGGGTTGAAACCCCATGTTTTACACAGTATAAAAGGAAATACGTTTCCGTTTCTTCAGTGTTCCACTGCATTCGGACCTTTTCGGAGTTCCCGTTTCTAGTTCGTGGTCACTTATTCTGTGTTTGAGGTTCTGTCTGTATTCTGCAGTGAGTAATAGAAATGAAATGTTCTGCGAGTGTTTCGTTTTTGTGTAGGGATCTGACTTGTTCTATGTTTTCAGCGGGAAACATATCAGTATCCTAGTACGCTGCCTTTTTACAGGTAGGGTCGTTGATACTGAGTCATGGACTTTAGTGCATCTTTATTATTTGTATCCCATATTTCCCCACCTATTTGCAGGCTCAATGGGGCTTACATAGTTTTGTAACACAGTTAATCCTGGATGTCAGGTACAATTATTATTGTGCAGAGATTAATTAGGGAAGAGAGTAGAGAGAAGAGGGAAGGAATTTATTAGGTATTGTAGAAGAAGGACTTTCAGAAGTGGATTAGTGAGGTTCTGTTCTTCTATATATGACAGGTCTTCTATATAGCTCAGGAATGGATACTTTACAGGGTTTGGTTACTGGAGCTCTGAAGTCCTCCCCTCCCCCCCCCCCCCCCCCCCCCCCCCAGTCATCCCTACTACCTTGGAAAGAAGGTGTTATAGGGGGCCCATCCCACTTGTGGCCCATTCATTCCTAGCTATACCACTGTTAGAACAACTTTTTCTCTTTTTTTTTTAAATTTTCTCCTGGATGCCAGAAAGAAAGAGTCTATTATTAAGAAGGAGCGTGTTTGAGATGGTGAAAAAGGGGTGGAAAAAATATGAGACAGAAATAAAGCAAACTGCGTGCAGAGGGCTAAGGTACAGAGGCAGGTATACCCACGGATTAGATTGTGAGTCAGAGAAAAGTCAGGCTGTGTGGGTGCAGGGCAAACAGACTCCTTCTGAGTAGCTTGGTAGTGAGAATAGAAAATACATAGAAAAGAGCAGAACAGCAAACACAGTTGGGGCTGAGGAATTGGGGGTGGGTGAGGAATACAAACCTTGTGTTTGTGTGAGTTCGAATCGCATGCTCTCTGCATCTATACAGACTATCAAGTAACTAGCTTTGCTGTAATGTCTGCTGTCTATAATAATATCTGGTGTGATGTGGGCACCAGTGGCGTAGGAAGGGGGGGGGCGGTCCGCCCCGGGTGCACGCGCTGGGGGGGGGTGTCGGCGCCGCTGGTTACCTGCTTTCTCTGCCCCGGAACAGGTTACTTCCTGTTCCGGGGCAGAGAAAGCAGGGAATCAACGGAGCCGACGCAGCTCCCAGAGACGACGTGCACTCGGTGGGGCGGAGCGCCAGTGGTAATGATGCACTCCGGGGGGGGGGGGGGTTGCGTGCACCAAGAGGGGGGTGCACCGCGCTGCACCCAGAGGGGTGAGCAGCGGCGACCTGCCCCGGGTGTTCGCCGGCCTCGCTACGCCGCTGGTGGGCACTGTATTGTCCATTAACAATAACCACTAACATATTGCACAATATAAGAAGCATTTCACTCTCATTGAATCATACCAATGCTTGGAAAATGGGAAATGGACTGGTGGGGGAAGCAGAGGAGGAAAGATAGTTTGATCCTTCAAAGAGATATACAGAGCTGCCAAGGGGGTCAGCTCTGCCCCAACACACTCATAGCTCCAGCCAACCTGCCTACAGATCTGCCTAGAACCGCCCACATCTCTGCCCAGAACCGCCCATAGCTCCGCCCAGAACTGCCCACAATTCCGCCCCTACTAAACAAAATAAACCAGGACCTTGGCCACCAATTATTAAACTAAAGTCTCAGCTAACACCAATGCACTAGTCCACTCATCCGATATTTATAATACAATGCACACCCATAAGTAGCAAGGGAAGCCTTAGATGATTTTGCCACTTCTCATGCAGTCAAATATACTGCTCTGAAATGGTATAGCGTTTCTTTCATCGGGTATCCCTGCAGTGAGTTCGGAAGACTTTTTTTCTTTTTTTCTGTATTGTTGCTTCCCGACACCACTGTGCTACAAACTTTCAGTCTTTTTAAACCAAATGTGCAAAGTAAAAAACTGAATACTTTAAACTTTCAATCTTTTAAAACAAATGTGCAAGGTGAAAAGCTGAGTACTTATCCAGTCTCGTGGGAATTCTTCCACTTTATTCCTCTTTATTCCACACTGCCTTCCCCTGAAACCGCCGGACTCTGCAGGTTTCAATTGCTTGCTTCAGGGACCAGGGTTAAGGCATGAAAAACAAAAGAACTCCTTCCTCTGGCTCAAATTGAAACGAGACAATTCCGCCCCGGCACAGCCTCCCTTTCCTGCGACAGCAGGAGACACCTTGTAAAACATCGATTCCTGCTGCCGCGAAACCAGCAGGAGATGACATTTAATGAAGGCATTTCCTTCTGTCCCCGGAAACGGAGCTGTTCAGCAGGAGATCCGGGAGTGTGGGAGATGACTCGCAAAAGCGGGAGTCTCTCACTGAAAGCGGGAGACTTGGCAGGTCTGGATATAGGGCCAGCAGCAGCTCTAGTCTTAATGATCAGAGACTTGGGTAGGTCACCAGCCAAGATCAAGAGCAAGGGTAAATATTCAGCTGACGGCCTCTGCCACCATTATTCTCAGATATTCAATGCTGGGTCATGTCCGGGCACTGGTGTTAAATATCCAGGGTTATGCAGCTGGCTATTCCTTATCTGATTAAGTGCAATATTCAGCATTTAGAGACCCTTTTACCATAGCGGGTTTTTTTTAAAGGAAATGGCTGTGCGGAAAGCACCAAAATGATAGGGGGGATGGAACTGTTCCCATATGAGGTAAGGCTAAAGAGGTTAGGGTTCTTCAGCTTGGAAAAGAGACAGCTGAGGGGGGTCTATTATAGATTCCAGGGCTCTGTCCTTTCCTGGTTCTCTTCCTACCTCTCCCTCCGCACCTTTAGTGTTCACTCTGGTGGATCCTCTTCTACTTCTATCCCTCTGCCTGTCGGCGTACCTCAGGGTTCTGTTCTTGGTCCCCTCCTCTTTTCTATCTACACTTCTTCCCTTGGTTCATTAATCTCATCCCATGGCTTTTCCTACCATCTCTATGCTGATGACTCCCAAATCTACCTTTCTACCCCTGATATCTCACCTTGCATCCAAACCAAAGTTTCAGCGTGCTTGTCTGACATTGCTGTCTGGATGTCTCAACGCCACCTGAAATTAAATATGACCAAAACCGAGCTTCTCATTTTCCCCCCCAAACCCACCTCCCCGCTCCCCCCGTTTTCTATTTCTGTTGATGGCTCTCTCATTCTCCCTGTCTCCTCAGCTCGAAACCTTGGGGTCATCTTTGACTCTTCTCTCTCCTTCTCTGCTCATATCCAGCAGATTGCCAAGACCTCTCGTTTCTTTCTTTACAACATCTGTAAAATCCGCCCCTTTCTTTCCGAGCACTCTACCAAAACCCTCATCCACACCCTTGCCACCTCTCGTTTAGACTACTGCAATCTGCTTCTTGCTGGCCTCCCACTTAGCCACCTCTTCCCCCTCCAGTCGGTTCAAAACTCTGCTGCCCATCTCGTCTTCCGCCAGGGTCGCTTTACTCATACTACCTCTCTCCTCAAGTCGCTTCACTGGCTCCCTATCCGTTTTCGCATCCTGTTCAAACTCCTTCTACTAACCTATAAATGTACTCACTCTGCTGCTCCCCAGTATCTCTCCACACTCGTCCATCCCTACACCCCTTCCCGTGCACTCCGCTCCATGGATAAATTGTTCTTATCTGTTCCCTTCTCCACTACTGCCAACTCCAGACTTCGCGCCTTCTGTCTCGCTGCACCCTATGCCTGTAATAAACTTCCTGAGCCCCTACGTCTTGCCCCATCCTTGGCCACCTTTAAATCTAGACTGAAAGCCCACCTCTTTAACATTGCTTTTGACTCGTAACCACTTGTAACCACTCGCCTCCACCTACCCTCCTCTCTTCCTTCCCGTTCACATTAATTGATTTGATGTGCTTACTTTATTTATTTTTTTGTCTATTAGATTGTAAGCTCTTTGAGCAGGGACTGTCTTTCTTCTATGTTTGTGCAGCGCTGTGTACGCCTTGTAGCGCTATAGAAATGCTAAATAGTAGTAGTAGTAGTAGTAGTCTACAAGATCCTGAGTGTTGTGGAGCGGGTGGAGGTGAATTGATTTTTCACTCATTCAAAAAGTAGAAAGAACAGGGGGCATTCAATGAAATTGCATGGAAATACTTTTAACACAAATAGGAGGAAATATGTTTTCACTCAAAGAATAATTAAGCTCTGGAGGATGTGGTAACGGTGGTTAGCGTATCTGGCTTTAGAAAAGATTTGGACAAGTTCCTGGAGGAAAAGTCCACAACCTGTTATTGAGATGGACATAGGGATGCCACTGCTTGCCCTGGGATTGGTAGCATGGAATGTTGCTACTATTTGGGTTTCTTCCAGGTACTTGTGACCTGGATTGGACACTGTTGGAAGCAGGATACTCAGCTAGCTGGATCACTGGGGGGGGGGGGGGGGGGAGGAGGGATTGTCTCCAAAAAACGAAAAACAGATTAAAGGTTAGGTGTCCATATTCAATTATAAAATGCTAATAAACTCATTCTGGGAGAAGTACTCAAGTCAATTTTGATTGTTCTATTTAATATTTTGGTTGAGGAGGGGCTAGATTCCTGAAAGATAATTGAAGGCCCCCCCTACAGGTTTGCATAGTGATTAGAGCACAAGACTTGATATCCAGGAGTGCTCAGTTCAAATCTCACTTTTGCTCCTTGTGATCTTGGGCAAATCAAATTACCCTCCATTGCTTCAGGTGCAAAATTAGATTATGAGCCGTCCAGGGACAAGAAAATACCTAGGGCCCTCTTTACAAAGGCGCACTAGCGTTTTTAGCACATGCAAAAAATTAGCGCACACTAATTTATGGGCTCATTTTCGAAAGAGAAGGACATCCATCTTTCGACATAAATCAGAAGATGGATGTCCTTCTCTCAGAGACATCCGAATCGGTATAATGGAAACCCGATTTTGGACGTCTTCAACTGCAGTCCATCGCAAGGACGTCCAAAGTTCAAGGGGGCGTGTTGGAGGCGTAGCGAAGGCGGGACTTGGCCGTGCCTAACACTTGGACGTCTTTCACCCATAATCGGAAAAAACAAGGAAGTCCCTGACGTAAACTCGGACGTTTTCACCCGGATGTGTTTTTATTACAAATAAGGCACAAAAAGGTGCCTGAAATGACCACAAGACCACCAGAGAGAATCGAGGATGACCTCCTGTTACTCTCCCAGTGGTCACTAACCCCTCCCACCGCGTAGGTGCCTATGCACGCCCAATGTGTGTCAATTTGGAGTTACTGCCTGGCTACCGCGTGTCCCGGGCAGTAATTTATTTTTTATGCACATCCGCTACATTCGCTGGAAAATAACTTTTATTTTCCAGCATGCAGTGGAAACCAGGCGGTAATTGTCTTTCTACACACGTAGACTATTGCATGGTTAACGCATGAAACCTTACTGCTAAGTCAATGGGTAGCGGTAACGTTTCAGGCCCAAAATGGACACGTAACCATTTTTATTTTGCCTCACGTCCATTTTCAGCCAAAAAAGGTCTTTTTTGTAGGTGCGCTGAAAAATGGACTTGTGTGTGTCCAATACATGCGTCTTCACCAGCACAGGCCATTTTTCAACACACTTCTTTTTGTTACATTTGTACCCCACACTTTCCCACTCATGGCAGGCTCAATGTGGCTTACAAGGGGCAATGGAGGGTTAAGTGACTTGCTCAGAGTCACAAGGAGCTGCCTGTGCGTGACATGGGAATTGAACTCAGTTCCTCAGGACCAAAGTCCACCACCCTAACCACTAGGCCACTCCTCCACTGTTGCTACTATTTGAGATTCTACATGGAATGTTGCTATTCCACTAGCAACATTCCATGTAGAAGTCGGCCCTTGCAGGTCACCAATGTGTGCAGGCCGTCAGACTCACAGAAACCTGCGCAGCCTTCTACATGGAATGTTGCTAGTGGAATAGCAACATTCCATGTAGAATCTCCAATAGTAGCAACATTCCATGTACAATCTCCAATAGTATCTATTTTATTTTTGTTACATTTGTACCCCGCGCTTTCCCACTCATGGCAGGCTCAATGCGGCTTACATGGGGCAATGGAGGGTTAAGTGACTTGCCCAGAGTCACAAGGAGCTGCCTGTGCCTGAAGTGGGAATCAAACTCAGTTCCCCAGGACCAAAGTCCACCAGTAAAAGGACACCTACGTATATTATGATATTACAAAAAGATATGTCTTCAATTGTCTTTGAGAAAGATAGTAAGAAGGTATTAACGACATTGGGGAGGATCCCAAGATGGCGGCACGCAGTGATCGCGGGTGAGACCGCTCGAAGTTTGCAGAGATTTTCTAACGTTTTCCTTTTCTTAACAATGCCACATACAAAAAGAAAAGGAGCAGTAAGGGTTGGAGCCTCATCGGCCCGAACCTCTTCTCCCTCGCAGCAAACTATCAAAAAGTTCCCCGTGAGAACGCCGGACCTGCTTACCGGGGAGCAACCTGCTGTCTCTTTGGAAGGTGAGCTGAGAGACCTGGGATTAGATGTCACCGCCCCCGGAACTCAATCCACCGCCTCCGCCTGAAAGCATTCCATCTAGAGGGAGGATTTCCGAGTCGGAAGTCGGCGACGGATACTCCCGTGAACGAGGCCCAGTGCATGGAATGGCTGACGGAGGTCTGCCGGCGTCTGACCAGCAGACTCGAAGAACAAAATCTCTTCAGAAACCGGAGCCGGTTACATTAGAGAGCATTTGGATGGCTCTCCAACAACTTGATACCAAGCTGACTAATTAGTCAGAGGAAATAGCAACACTTGTGAGTACAGTTGAAAACTTAACCAGATCTTTAGACGTAATTAAGACTGACTTTAAAACTCAAATCTCAGATTTAAAAACAGATGTGAATAAGACTCGAGATACTTCAGAGGCAATTATTAAAGACAATATAATTTTGCACAGGAAAATTGAAAAAATAGAAAATTATAACCGACTTAATTTACGTTGTTTGAATTTTCCTAAGGCACCAGGGATAACTCCCCTTGATGCCTTTAAAAGGTACCTTATTGAAGTCTTGAAATACTCCCCAGATCTGATTCCTCCAATAAACCGTATTTATTATATACCATATAAGAAAAAAGATTCAGAGCTGGAACAAGGGAATATACTGCAAAATTCAAATTTTTTTCCCCATCACCTGTCTGAGATCTTAGAGACTTCTATTACTGAAGAATCTGAAAGAATGACACTTATTATTTCCTTCATATTTGAGCAAGATTTGGAAGCTGTAAAGCGTTTATTCTTTAGGAATTCACGAGTTTTGTTTTACGGACAAAAGATTTGGATGTACATGGATGTCACCAAGGAAACTCAGGAAAGAAGAAGAGCATTTTTGGCCATAAGAAAAGGGGCCCTAGCAATAGGGGCCTCGTTTTACCTTAACTACCCGTGCAAATGTGCATTAAAATACTTGGGACTTAAATATATCTTCTTCTCTCCGCAACAATTAAGTGATTTTGTTAAATTAAAAAAATTAGTATCAGCTTGATATCTATGATTGAGTTATAGAATGGAATTGAGGCCGGTATAAGGCGTGCAAAGCGATATTCTTTAAATTTGCTTTAATGTTTATCTCCTGAATAATTAAATCCTCCCCACTTTTTTTTTTTTTTTTTGGTGGTCTAAAGATGTAATAAGATAATTCCTATTAGTTAAATATTTTTTTTCTTTGTTGTAATAATAAGTCTGTTTTTCCTCTCAAGTGTAAGCTTCTGTTTTTGGTTATATGTAAATTCAATAAAATAAAATAAAAATTAAAAAAAAGAAGGTATTAACTGGATAGCAAAAGAAAGTGACTTCCAAATTTTAGCAGACTGGAAACAGAATGAACTTTTTAAAAATCATACCCGTCGCTAGACCACTGTATGTATCTCATAAAATTTGTGCTGAAACAAACAAACAAAAAAAAAACACCCTGTTTTTCAATGGCTTGTGTAACGATGTTCATAAAGAGAATGATTGACTTTTCACACATCATCAATAATCATGAATGAGGCAGTGGAGAACTGCCCGGGTGCTACATCTTGGGTAGATGTCTGGTCACAGGTGGTTGAAGATGCCATTAGTAGAAAAGTGATCAACGAGATGGAAGAAGGTGACATGGACAAATGTGCCATATTCTACGGCAGCATTACCCAGGCTTCTAAATCTTTAAGGAGTTCTTCCAGATCTGAGCAGACGGAGGGCAGTTTTGTACGGTGTTCTTAAGAAGGCAAATATGCACGTGTCTGGGTTTGCAAAATGAAACATCAGTATACAGCAGTCCTGGGGAGCTGACGATCACACACTCGGGGGACAATTCTATGATGGTTGCTAAAAGTTAGGCATCAAAAATAGCAATAAGACACTAACCTCCCCCCCCCCCCTCGATATTCAAAGCTATTTAACGGGCAACACATGACCATTGACCGATTAAATAGCATATCAGCGGCTAACCGCAGATATTCAGCGAGAGAAACCAGCTACCTCTGTCTAAATTTCAATGGTTAGCATCTAGCCCCTATCCAGCTATATCGTGCGACATAGCTGGTTAGGTGTGGATATACAGTGCTTAACCGGTTATGGTCAGTGGTTAAAATAGGCTGCATAAACAGCAGGCCTATCTTTAACTGCTACAAAGTTAACCAGTTAGTGTTGAATATTGGCTTAACCGGTTAACTTTTTAGCTGTTAAAAAAACCTGAATATTCAATGGCGATCACAGTCCAGCATTGAATGTCTGGGTTTAATGCAAGCGATTGACAGCAAAAGCTCTGCCCGCCACCAGCTGAATATCGGACACGCATTCTATAACAGCATCTAGAATGGAACAGTCTGTTTGCGTGCCAGCATTTAAGGTCCTTTCACTAAAGTTTGTTAGGCCCTAACGCAGGCTTAGCACCAGTGGCGTAGCCAGGGGGGGGGGGTGCCAGGGGAGCGGCCGCTCCCCCAAATGGAGTTCTGCCAGCTCCGGCGCCTATTTTTTTCTCAATGTGTTGCATTGAATATGTGTGCCAGCGCCGACGGAAGTCCGCTCTCGCTCCCCCCGCGTCGTCAACCTGGCTCCGCTTCTGCTTAGCACATGAGAAAAGGTTACTGCAAAACTTGTTAAAGCGTTTTCCGGTAATTTGCCTGCTTGCGTGCGTTAATGTGTGTATTACATATTTTTTAAAAATAGTTTCACAGAGGGTGTGTCATGGGCAGAGAATGGGAGTGGAAGCATTAACCATCTAGCAGGTTAGGATTCGTACGTGCTAACTGGTTAAGAATGGGTTAACATGGAAGCATTTAAGACTAGATTGATGGGGATTTGTAAGGGGGGGGGGGGTGAGATGCAATTGGTTGTTTTATGACCCCCTGCTCCAAAACATAGATTCAGAACTTTGAAAACATTGCATATCTAGAGAATAGACTGTTGGTGCTTTAGACAGGTGTAAGGGGCGGGGGGGGGGGGGGTTGTCCCAGTTTTGGGGTGGTCCATCGCTGCATTAACATCCCAGGGGCTCCACAGAATGTTTATTTTTCCCAGTCTTCTCTCTCTAACCCTCTCAGCATACACACTCTTTTCCAAAAAGTGCAGGTTCTCCTTAGGGGGAGGGGGATATCCCTTCAAGGCCCTAGCATAGAAATGCATCCAAAATATAACTGACAGGCTGAAGTGGGGTGATCCAGCTTTCTTAATTAAACTCAAGTGCATAACAGTTACAGTTCTGAGGTAGTCTTTCAATCCTGAGGTTGCACAGCATTGACTAAAACTGTAAGCTGCACACTTTCTCTATATCTGTAATTGTGATCCCTTGATTGCATCAATTAGTAGGGTGGTTGGCTACACCAACTCTATCCAGAATACAATCTTTCAGGGTAAGAGGTTATCCTATTCTTGTTTCATACACGGTTGCTCTTTCTGGGATCAATTTTGACACACAAATGTTTCTGTCAGCAATCGTTGTCTAGGTTTGGTCCCGGGGTCCAGTTCACAGAGGCAGTGAGTTCGTAGAGGCAGTAGGTTCCCAAAGAATACACAATCCACACGAGTTTGGATATATAAAGTGTATTATATTTGTAGATATGTATAGGCTCACAGCACTTAGTACAGGTAAATGGTACAAGCTGTCTCTGGGTGTGTGTTTAGAGAGAGAAAGAAAGGATATGGTGTTTGTTCAGAGGAAGAGAGAAGCCTTGGGGGTTGTGCTGCAAGAGGTATATATGTGTGCAGAGAGAAAGGAAGAGAGAGAAGGGCCTAAGAACGCTAAGCCATGGGCTCTGGGAGAGAAGGCTTTGGGGAAGAAAGGGGGGGCCAAAGCCAGAGCTCTGGTGGCTGGAGATGGGTAAGTGCAGAGGTAGAGACAAAGAGAGACAGGGTTGCCAGGTGGAAAATTTTTTTCTAGCCCAATCCAGCCCAAAAACCAGCCCAAAACCCGCCCAAACACAAACCCCGCCCCTGACACCCCCACCCCCGCGTCATCACCCCGCCCCCGCCGTCACCGGCCCCGCCCCCGCCGTCACCGGCCCCGCCCCCGCCGTCACCGGCCCTGCCCCCGCCGTCACCGGCCCCGCCTCCCACGTCACCGGCCCCGCCTCCCCCGTCATCGGCCCCGCCTCCCCGTCATCAGCCCCGCCTCCCCATCATCGGCCCCGCCTCCCACATCATCGGCCCCGCCTCCTACGTCATCGGCCCCGCCTCCCACGTCATCGGCCCGCCCAAAACGTCACTAACCCCGCCCAAAAAACGTCACTAACCCCGCCCCCCCGCGGCCGAAAAAGGCAAAAAGCCGCCCGAAAAACCGCACAGAAACCCAAAAAGCCGCCCAAAAAACCGCAACCCGCCGCAGGCAAAAATTTCCCGCGGCGGGTCGCGGAAAACCGCCCACCTGGCAACACTGAAGAGAGAAGTGGTGCAAGCACAGCCCTGTGCTCTGCTTGCTGAGAGACAGAGAGAGAAGTGCCCCCAAACCGAGAGAAGTGCCCCAGCTTTATACCTAATAAGAACAGAGAGGGAACTGGAGCAGAGAGAGAGATCAAAAACTTCTCTCCTTCCCAGTTATTTCCTTTACAAAACTCCAGGTTACTTTCTGAAGTCAGGAAAGGTGAGCATTTTCACAGGTTCTCCTGTTTGAAGTCCCAAGCTATGGGAGCCTCTCTGTCTGGCTTCCTTTGTTCTTAGAGAGCCCTGCTCCCAGATGGAACAAAAGGTATGCTAATCAGGAGTAATTAAGACAACCCAGGGCTAGCAGGTCTCTCAGCACCATTTGGTCTATGTCATCCTCAGTGATTCCTGAGGGAGGGGGAGAGAGTTATCAGAAGCTGGTTTAATATTAATCTAAGTATGTCAAGCTGGTTTCATATTAATCCAGTAATCCTGACATCCAGCAATCCTGACAGTTTCCACTTAGGAACAATCTTATATACACACTAATCCACTTCAGAATGGGACTTCTCAGTTCTGTTCATGTTGGATTGAGGTCCACTATACCTCTCCATTCCTTAATCAAACAGCAGGCAAAGGGTTGGGTAAAAACCTCTAACCTGTCGCCATAGGAGCCAACTTTTCAAAATTATTGGGGGTGCTAAGCCTAATGGAAATAACTCCTCCATGGACACATACAAGGAATTTGCTCAATATTGGGGGTGCTCGAGCACCCACAGAATTGGCTCTTATGCCTGTCACAGTCATTTTGGACACAAACTGAAAGAGTCAAGGGAGTCTTCATGCAGGGGAAAACATAAAATTGAGGCCCAAGGTCTGGGTCTTCACACTCAGCCTCTGAACTCCTTCCCAGTCACCACCACCACACCACTAGGGTCTCTGATTTATAAAGGGGTGGACAGTACCATTGCAGTGATTCCCTTGAAGGGGGATGCTGTAGCTAGATGGTATGCATCTTCTTTCTGCTCTAACGTTGTATGGTCCTGTTGGTAGTAACATAGAGAACTCGTGAAGGTTTCGAAAGGAACCTTACACCGGATTGTCTGAAAGACATTCAATAGAGTCAGCAGACTTGGCTGATTTTTTTGTAGTTTATTTTTATTTAATTATTTGTTACATTTATACCCCACATTTTCCCACCTATTTGCAGGCTCAATGTGGCTTACAAAGTATCGTAAAGACGTTTGCCATTACAGTTGGTAACAAATACAAGATTGTGTTGTGGTCACATGAGGTAGAAGTATATCAGGCATCATGGGGTCGAGGAGGAAGAGGGAGTAAATTGTCCAGTACGATCTTTGATTATGTTGTGCTGCTGGGTGTGGGGATTTATGTTGGATCAGTGGGATAAGCTTTTTTGAAGAGGTGGGTTTTCAATGATTTCCTGAAGTTTAGGTGGTATTAATAGAGTATTAATAGAACTAAAAAATGAACTTGCGGAGCTACTGTTAGAAATATGCAATCTGTCCCTAAAATCGAGTGTAGTACCGGAAGACTGGAGGGTAGCCAATGTTACTCCGATTTTTAAGAAGGGTTCCAGAGGAGATCCGGGAAATTATAGACCGATGAGTCTGACGTCGGTGCCGGGCAAGATGGTGGAGGCTATTATTAAGAATAAAATTGCAGAGCATATACAAAAACATGGACTGATGAGACAAAGTCAGCACGGATTTAGTGAAGGGAAGTCTTGCCTCACCAATCTAATGCATTTTTTTGAGGGGGTAAGCAAACATGTGGACAATGGGGAGCCGGTTGATATTGTATATCTGGATTTTCAGAAGGCGTTTGACAAAGTGCCGCACGAAAGACTCCTGAAGAAATTGCAGAGTCATGGAATCGGAGGTAGGGTATTATTATGGATTAAGAACTGGTTGAAAGATAGGAAGCAGAGAGTAGGATTGCGTGGCCAGTATTCTCAGT
Organism: Microcaecilia unicolor; assembly: GCF_901765095.1. NCBI lineage: Eukaryota > Metazoa > Chordata > Amphibia > Gymnophiona > Siphonopidae > Microcaecilia > Microcaecilia unicolor. The sequence continues at coordinate 33,282 of NW_021963242.1, forward strand.
GGAGGAGGGTAGTTAGTGGGGTCCCGCAGGGGTCTGTGCTGGGTCCGTTGCTTTTTAATGTATTTATAAATGACCTAGAGATGGGAATAACTAGTGAGGTAATTAAATTCGCCGATGACACAAAATTATTCAGGGTCGTCAAGTCGCAGGAGGAATGTGAACGATTACAGGAGGACCTTGCGAGACTGGGAGAATGGGCGTGCAAGTGGCAGATGAAGTTCAATGTTGACAAGTGCAAAGTGATCATGTGGGTAAGAGGAACCCGAATTATAGCTACGTCTTGCAAGGTTCCGCGTTAGGAGTTACGGATCAAGAAAGGGATCTGGGTGTCGTCGTCGATGATACGCTGAAACCTTCTGCTCAGTGTGCTGCTGCAGCTAGGAAAGCGAATAGAATGTTGGGTGTTATTAGGAAGGGTATGGAGTCCAGGTGTGCGGATGTTATAATGCCGTTGTATCGCTCCATGGTGCGACCGCACCTGGAGTATTGTGTTCAGTACTGGTCTCCGTATCTCAAAAAAGATATAGTAGAATTGGAAAAGGTACAGCGAAGGGCGACGAAAATGATAGTGGGGATGGGACGACTTTCCTATGAAGAGAGGCTGAGAAGGCTAGGGCTTTTCAGCTTGGAGAAGAGACGGCTGAGGGGAGATATGATAGAAGTGTATAAAATAATGAGTGGAATGGATCGGGTGGATGTGAAGCGACTGTTCACGCTATCCAAAAATACTAGGACTAGAGGGCATGAGTTGAAGCTACAGTGTGGTAAATTTAAAACGAATCGGAGAAAATTTTTCTTCACCCAACGTGTAATTAGACTCTGGAATTCGTTGCCGGAGAACGTGGTACGGGCGGTTAGCTTGACGGAGTTTAAAAAGGGGTTAGATAGATTCCTAAAGGACAAGTCCATAGACCGCTATTAAATGGACTTGGAAAAATTCCGCATTTTTAGGTATAACTTGTCTGGAATGTTTTTACGTTTGGGGAGCGTGCCAGGTGCCCTTGACCTGGATTGGCCACTGTCGGAGACAGGATGCTGGGCTAGATGGACCTTTGGTCTTTCCCAGTATGGCACTACTTATGTACTTATGTACTTATGTATTGTTTTCACTACAAACGGGAGTCCATTCCATAGTTGTGCGCTTACGTAGGAGAAGTTAGATGCGTGAGTTGTTTTGTATTTCAGCCCTTTACAATTTGGGTAATGTAGGTTTAGGTATGATCGTGCTGATCCGAGTCTGTTTCTGGTTAGTACTACTACAAAAATTCATTTTTCCATCACATGGTTAGCTTGGAGAAAATTGAACACAATGTAAGAATGTGAGCTCAGTGGCGTTCCTAGGGGGGCGGACACCCGGGGCGGCGCCCCACCCCCCCGGGTGCAGCACCCCCCCCCCACGATACAGCGCGGACCCCCCCAGGTGCACGCCGCTGGGGGGGCAGAGCAGAGGGAGCTGCAGCGAACGCGCAAAATCAGCGCTCAGAGCAGGCGTGCGCCGCAGCACCCCCCAGCGGCGTGCACCCGGGGCGGACCGCCCCCACCGCCCCCCCCCCCCCTTGGTACGCCACTGTGTGAGCTCATGATGTTAATTAAGGTCTTTTTTTTTTAATCAGTATTTTATTCCGGCAGCTGGACTCATATTAGCAAATAAATCCAGCAGCTTCAGTTGATATGGAAACTGTATGAGTTTTGGATTTAGAAAAAACACACCGGTGGACTTACCAGTTCAAATGGCACCGTTGGCCAGCTGTTTACAAAAGCTGCTTGGGTTGCTTAACTTGACCTTTTAATCACTGTGAGCAATTCCTGAGGGCTTCAGTATAAGCAGACGAAAGATAAGAGAGTGCCAATCAAAATGACATGGCAGAGGAAGATCAGGAAATTGTCTGCTGAACATTAATAATGCCAGCACTGCAAAAAAAAAAAAAAACCCGAATAATAAGGGTTGTGTGAGAAGTCTTCAATAAAAAGCGGTATATACATAATTCATAGACACTGAAGTATGAGGTTAATGCTTGCTGAGATTACAAACCAATGCCCAATTCAGTTTTCCAAATTAAGACTTTTTGTCTTGGGAAAATATGAAATGGGAAAGGACAAGTCAAAAGTTTAGAACTTTTCATTATGTGCTCTTTCACTGGTTTTTAAGGAATAAAAATGTCAGTGCACAGCAAACAGCGTTAGACAAAGTGAGGCAGTGCAATGGGAAAATTAATCATAGGCACATTTCAAGAGCATTTGAAAAGGAACAATCTGAAAACAGCCCGAGTTAATAAGCTAATGTAATTATAGGCCACCCAGCAAGATGTCTGGGTTTTGGCCTGCAGGAAGGTAAACGTTCAACAGAATTTTTAGAACTTCAACCTAACTGCCGGTTGTTATCAAGAGAAGCATGCAGCTTCTTAATTACATCCACAAAGGATCTGACCTTGTGATAGGCAGGGCTTGACCTAGTTGCGTTATGTCACTCATCCATTCCAGGCCTAAATTAAAAAGTCATGAGCTTGAGGATTTTTTTTTTTTAATAGATTTCCAAAGCAAGTGATGAAGATAATGGGTTTGAGTTTCTATGACGGAAAGGAATGAGTTCTGGTCAATGAATGATGATGATGTATGGCCACTGTCTCGGGGAAGCGTACTCAGAAGACAGCTTTTGAAATAGTTTTATCAAGGTGCTTTACTTAGCACCATTTATAATGATGTTGAATAGAGTATGAGCTAAAGACAGAAAATTCTGCATAACAGAATTATGGTGTGCTTTAACTCATCTCCGATAAAAAGTGGCCTTAGCATGCCCTTGTGCAGGTTTTTCCCACGTGCTAAGGCCATTTTTTTGCCATTAAAAAATTAGTGTGTATTTATTTATTGCATTTGTACCCCACATTTTCCCACCTATTTGCAGGCTCAATGTGGCTTACATAGTACCGTCAAAGGCGTTTGCCCAGTCGGTGGATAACAAATACAAAGTTGTGTAGTGATCGTATGAGGTATAAGTGGAGGGTCGGAATGGATGAAGATTGCGTGTTATCCTGTTTGATCATAGTCATGCTGTGTTGGTACACTTATCACCACCCATTTTGTAGGCTGTAAGTGCTCACACTCTATTCCTACCCTAGCCATTTAGTGAAAACAGCTAAGAAGCACAGTATAAAGCAGACCAATTGGTGTGGGAGTATGTAATTTCTTGATACAAGCTAACATATGTTCCATCAAGGGTCTATCAAGCAGCTTTCTCTTGATGGAACTTCTATGTTCTATTACACGTTTGTCTTACCAGTACACAATTGTTTGCACATTCAAATTGCCTCATACACTATGTGCTCCATCTTGCAGTTCAGTGGCGTAGCTCCGGGGGGCCTGGATGGGCACAAGGCAAGACTGAAGCGTTTATTGTCACTGTGTATGCGATGTTGGGTAAATGCAGGCATTTGCCAGAGTCAGTGGCTGCAGTGAATGTATTATCATTTGCTTGCCACGGCGAGATGGACATAGGGGTAGGGTTAAAATATGTCCGGATTTACCCGGACATGTCCTCTTTTTGACCACCAGGGCAGTAGTAAGGTAAGGGTAGGGGGTTTACGGGGTTTGTGACGGGGGGAAGGGAAAATGTAACAGGGGGCGGAGCAAGGGCGTGAAAGGGGGCGGAGCGAGGGTGTGAAAGGGGGCGGAGCGAGGGTGTGAAAGGGAGTGGAGCGAGGGTGTGAAAGGGGGTGGAGCATGTGTCCTTTTTGGGGGACAAAACATGGTAACCCTAGCACAGGCCCACCCATTCTTGACTCAGGCTCACCCTGTCTGGCCTCCAAAATAGTTCAGCAGCAGCTGCTTCACTTCCCTCTTCTCCACCCACGGATCTGAAATTTGTCTTCCGCCCGCAGCTCCACAGCACCTCCCTTCTCTGTTCTACCTCAGCACCTTCCTCAGTAGCAGCAGCGATGTATATCCGCTGCCTCCATCAGACCTAGAGGCTTCCCATTGCCCTGCCCTCACTGACATCACTTCCTGTTTCCTCCCTGGCAGGACGCAGCAGAGAGAAGCCTGCAGGGCTGGCCAGGCAGGGAATGTACATCACTGCTGTCGAAAGTAGTGAGGTATGGGGGTGGTTTCAGAGATGGGGGAGATACTGGGCCTCAGGGAGGGGGGAAATTCTGGATCTGGGAGTGGAGGAGAGGGGAAAAGATGCAGGACAAAGGAGGGGGGGATTTTGGAAGGCCCACCCATCCAAAGTCTGGGCCCACCCAAAATGAAAGTTCTGGCTATGCCCCTGTTGCAGTTACTGTGCAGTAATGTAGCTATGCTAATTGATTAGCTCAGGAACACCCACTCTCTGCCCCCCCAGACACACCCCCTCCAAAAATTTAAAAATATTTTTTAGTGCGCACACTCGGTTAGCGCATGCATATTTGGCATTTACCACAGGCCGACTGAGCGCATCCTGCAGTATGCAAATTTAAGCTGTGTTAGGCATGCTTTAGTACCTAAAGCAGCTTGGTGAAAGGGCTCCTTTGTTTTTATCCATACACCACATTAGGGACTGTGAGGGGGTATACAGAACACTGCACCTCACCATTAAGAAGGATTCCCCAGGTAGCCTAACCAGCTTATAATCGAAAGTAATCGCCGGCTATTTCCTGACACAAATCGGGATATGGCCGGCGATTTCGCAAAAGCGGCTAAAAGCGTATAATCGAAAGCTACATTTGTGATAGCTTCGTTGCTTTCCCTTCGCCTCGCCGGCGAAAGTTCAAAGGGGCGTGTTGGCGGCGAAGCGAAGGCGGGACATGGGCAGGCTTGGGCGTGGCTACCAGATGGCCGGCTTTCGCGGATAATGGAAAAATAAAACCCGGCGATAAGCAGTATTTCGCCGGGTTTCCTTGGTCCTTTTATTTTCACAACCAAGCCTCAAAAAGGTGCCCCAACTGACCAGATGACCACCGGAGGGAATGGGGGATGACCTCCCCTTACTCCCCCAGTGGTCGCCAACCCCCTCCCACACTAAAATTATTAAAATACAAACCTTTTTTGCCAGCCTGTATGCCAGCCTCAAGTGTCATACCCAGCACCCTGACAGCAGTATGCAGGTCCCTGGAACAGTTGTTGTTGGTTGCAGTGGACTGCAGAAAGGCAGAGCCAGGCCCATCCCCCCCCCCTACCTGTTCCACTTGTGGTGGGTAATGTTGAGCCCTCCCAAACCCCCCAAAACCCACTGTACCCACATGTAGGTGCCCCCCTTCAGCCCTTAGGGCTAGGGTAATGGTGCACACTTGTGGACAGTGGGTTTTGGGGGGGATTTGGGGGACTCAGCACACATGGGAAGGGTGCTATGCACCTGGAAGCTAATTTGGTTGTTTATAAAAGATGTTTGAAGTGCCCCCTAGGGTGCCCGGTTGGTGTTGTGGCATGTGAGGCGAACCATTGCACTAAAAATGCTGGCTCCTCCCACAGTCAAATGCCTTGGATTTCGCTGAGTTTGAGATCGCAGGCAGTTTTTTCCATTATCGCGGAAAAACAAAATTGGCGATCTCAAACCCGGCGAAATCCAAGGCATTTCGCCGGCCCACACCGTATTATCGAAAAAAAGATGGCCGGCCATCTTTTTTGAAAATACGGTTTCGGCCTGCTGTTGCGCCGCCGCCATAATAGATCGCCGGCGACCTATTTCGCCGGCGACGTTTGATTATTCCCCTCTAAGCCACCTTAAGCCCCTCAACCAGGAGGGGTGGAATCAAAACCAAGAAGTATAAAAGGCAGGGCCAGACTGAGGTTAGGAAGGCCCAGGAAAGGAAGAATCGAAGCTCCAGCATACACCACCACTACTTAATGATTGTGACCTGGCTGAGGTAAACCACTTTTGTTTCATGTTTGAGACTTGCAAGCCTTGCTCTGAGTTCTAACTGGAGCCAGACCCTAGAACTTGGAGGAGAACTGAGAAGGACTTAGAGGCTGTGTTTGGGGCGTGGCAGCCCCATACTGTGTCCTGGGTCTGTTTCGGCCTATCTGGCTAACACTTGTGGTTAGACGCCAGACAAGAGAAATTCAAGACGTTGTTCCTAGAGACACTACAGCACGACTATGAGCTTCACCTTTAAGAAGACAAAGAAAACTGGTCAAATTATATGGTGAAAGATCAAAGAAGTGACCTTTCGGATGGTAAAAAGACTCTTGATGCAGGCCAGATAGGCCGAAACACAGCTTTGTCGAGTCTTGCCCACCAACCTTTTTATTGTAATACATTTCTTTGTCTATTGACTATTAAATTGTTTTTGTTGGACTTTCAACTGAAGTGTTGTCCATCTTAGGAGTTTTTTTGTCATCTTCACTGTTTTGGTTCTGTCTTCCACCCAACTCGGAGCACCATTTATAGAATAGCACTTAGGGCTAGATTCTATATATAGCTTCTGAAAAGTCCACGTGGAATAAATTTCCGCTTAAGTGTTTTCTATAAGTGACGCCTAGATTTAGGCATGGTATATAGAATACACTTAGTTGATATCTCAGTGCCTAGAACTACATCCATTTACACCAAGGGAAATGTGGTGTAAATCCCGGCACATAGATTTACACACACTGGGCCATATTCTATAACTACGTGTGTAAATTTTGGAATGCCGTTTTCTAGTCATAAATTTCTCTGGAGTGAGTTCCAAAGGGCAGGAGCAAGTAAGAAAAATGCTGAGGATCTTGTAGAGTCCCATTGTGCTTTTGAATGGAGGGGGTAGAACAAATCTGTTATCTGTCAATGATTGAAGGGTACGTGTAGGTGTCAGTGCCGTAGCGGGGGTAGCTGACACCCGGGGCGGGTCGCCGCTGCGCACCCCCCCCCCCCGGGTGCAGCACAGCGCACCCTCCCCCTCTGGAGTGCCCCCCCCCCGGAGCACACACTAACAGTGGAAAGCGGTGAGGGACGGGCGGGAGGGCCGATCCACCCCGACAGCACGTTGCTGTGAGCTGCGTCGGCTCCGCTAGTTCCCTGCTTTCTCTGCCCCGGAACAGGAAGTAACCTGTTCCGGGGCAGAGAGTGCAGTGAACCAGCGGAGCCGACACCCCCCCAGCGGCGTGCACCCGGGGCGGACCGCCCCACTGCCCTCCCCTTCCTACGCCACTGGTAGGTGCACAGGGTATTGTTAGAGAAGCAAGATGGAGTGGTGGTAGACGTAGTGTCTTGTGTGTCAGTATTAAAATTTTAAATTTAATTCAATATTCTATAGGAAGCCAGTGAAGACATTGCAATAGCGGGGAAAAAAATTCTACTTTATTTTAAATTGAAAATGTAAAAAAAAAATGTTTTATTGCTTTTGTTGTTTATTTTGTTTTCAATTAGCTGGCTGGCAGCCCTAGACCCCCTTTTCTCTGAAAAATTGCTTGCTGCTAAAATAAAATAGAACCCTAGGACAGTATTCACTCCAGCCCTTAGAACCACCACCCTCTTCCCTCTTCCCTCCTTCCACAAATGTTTAAAGAGAGCGTGTGTGACCCCCAGTCAAGTATTTGACTTGAAAATGGTGTTGTCTGACCAGAGGCCAACACCATTTTGGGGGTGTCCTATCAGTAGGACAGGATTAACTAGTAATACTTAAGGAACTTAAGGAACGTGTCACTTTTAAAGTATGCACCTTAGTCCACAAGATCATTTATGGCGAAGCCCCAGCCTACATGTCCGAGTTGATAGACCTGCCACCCAGAAACGCTAAACGATCATCCAGAACATACCTCAACCTCCACTTCCCTAATTGCAAGGGCTTGAAATGCAAGACTCTACACGCGTCAACCTTTTCCTACATGAGCACGCAGCTTTGGAATACACTGCCGCGCAACCTAAGAACAATTCATGAACAAGCTTCCTTCTGCAAATTATTGAAGACCCATCTTTTCGAAAAAATTTACGGAAAGAGCCAAAACACATAGAGTCCACACTCACTAATCTTCAATGTGCCATATACCCACTTCTGATCTCTCATCCCCTGTAATCTCACATTACTCATACATTTACTCACAGAAAGATGTACACCATAGTCTTTGTGTCTTAATTCTGCCCTTTAAGCTTCCCATTGTCTCCTTCCAATGTTTCAATGTCTATGTCCCATTGTTACATTCTTAACGATACTTCGATCGTCTCGCATAACTCTGCACAATGTAATCCATAACCAAGTTGTAACATATTGTATTTCCATTATTCATATCATATTGTAAGCCACACTGAGCCCGCAAAAAGGTGGGAAAATGTGGGATACAAATGCAACAAATAAATAAATAAATAAATAAATAAATAAATAAATAAATAGGGTCCTCAAGGGTAAGGGTAGCTGGAACCAGTAGGACAGGATTAACTAGTAATAGGGTCCTCAAGGGTAAGGGTAGCTGGAACCAGTATGACAGGATTAACTAGTAATAGAGTCCTCAAGGGTAAGGGTAGCTGGAACCAGTAGGACAGGATTAACTAGTAATAGGGTCCCCAAGGGTAAGGGTAGCTGGACCCAGTAGGACAGCATTAACTAGTAATAGGGTCCCTAAGGGTAAGGGTAGCTGGAACCAGTAGGACAGGATTAACTAGTAATAGGATCCTCAAGGGTAAGGGTAGCTGGAACCAGTAGGACAAGATTAACTAGTAATAGGGTCCTCAAGGGTAAGGGTAGCTGGACCCAGTAGGACAGGATTAACTAGTAATAAGGTCCTCAAGGGTAAGGGTAGCTGGAACCAGTAGGACAGGATTAACTAGTAATAGGGTCCCCAAGGGTAAGGGTAGCTGGACCCAGTAGGACAGGATTAACTAGTAATAGGGTCCTCAAGGGTAAGGGTAGCTGGAACCAGTAGGGCAGGATTAACTAGTAATAGGATCCTCAAGGGTAAGGGTAGCTGGAACCAGTAGGGCAGGATTAACTAGTAATAGGATCCTCAAGGGTAAGGGTAGCTGGAACCAGTAGGACAGGATTAACTAGTAATAGGGTCCCCAAGGGTAAGGGTAGCTGGAACCAGTAGGGCAGGATTAACTAGTAATAGGATCCTCAAGGGTAAGGGTAGCTGGAACCAGTAGGGCAGGATTAACTAGTAATAGGGTCCCCAAGGGTAAGGGTAGCTGGAACCAGTAGGGCAGGATTAGCTAGTAATAGGATCCTCAAGGGTAAGGGTAGCTGGAGGGAATGACAGAAAGCTTTGGAGGCTTTTTCTTATTTTGGTAAAGTTTTACTGCTTTTTTTTTTCTTTGGCAGACCATTATGTCCTAAAAACAAACCTTGTCAACATCTTTCTATAGAAATACTTTGTGAAAACATACCTGGGGATATACAAATCTACATCTGTTTTGTGCCTAATTACATGATAACAATTCTAGCAGAAAACGAACAACAATTTACCTCAAAACGTGGTGGAAACTGTTGGAGAACTGGTTTAGCTCTTGAGAGATTTATGATAAAGTCTCTGCAGTTCTGGCAGAGTTCAGGGAAGATAAATTCCCCAAAGAGCAAGTCCTACCTATAATTGAATTACAAAGACATTATCCTGTGCTGAACAGGGGTTTTATTGTGACAGAGTAAATCTTGCAAGAATATTTATGTACATCAAACAATTCCACTGTAAACAGCTCCAGTAATAAGCTGTGCCTCCGCCTGCTGGTTATGTCTAATTAACCTTCTAGGATAATGTCATGGATGAATAGGAAGCCACAATGCATGAAAAAGAGCTGTAAGGAAATGAAGCAGATATTGCACTAAGCTTTCTCGCCACAAGAACAAAAATTCAGCAGTTTTCTGCAGGTCATACTAGGAAAACGCTTCTGTTTGTAGGGCAGAACACAATGCAGCATGGGAACAGACCTTAATTTAATTTAATGTGTTACAAGGTTTTTGTTTTGTTATCAGCTGTATGGCTTGCGCATATATTATAGTCTCTAACTTTCCTTTATTGAATAGGCACCACACAGGTGTGTAAATGTAGGTTTACTGTCATGAAAATACCCTCCAATCGTTCAAGTCACAAACTTTATTGCTGGATTCCTGGGACTTTTGAAATAGAAATTAAAGGCGCAGATTTTGGGACTAGCACATTTCTGAGAAATATAAGTACATAAGTAATGCCACACTGGGAAAAGACCAAGAATTGTGGATTTTTCCCAAGTCCATTTAGTAGTGGTTTATGGACTTGTTCTTTAGGAAACCGTCTAACCCCTTTTTAAACTCTGCCAAGCTAACCGCCTTCACCACGTTCTCCGGCAACGAATTCCAGAGTTTAATTATGCGTTGGGTGAAGAAACATTTTCTCCGATTTGTTTTAAATTTACTACACTGTAGTTTAATCACATGCCCCCTAGTCCTAGTATTTTTGGAAAGCGTGAACAGACGCTTCACATCCACCTGTTCCACTCCACTCATTATTTTATATACCTCTATCATGTCTCCCCTCAGCCGTCTCTTCTCCAAGCTGAAAAGCCCCAGCTTCCTTAGTCTTTCTTCATAGGGAAGTCGTCCCATCCCCGCTATCATTTTAGTCGCCCTTCGCTGCACGTTTTCCAATTCTACTATATCTTTCTTGAGATGCGGCGACCAGAATTGAACACAATTTACTTTACTGCATACTGAAGTATTCTGAAGATGTATGAAATAAATTTCACCTAACATTCCTTGAATACTGTTTGAAGCACCTACATCTCCACCTTGAAATTTGGAAAACTTATGACTAGGAGAGGAATACGTCTATGGATACATCCTATTCAGAATCTAGTCTAACCCACGAGCCTGATTTTCACAAATCTTAAACTGAACTCTTACATTTCTGAGCGATTCACCTTCTAAGCAGGTACACTGCTTCCCTTGCTATTGGTTAAAATCTGAGAAAAACCACATTTCTAATTTAATCTGAACCTAAATTAGTGGAAATAGATGGCATCTGTTCATCAGAGAATGAGTAGAAATAGTTCAGGTTTTGCTTCACTGAATCCATGGATTTGTAATTATAATTTATGTATGAAAAACAGAACTAAATAAACGCAGATGCAGTAAGAGAAAACCACAACTGACACAAATGATTTTGTCTCTATGTTGAAATTAATATGCCAATTCCGATCTTCGAGATTCTAAGAAACGATGTCTAGAATAGATTTTAAGGGAACCAAAGTGTGCAACATTGTTCACTGATATTAAATAATTCAAACTTGTCTAGGGCGGACCTCAGGGACTGGATATGAAAAAACTATGATATAATTACAGTTGCTTAAATTGTGTAGGATATAATACTACTCATTCACGGTCACCTTGGGTCAGCAAATGGAAATGTGATAGGGCCGTGCATTTGTTAGCAGGCATTTCTTCTTCTTCAAGATTGTTTAATCAATTGATTCTTCGTCCAGTATCCAAAAGTTATTATTATTATTTTTTTTATATATTTAAATTATTTATTGATTTTCAATTTCACAAGTACAACAACTTGCATAGGAAACACAGAAGGAAATAATATCAAGAATCAATTACAAAACACTTCCTTGTCTAAAATATGACAATTTTCATTCTTCCTTAGACCTCAATTATGGAAGGGGGGGGGGGGGGGCGGCGTTAAGAAACATGAGGAGAAGTTTTATAAACATAACTATTAGTTAAATAAATCGGCTAACCTTTATTCCACAAACTGTCTTAATTGGTCTGATGTTATTACACTGTGGGGGTCTGAATCCTCTTAGCTTCCACAAAAACTTTTAGCTGTGATGGTTCAGAAAAAACATACTTATTTCCCTGGAAGTTAACTCTGCACTTACAGGGATAAGCTAACAAGAACGATGCTCCCAAAGCTTTTACATTCTTTCTTAAATCCAAGAATTGTCTCCTTCTTTCCTGAGTTGCCTTCGCAACATTCGTGTACATCCAGATTTTTTGTCCATAAAACAGCTTAACAGAATTCTTGAAATATAACTTAAACACATGATTCAAATCTTTCTCAAATACAAACTGAACTAACAATGTTCTTCGGTCTGTAATCTCAAAATTAGAGTCCTCAAGAAATGCAGTTAAATTTTGAGGTTTCTGAGCCTCCCCTTGTGACAATCCTGCAACATCTACAGTCGAAACTTTCTTTTGAGGTAAATAATATATTTTTGTATAAGGAGGTAAAGTTGAATCTAGAAACTGCAGGATATCCTTCAAATACATTGAAAATAGCTCATTTGCTTTCAATAAAGGAGAAATGGGAAAGTTCAAAAGTCTCAAATTCAAACGTCTATTATAATTCTCCATTGACTCGATTTTCCTATGAATTATTTGTTTATCCTTAATTAAATTCGTCACTGAGGATTTTAAACCAGTCATTTCCTCATGTGTCTTTTGTGTTTGGGCATCCACATCATTCTTAATTTTCTCCAAAGATTGATCAAAGTTTTCAATTTTACTCACTATTATAGCGAACTCTTTTGTTGAGTTTGAAACAGCTAACGTCAATGCCTGTACTGCCTTCCAGACTGCCATCAGGGTAATCTCTCCCAGTTCTTCCTGGGACCCTAAGTCCTCCCCGTCCGATCTTCGAGGTACCATGCCGACCAAAATCCCACCAGCAGCGCCTTCCACATCCAGCGGGGTTTCCGGCCCTCGAGTCGAAGCAGGGCAAGGAAGCGGGGCCAACTCCGGCGGCGTGAGAGAAACCTCGCAGCCCAGGAACGCCGACGCTCCTCCATCGGGGCTCAACAGCGGGCTCGCCATGCTGGTCACTGGTGGAATATTCTGCCAGAGTCTATCGAGCGACTGCTGCACTGGGGTCGACGCCATAGCCTTCGGCAACACGCTTTTTGTCGCCCCTTTTCTCTTGGTATGTGGCATGTTGTTGAGAGGAAAAGTTTCCAGCTACCACTCGTTTCCTCTAGCAGTACTCAGGCGGCCATCTTGTAACGCCCCTCCTTCATCCAAAAGTTATTTAATACAATTTTTTGGTCATTGCTGTTCCTTTAAGGAATTCTCTTCCACGGCGTATTAGAACTGAGAGAAATTACTTAAAGTTTTGTAAGATGATAAAGACATATCTGCAGGCTCAATTTCACTAAAAGGAGTATGCAGGACATGAGGGAAAGAAAGAGCAGGACAGGCAACGCGGCAGCGCCGGAGACCGGCGTTGGACAACGCTTCAGCTGGTAGGGGTTGGGGACCCCCATCAGCCAAGGTATTTGCTGCGGCAATGGGTGGGGAGTGGTAGGGCAGTGGCGGCGGGGCAGCAGACCAAAATGTGCCCCCACCTCGGGCTCTGGCCCCCTCCCACTGCGAGGTCCGGCTATGCCCCTGGCTGGATTGTAAACGAATCCTCCATTTTCAAAATGGCACATGAAAAAAAGAGAGGACCCAAAGTACACTAATCAGACAGAACACAACAAAAAACACAAATGGACCTTCAGGAACCAGACAATGGGAAATTCTTTATTGAAAGGACCTGACACGGGCCGTGTTTCGGCGTCTATGCGCCTGCATCAGGGGTCACAACAATCTGCAGAAATCTCAATGAAAGAATTAGCAAAAATGCCACTGACAGGGTGCAGCACTACAATCCCTCAACAAGTTGCTAATACACACTTGAAAAGTTGGTTCTTGTAGACGGAAAAAACCGCCATTGGGAAAACTGCCAAAAATATTATTCCGCAACTATGGGAACATGCTGCCAGTTGTAATGCTCAATTGCTCCCCAATGCGGGGCCACATTTCACTGCTCTTCTTCAGGAGGAACAAATAAAACCTTTGTAAAAGAGAACCACACCTGGTGATCCAAGATGGCGACTAAAACAGTGTGAGCGTCAGAGCACCCGGGAAGGAAAAACGCCAGAGTCCCGATTGAACATCATGGGGAAGAGAAAGGGGAAAGCGAAGGCTCTTACCTCCCCGAGCCAAGCTGTAAACCCCGCTGTGCGCCAAACCGCACTGGAGTCCTTCGGAGTGAGGACGCTCGGAGAGCAGCTACCTGCGACTACGAGATCAGCTTCATTGGAAGCTGATCATAGCATTGAGGGCGTATCGCTTAGTCTGCCCTCCAACACAGCCCCCACCCCCCACGACCAGGAAGTGATATGATGCTGACGGAGGAACAGAGGGCTGGGTCAATTGGTGGTGTTCAGCCCCTGCCAGCTGAACCAGGAGGGCCCGTTGGCGCTTCAACGCCGGCCAAATTAACAACGGAGGAAAGAGCTTCTTCGTCTTTTGCTCGAGCTACTAACGATTGAAGACCTATCTCTTTGAAAAAACATACTGCAAGGATCAAAACACATAAATCCCATATACACCATAATAATGCCTCAAGACATTACCTCACATACTCCATTTCCCAGTACTTTCTCCCATTCAATAATCTACCCACAGATAAAAACTGTTATACCCCATCGCTCTCTTGCTATTATTTGATCACCCTAGTAATCCCCAAAATCATATCCTATAGTTTCTACGCCCCAAAGATGATTGACCTGACTCTGTCTTCCTTAACTATTCACAATGTAACCCATAATCGTAATGTAACAAACTGTATTTCCATCATTTACAATGTATTGTAAGCCACACTGAGCCCGCAAATAGGTGGGAAAATGTGGGATACAAATGCAACTAAATAAATAAATAAATCCCTGAAGGAACCCGAGGAACTGTAAGACTTGCTGTGGTTATGTTAGACATGCTCTGGGACGCCATTCAAGGTATTCACACTGCCTTACAAACAATGTAAACTCCCTTAAGGGAGAAGTTACTGATTTGAAGCAAAATTATCAGGAAATTGCTGGAAAAGTCCAATATAACTCAGATAAGGTAACAACCTTGAAAGGAGAGGTTACTAAATTACAAAATTGCAAAATGTTACAGCCACATTAATCAAGGAGAGAGAGATTCAATTTCGTAAGTTAGAATTTCTTGAAAATCAAAGTCGTAGGAATAACTTGAGGTTTATAAATTTCCCCAAATCTCCGCTAACTCCTGCTGTTGATATGCTGAGAAAGTACTTTGGAGAAGTTCTGGGAATACCAGCAGAAGGTTTTCCACCTATTGCTAGAGCCCAGTACATAACGGGATTTAAAAAAGCAACTGACGGACAACATCAAGCTTTACCGGACTTAAATTTGACTGAATTCCTAGAAAGCTCTTTGGAAATTGTGACTGAAAGAACTACTTTAATTGTTACCTTTGCTCTAGAGATAGATCGAAATAATATCTTTCGGACTTATTTTCGTCATGCAAATGCGGGATTTATGGGCTCAAGGATACAAATCTTTCCTGACTTGACAAGGGATACGTAAAAAAGAAGAAGAGAATTCTTGTCTTATAAGACAAGAGCTCTCAACTTAGGAGCTATTTTTCAATTAAAATTTCCTTGTAGATGTCTGATATCCCTAAATGCAAACAATTATGTATTCTTTGATCCCTTAAAACTGTTTCAATTTATCCAATCACAAGAAAGTGTTGATATACGTTTAGTTGCTACTCAGTGAGAAATGCTATAAGTAGACTAGGAGGGTTAAGTTTGCTCTTCAAGTTTCGCTGATAAAAGATTTGTTATTTTCCTTTTATTTTCCTTGTACTTGGATCATTGTTTAGTGGACGAAGTGTATAGAGATATTGCCTTTTTATTTTTATTTCTATATCTACGTGATTTCTTGAATAGTGCCATTACATTTATGCTGTGAATGTAATTATAAAATGATATAAATAAAGTATATATAAAAAAGAGAACCACACTTATAAAGCACCCAATATCGCTACCTTAACAAATAATATCATTATAATAAATCAATATAAAGTTTGCAAAAATCAGTCTTACAGCTGCTTACGAGAGGGACTATATCCATACCAAGTCCGCGAAGAATGCAAACCTCAAGCAAGAATGCTCTTACAATCTATTTCCGGATTTACATAGAAACCCACTGATCTGCTGCACATGAAATCATTCAAGACCAAAATAATTAAATCACCACTCCACCTCTAAGTTTAACCCTCCAGGAACCACTGTATTCCAATAAAAAATAAACCTTTGCTCCGTAGTCAACAGTATCTCAGTAACATCGCCCCCCTCTGTACAAAATAACCTGTAATAGCGCTGTAAATCATAAATCATTCACAGAGTGACCCACGGAAGCCCAGTGAGCCACCAACAGAGCTTCCATTTTCAAATGTTTACTGTTACTGATATGTTCCGCCACTCTGTTTCAATTTCCTTTTTGTTTGACCAATGTAATACAGGTGGCAAGGGCACACAATACAATACACATCCTGATGGCTATCACACTTGGAGGGGCATAATCGAAGGGGACGTCCAAGTTTTGCTGAGGACGTCCTCGCAAAACGTCCCGGTGGAGGGGCGGGGAAATCTGTATTATCGAAACAAAATGGACATCCATCTTTCATTTCGATAATATGGTTGGGGACGCCCAAATCTTGACATTTAGGTCATCCTTAGAGATGGTTGTCCCTAGAATTGGTTGTTTCTGATTTTTGGCGATAATGGAAACTAAGTACGCCCATCTCAGAAATGACCAAATGCAAGCCCTTTGGTCATGGGAGGAGCCAGCATTCGTAGTGCACTGGTCCCTCTGACATGCCAGAACACCAACCGGACAGCCTAGGGGGCACTGCAGTAGACTTCAGAAATTGCTCCCAAGAACATAGCTCCCTTACCTCGTGTGCTGAGCCCCCCAAAACCCACTACCCACCACTGTACAACACTACCATAGCCCTTACGGGTGAAGGGGGGCACCTAGATGTGGGTACAGTGGGGTTTTGGTGGGTTTTGTAGGACTCACATTTACCACCACAAGTGTAACAGGTATGGGGGGATGGGCCTGGGTCTGCCTGCCTGAAGTGCACTGCACCCACTAAAACTGCTCCAAGGACCTGCACAATGCTGTTATGGACCTGAGTATGACATCTGAGGCTGGCATAGAGGCTGGCACAAAAGATTTTTGAAGATTTATTTTTAGGGTGGGAGAGGGTTAGTGACCACTGGGGAAGTAAGGGGAGGTGATCCCCAATTCTCTCCGGTGGTCATCTGGTCAGTTCAGGCACCTTTTTGTGCCTTGGTCGTAAGAAAAACAGGACCAGGTAGTCGTCCAAGTGCTCGTCAGGGACGCCCTTTTTTTTCATTATGGGTCGAGGACGACCATGTGTTAGGCATGCCCAAGTCCCGCCTTCGCTAAGCCTCCGGCATGCCCCCGTAAAGTTTGGTCATCCCCGCAATGGAAAGCAGTTGCAGACACCCAAAATCAGCTTTCGATTATGCCAATTTGGGTGACCCTGTGAGAAGGACACCCATCTTCCGATTTGTGTCGAAAGATGGGCACCCTTCTCTTTTGAAAATAAGCCTGACAGTCTTACTTTTCAAAATAGAATTCCTTAGTGGTCCCTGGAATGGGTAAACTATCAGTAGTGAATGAAAGTTTGCAATAAACACATTTACCACAAGGGGAATGCTCTCCTACAAACTGTTCAAAACATTAGCTCTTTTGGGTGTTCCTGAAGCCCCAAGTGTACATCAAGTACATTCCAGTGTTTATGGATAATACGTGCAATGGCACACTGTGGCACCCCTCCTCACTTTCTGTTGAGGTAAAAAAAAAAAAAAAGCCGTGGACAGTGAGCAGATAAAGCCCATTTATATGCTATTTTCATTGTCTTAACTGGATATCCCCTCTGAATAAATCGATCTGCCATGCTGACCGCCTGAGTCTTAAACTCATCCATGGAAGAGCAAACTCATCTAAGTCTAAGGAACTATCTATCAGGAACACCTCTTTTCAAAGATTTAGGATGGAAGCTAGAATAATACTATTATCAGACAATTTTCTGACTTTAATATCCAAAAACTCTATTGCTGATTCATAGATTAATGAATAAAAGCCGAAAGCCGAAATATGAAAGCGCCAAACCTCTTAGAGAAAAATTACATTGGCTCCCATTAAAAGATCGAATTGCATTCAAAATCTGCACCTTAACTCATAAAATCATTCATGGAGAGGCCCCATCATATATGTCAGACCTAATTGACTTACCAACACGAAATACCAAATGTTCATCATGCACTTTCCTAAACCTCCACTACCCCAATTGCAGAGGTCTTAAATACAAATCAATACATGCATCTAGCTTCACCTACCTCTGCACACAATTATGGAATAAACTACCGAATACTATAAAAACTACGCATGACTTGACAACCTTCCGGAGGTTACTGAAGACGTACCTGTTTAAAGAGACTTACAAAAAGAATCCTCCTTAATGACTTGTTTCCTAATCTATACCAGAACCAACCAATATTGATCCCTTCTGATTTGATTATTTTATCATATTATCATTATTGATCATTACATTTTTTTCCTACTCTCACTTGTATGTTATGTATTATCATTTTATTTACCCTACCTACCTGTTATTCTTGTACATTAATTGTAACAATATGTTGAACCTCTTACTCTGTTAATGGTGATGCCATTGCTATATAATGTAAGCCACATTGAGCTTGCAAATAGGTGGGAAAATGTGGGATACAAATGCAGCAAATAAATAAATAAAACATCAATCGGACCCCTTCAGATCATGATGACATCATCAATAAATCTTTTCCACATCACAACATGTTCTATATAGCAAGAGGAGTAAACATGGCTATTCTCAAAGGGGCCATTTTACTAAGGCGCGTCAAAAAATGGCCTGTGCTGGTGTAGGTATATGTTTTGGATGCACGCAGGTTCATTTTTCAGTGCACCTCGAAAAAAGGTCTCTTTTGTGGCCGAAAATGGACATGTGGCAAAATTGAAACCAGCGCGCATCCATTTTCAGCCTGAGTGTGCGAGTTTTGATATTAGTGAAGGCCTATTTTCTTGGCCCATTAAAAATGTGGTAAAAAGTGGCTCAGCAAGCACCCAAAAGATGTGCTCACGCTACTGCAGGCCACTTTTATACTGCGACTTTGTAAAAGGACCCCCCACGTGAGTCACATAGGGGAAGTTGGATTTGAACTCTTTCATATCCAGTAAAGAAATTTTCTTGTGCTCAGTCTACTACTACTACTACTACTACTATTTAGCATTTCTATAGCACTACAAGGCATACGCAGCGCTGCACAAACATAGAAGAAAGACAGTCCCTGCTCAAAGAGCTTACAATCTAATAGACAAAAAATAAATAAAGTAAGCAAATCAAATCAATTAATGTGAACGGGAAGGAAGAGAGGAGGGTAGGTGGAGGCGAGTGGTTACAAGTGGTTACGAGTCAAAAGCAATGTTAAAGAGGTGGGCTTTCAGTCTAGATTTAAAGGTGGCCAAGGATGGGGCAAGACGTAGGGGCTCAGGAAGTTTATTCCAGGCGTAGGGTGCAGCGAGACAGAAGGCGCGAAGTCTGGAGTTGGCAGTAGTGGAGAAGGGAACAGATAAGAAGGATTTATCCATGGAGCGGAGTACACGGGAAGGGGTGTAGGGAAGGACGAGTGTGGAGAGATACTGGGGAGCAGCAGAGTGAATACATTTATAGGTTAGTAGAAGAAGTTTGAACAGGATGCAAAAACGGATAGGGAGCCAGTGAAGGGTCTTGAGGAGAAGGGTAGTATGAGTAAAGCGATCCTGGCGGAAGATGAGACGGGCAGCAGAGTTTTGAACTGACTGGAGAGGGGAGAGGTGACTAAGTGGGAGGCCAGCAAGAAGCAGATTGCAGTAGTCTAAACGAGAGGTGACAAGGGTGTGGATGAGGGTTTTGGTAGAGTGCTCGGAAAGAAAGGGACAGACCAAAGGTCCATCAAGCCCAGTATCCTGTTTCCAGCACTAGCCAATCCAGGTCACAAGTACCCGGCAAGATCCCAAAACAGTACAGTACATTTTACGCTGCTTATCCTAGAAATAAGCAGTGGATTTTCCCAAGTTCATTTTAATAATGCCTTATGGATGTTTCTTTTAGGAAATTAGCCAAACCTTTTTTAAACTCCGCCAAGCTAACCCCCTTTACCACATTCTCTGGCAACAAATGTCAGAGTTTAATTACATGTTGAGTGAAGAAATATTTTCTCTGATTTGTTTTAAATTTACTACTTTGAGTGCCCTCTAGTCCTAATATTTTTGGAAAGAGTAAACAAGCGATTCATGTCTACCCGTTCCACTCAACTCATTATTTTATATACCTCTATCATATCTCTCCTCAGCCGTCTTTTCTCCAAGCTGAAGAGCCCTAGCCGCTTTAGCCTTTCCTCTTTGGAAAGTCGTCCCATCCCCTTTATCATTTTTATCACCCTTCTCTGTACCTTTTCTAATTCCACTATACCAGCTCTTGACCAAATTTGTGCTAGAACGCAGCAACTCAGGAAGGCCTTGGAACCCACCTACCACGAGAGCAAGCTACTTTTATTTCAAAGACCATTACATGTTTCTAATGCATTTTAGACAGCTTTTCAGGGGGTGAAATGAAGGCAGGAGATGAACAGAATTTATGAAAAATCTGCAAATAAGAAGCTGGTAATATCAGGCCTATTTAGTTCTCGCTGAAGAAACATTTACACACGTCTGCTCAAGGCCTAGGGTATAAGAACATTACATTATTTTAATTCTGCGAGCACTTCCTTATTAAACTTCACGGTGTTCAGTGCTTGAGCTAAGCTCAATTTCTTGCGCTGTCAATCTGCCACCTTTCATGAGAAGGATGTTAAAATAATAATAGTAATTATAACAAACAGTGATAAAAATCTGCCTACTGTTCTAAGCAGAGTGCATTAATTTATTTCCATATATGTCAGTTTCTCCACCCTCAAGCAGAGCAGATGGTTCAGCAGAATTAGAAATTATTATAATTACAGAAATTAAAGCACCTCTTCCTGTCTGGACCCAAAGGAGTTTTGTTTAGTTTTGCAGCTGGAAAGTCAGCCATGTGAAACAGAAGCAGCCATAATTGTATCGGAGAAGGCATTTTCTGTATAATATACTGATTGTAGCTTTTGTTTCCTGTATTACACCTAAATCCAGTTTTGAATTTGTTGCAAAATTTCTCTAGTTTTAAGGACCTGAAGCTCATTGTAAAGAAAGAAAATGCTTTAAGATTTCCAATTTTCTACAACCTGATTTCCCTTCATTATAATTTAGGGGTCCTTTTACTAAGCTGGTTTAGGCACTAAGGCACACCTAACACAGCAAAAAAGAAAACAGGATGCTACGAATTATTAGAAAAGGGATGGTAAATAAGACCTAGAATATTATAATACCTTTGTTTCGCTCCATGGTGCAACCTCACAGGTTTTTTTACTCTTTTAAAAAGTACGAACACTAGGGGATACTCACTAAAGTTACTTTTAAAACAAACAGGAGGAAATATTTTTTTTCACTCAAAGATTAATTAAGCTCTGGAACTCATTGCGGGAGGATCTGGTAACAGCCATTAGCATATCTGGGATTTAAGAAAGGTTTGGACAAGTTCCTGGAGGAAAAGTCCATAGCCTGCTATTGAGGCAGACATGGGGAAATCACTGCATGCCCTGGGTTTGGTAGCATGGAATATTGCTACTCTTTAGGGTTCCGGAATCTTGTTATTGTTTGGGATTCCGGAATGTTGCTACTCTGGAGTTCTGGAATCTTGTTATTCTTTGAGATTCCGGAATCTTGCTACTATTTTGGTTTCTGTCAGGTACTTGTGACCTGGCTTGGCCACTGTTGGAAACAGGATACTGGGCTAGATGGACCCACTATGGCTCAACAGACAGATGATCAAAAGCAAATGCCGGTGCTAGAGGCTGTTAGCATCATACTAGCACCAGCGTTTGCTACCGCCCCATGATCAGAGCTCTCGAGCGCGTGAAACAATGCGCCTGAAGGCTCTTAGCGCAAGTAGCATGCAAATGCATGCTAAACAGGGCTCTTAGCACAAGTAGCTTGCAAATGCATGCTAATCAGCGCTTAACACATTCATCCCCGATGATCAGCGATCAGCGCACCAAAGATTGGGTTGCTGGCCGCGAGAAACCCTATGCCAGCTCCGAGCTGGCGTTAGGGTTTGCAGATCATTGGGGAGGAATGGTGAGCCCTGTCCAGCATGCATTTGCATGCTGGCAGGCCCCCATTCCCCTCTACAGCAAACCTGCCAGTGAGGGCAGTTGAGGATGTCCAAAATTTGGATGTTTCTGTGACGGGGCAGTTGAGGACGTCCAAATTTTGGACGTTTCTGCAATTGGCAGTCAAGGACGTCCAAAATTAGATGTTTCTATGAGAAAGACATAGAAACATCTAATTTTGGACGTGCATGACTGCCCATTGCAGACGTCCTCTACTGCCCCGTCACAGAAACATCCAAATTTGGGGCATTCTCAACTGCCCCGTCACTATACCTCCGACACCCCCTTGAAATTTGGCCGTCCCTGCAACAGGGCAGTTGAGGACATCCATCTTCTGATTTAAAGATGGGCGTCTCCAGCCCAGACCTGTCAAACAAGTGCGGGAGGATTGTGCTGAGCGCATGCTCAGGTACAATTCTCCCGCACTTCTACCCCATGATCAGAGATAATTGCACTGCTTAAATTTGCATGCATTATCTCTGATCATAGGTCTAATAGTACCCCGTATTGTTCCAGCGCTATTTTAGAGCGCTGTTTGGAACAGCGCGGGGCTTTTGATCATCTGCCTGTAACTGAGGGCAGAATGTGGGCAGAGCTATGACTTAACCAGTTAGTGGCAATATTTGTCCGTAATCAGCTACATAATTTTTTTTTTGTTACATTTGTACCCCGCGCTTTCCCACTCATGGCAGGCTCAATGCGGCATACATGGGGCAATGAAGGGTTTAGTGACTTGCCCAGAGTCACAAGGAGCTGCCTGTACCTGAAGTGGGAATTGAACTCAGTTCCTCTCAGTTCCCCAGGACCAAAGTCCACCACCCTAACCACTAGGCCACTCCTCCACTGTTGCTACTAGTTGAGATTCTACATGGAATGTTGCTATTCCACTAGCAACATTCCATGTAGAAGTCGGCCCTTGCAGATCACCAATGTGGCCGCGCAGGCTTCTGCTTCTGTGAGTCTGACGTCCTGCACGTGCAGGACGTCAGACTCACAGAAACAGAAGCCTGCGCAGCCTTCTTCATGGAATGTTGCTAGTGGAATAGCAACATTCCATGTAGAATCTCCAATAGTAGCAACATAATCTCATATTTTAGCAACATTCCATGTAGAATCTCCAATAGTATCTATTTTATTTTTGTTACATTTGTACCCCGCGCTTTCCCACTCATGGCAGGCTCAATGCGGCTTACATGGGGCAATGGAGGGTTAAGTGACTTGCCCAGAGTCACAAGGAGCTGCCTGTGCTGGAGATGGGAATCGAACTCAGTTCCTAAGTCCACCACCCTAACCACTAGGCCACTCCTCCTTTTACTAAGCTGTTACATACTAATGTGCACCTAACGCAGAAAAAAAAACCCACTAACAAGGGATGAGCTAATCTTTATGTGGCTGTGACCCAATGATTGCAGCCAAATACAATTCTGTGATCCTCTGGAGTTTTAGAATAATGATATACCTATGAAGAGCCCACCTACGTTGTGACCACCATCAATGGAGGTTAATGCATTGTTATTGAAAGGTTCTCCTTCACAATGGGATCCTTTTACAAAAGGCTTGCTAGTGGTTTTAGGGCACGCTAATCATTAGCGCATGCTAAACACTAGCGTGCGCTAATGATAATGATAATCACGGACCAAGAAAGGGATCTAGGTGTCATAGTTGATGATACTTTGAAATCTTCTGCTCTTTGTGCTGCTGAGGCTAAGAAAGCAAATAGAATGTTAGGTATTATTAGGAATGGAATGGAAAACAAAAATGAGGATGTTATAATGCCTTTGTATCGCTCCATGGTGCGACCGCACCTCAAATATTGTGTTCAATTCTGGTCGCCACATCTCAAAAAAGATATAGTGGAATTAGAAAAGGTGCAGAGAAGGGCGACAAAGGGGATGGGACGACTTCCCTATGAGGAAAGGCTAAAGCGGCTAGGGCTCTTCAGCTTGGAGAAAAGGCGGCTGAGAGGAGATATGATAGAGGTCTATAAAATAATGAGTGGCGTTGAACGGGTAGATGTGAAGCGTCTGTTCATGCTTTCCAAAAATACTAGGACTAGGGGGCATGCGATGAAGCTACAATGTAGTAAATTTAAAATGAATCAGAGAAAATATTTCTTCACTCAACGTGTGATTAAACTCTGGAATTCGTTGCCAGAGAATGTGGTAAAGGCGGTTAGCTTAGCGGAGTTTAAAAAAGGTTTGGACGGCTTCCTAAAGGAAAAGTCCATAGACCGCTAATAAATGGACTTGGGGGAAATCTACTATTTCTGGGATAAGCAGTATAAAATGTTTTTTACATATTTGGGATCTTGCCGGGTATTTGTGACCTGGATTGGCCACTGTTGGAAACAGGATCCTGGGCTCGATGGACCTTTGGTCTTTCCCTGTTTGGCAATACTTATGTACTTATGAGAGCCATAGAAATATATAGGCAATAATGTTTAGTGCATGTTTATTTTTAGCACGCGATAAAAACACTAGCACATCTTTGTGAAAGAACCCCAATGTTCTCTGGACAAATGCCCTGTTTTTCTATTTCCTTCTATTCCATCTGCTCTTTTACAATGGATTACTCTAGAGATTAATAATTTGGTGCTTTCTGGTTCCTTGAAATTGGATATGGGGTGTATTATTTTGACCTCCATACCTAAAGGGGCTGATTTAGATCTGACAACTCCATCTAACTATCGTCCAGTGACTAGTATTCCTGTATTTACTAAACTGATGAAGTCTTTATGTAAGACGTCTCTTTTCAACTTGCTTGAACAGATTTTTCATGTCTAAACAGCTCTCAATTCGGAGTCAGAACAGCTCACAGTACAGAGTTCCTTCTAATTTTAACTTCGTTTGTGAAGGAATAATTGACTGCTGGCACACAAACAGTTTAGTTACAATTTGACATTTCAGTGGCTTTCGATGCTGTTGACCATATTGTTCCTGAAAGAACGTTTAAGTGGGATTGGAATCCATGGAACTGTTGTTAATTGGTTCCAGGAGTTCTTGGTCAGTCTCACTTGTTGGGTATCTCATGCTGGTCAGAATCAGTATCATAGCTACAGGTGGGCCTAGGTGGGCACAGGCCTGCCGATTCTTGGCTCAGGCCCACCCGGTGCCTGCAGTGATTTAATTCTTACTGCCTGCACCAGATTCACAGGCTTCCATCGGCCAGGTCCCACCAGACAGGAAATGATGAAAGCTAGGGCAGGACCTGGCCGATGGAAGCCTGCAGGGCCGGTGCAGGCAGCAATAATTGAATCACTGCAGGTGCCGGGGACACCTGTAAGGTACACCAGGGAGGGACAGGGTTCAGCGACGGGCAGGCAGATGCCGAGACGCCGCGGAAGAGGAGAGATGTTGATGTGGGGTAGGTGAAAAAATCTATAATTTTTAAAAATATCTCTGGGGGGGGTGGGGGGTGCTGTGGAGTACCGTGCCGTGGAAGGGCCTATCTAAGTTAGCTCTGGGCCCATCCACAGGGGTCTTCTCTCCCCCAATGCTCTTTAACTTTTTGATGGCTTCACTTGATAAGATCAAGCTGGGGATGGAGGAATTACTACTTTCATATGCCGACAAATATTCTTCTATTGCTGCCAGTTTCCTCTGACCATTCTAACCTTGTTAATGAAGTTTCTAGATGTCTGGATAAGATCCAAGAATGGGCATCACTTAACCAACTGAAATTAAACCCAAACAAAACTAAGGTATTGTGATTCAAAGTTTCTAATATTAGGGACCATTCACAATTGTCCGGTCAGATGATAGTGTTTTGTCAGTGGAATTCAATAGAAATCAAACAAAGTAAAACATGGAAAAGAAAATAAGATGATACCTTTTGTATTGGACATAACTTAATACATTTCTTGATTAGCTTTCGAAGGTTGCCCTTCTTCCTCAGATCGGAAATAAGCAAATGTGGTAGCAGATAGTATATATGAGAGAAACATCAAAGCATTACTTTGACTGTCTGACAGAGTGGGAGGGTAGGGGTATGCATGGGGACATCAAAGCATTTCATTGATATTCTAACAGAATGGGTGTTGGTAGGTGAGAGGAGGGTAATAAACAGAGAAATAAACAGAGAAATACAGCTTTATGTTTTATAATGAGTTAGAAAACCCAGATCCTTATTAAGTCCTGTTTGTTGGGTGTCAAAATATTCAATCATTCTTATTTCAAAGGTCTTACGTTCCTCTATTGTTTTAAAATTACCTTTCAGTATTCTTACTGTGAAATCACTGGTGCAGTGTTCTGGTCTTGTAAAGTGTTGGCCCACAGGGGTGGGGGCCTAACTGGCACCGGCTATTTTCATGTGATGTCTGTGTAGATTGAATCTTGTCTTAAACATCTGGCCTGTTTCTTCAATATAACATCCTTCATTACATTTCTTACACTGAATGATATATACCACATTGGAAGATGAGCATGTAAAATAGTCCTTTATGTTGAATATTTTTCCTTTGTAAATGACTGTGGGGAATCCAGAGCCTTTGGTGTTCTCTTGATCCTGCTCTTACAATTCCCACGTTCATCAGCTATGGGGTGAGACTTGTATTAGGCTCAGGCAGTTGCATCTTAATAAGGTCTTATTTTGTTCAGGATGTTTTTGCTCTGTTGGTCCAGATGACTATCCTTCCCCTCCTAGACTACTGTAATGTCTTGTATCTGGGATTTGCTGCCAAACTTTTAAAAAGAAATTACAATTTATTCAAAATACATCTGCTAGATTGATTTTCAGGATTGGCAAATCTTCTCATATCGTTAGGCCTCACTGGCTCCTGCTACATAAACACATTTCTTTTCAAACTGTTTGTTCTTTCAGATATTATATGTAAGTACCTCTGAATGACTGATTAGTATTGTGTCTGGACACTGTTTCCATTTCCAACATCGGTTTTGTATTATGTTAAATTAATATTGGTAAAATTCACTTTCTTAAAATACTTGGAACTATTTTTTTCAACCATGGGATTAGTGCTCTGGAATTTCCTTCCTATCTACATAAGTGCATAAGTGTTGCCATACTGGGAAAGACCAAAGATCCATCAAGCCCAGCATCCTGTTTCCAACAGTGGCCAATCCAGGTCACAAATACCTGGCAAGATCCCAAAAAAGTACAAAACATTCTATACTGCTTATCCCAGAAATAGTGGATTTTCCCCAAGTCCATTTAATAATGGTCTATGGACTTTTTGTTTAAGAAGCCGTTCAAACCTTTTTTAAACTCCGCTAAGCTAACCGCCTTTTACCACATTCTCTGGCAACGAATCAGAGTTGAACAAAGTTCTTTGCCATTTCACATTTTTGTTCAGCAAATCTTGAGGTATATATATATTTCTATAGTATATTTGTATAATATATTTCTATAATTTACACTTTGTTGACTATGTACACCACATTAAACCCTGATCATGGGGAATTAGCAGTTTATCAGCCTTAGACTGATTTTGATATTGACCCCCAAAGGCAGGTCCTATCTGAGGTCCTGACCCACAGTTTGGGAAGCTGAGTGCTAAAGCATCCTGTATTAGTTTTGGCATGCACACACTATTTTGGGGGTAGAGAATTTTTTTTGAGGGGGTATGCCAGGAGCAGAGAGAGGGCATTCCTGCACTAAACAGTTAGCACGTGTACATCAGGGGCATAGCTACGTGGGGCCACGGGGGCCTGGGCCCCCATAGATTTGGCCCTGGACCCCCCTGCCGACGACCCTCTCGACCCCCACTCCCGCCACCAACCCGCCGTTGTCGTCACTGTCACCTATCTTTGCTGGCGGGGGACCCCAACCCCCGCCAGCCGAGGTCCTCTTCTTCCTTCATCAGACGTCAGACTCAGAAACAGAACGAAGGAAGAAGAGGACCTCAGCTGGCAGGGGTTGGGGTCCCCCACAGGCAAAGGTAGGTGATGGCGATGGCGGGGGAGGGTTGGCGGCGGGAGGGGGGTTGAGAGGAGCATTGGCAGGGGGGGGTCAAAGTTGTTGTTGGTGGTGGTGGTGGCGGTGGCGGCGGGGGGTGTCGGCAATGGCGGGGGGGGGTTGGTGGCTCCGGGGAGGGGCTAAAATGTGCCCCCTCACCTCGGGCTCTGGACCCCCCTCCTGCCGAAGTCTGGCTACGCCCCTGGTGTACATTACCGTGCACTAATTGGTTAGCTCACATTTAACATATGGATCCTTTACTGCTATCTAAATATATATTTTTTAAATGGTCGCACATTAATGGTAATATTAGTCCATGGCCATTAACGAAAGCAATAGTAAAAAGCCCATTTGTCAGCAATGGTTAAAGTGGCCTTGTCCTGGCATTGAATATCTGGGGTTATTTCAGTCTGTGGCTGTGCATATCATGCCTTTAGCTAATTTTATTAAAACATAAGAACATAGGAATTATACTCTGGCCAAAGGTTCACCTAGTCCAGTATCCTCTTTCCAACAATGGCTAATCCAGGTCACAAATACCTGGCAGGATCCCAAAAAGTATCAAATTTTCATGCTAATTACCCCCCAGGGGTAAGCAATGGATTCTCCTAGATCTATCACAATAGTTTTTGGAGTTTTTATTCCAGGAATTTGTCCATATGTTTTTTAAACCTTGCCATGCTAACTGCTTTTGCCACATCATCTACTATAATAAAACTCACCCTCAACGTTCTGAAGACAACGTTCTGAAGTCACTCAGTCACTCACTGAAGGGTTCATGAATTCATGGTGGTGAAGCCACAACACTGACCATGTGTCTCTGCCCCGCCCTCGCATGACGGACTAATCAGAAAAAACACCCTCAACATTCTGAAACACAAAGGACCATCACAACACCGTTCCCAGGCAACACTAGGCAACGTAAGACGGACCAATCAGAGGAAACTACGTGACAATAAGGGAGGAGCATTCCCCAGCAGAATGGCTCATTATCTGTGCAGCAGGGAGAGCACAGAACCACCGCTGGAACGAGAGAAGAATATTCCTGCTGTGGGTATGTGCAAAAATAGACCGGGGGGGGGGGGGGGGGCAGAAATTTTTAAATGCCTAATGCCAGTACTGGAGAGTGCCAGAGGCCTGCGCACTGTTCCCGTTAAGCTGAGTGTTGCATTGCTACCAGTAGGGGGAGGGGGTGTGGTTGTGCTTCAATATTGTGTTTTCAATCACTAGGGACTGGCAGTTTCCCTGGACTCCTGCAGAACTTGTCTGTCCCTCACTATTGCAAATGCGATAGTGAACAGCGACCCCCCCCCCCCCCCCACCACACCACTGGCAGGTCTGTAGATGAAGGTCACCTGCTCAGCTTAAAGGGAACTGTGGTTCTGCAACAGATGGCATGCAGTAATCTTTAGTAATCCCCTTGATCTCCTTAGTGTCTTCACTCTAGTTATTACTTCAGATTTGATTATGTTGTTATGACCACTGTTGCCAAGTGGTTTCCAGGAAAGGTCTCCACTCTGAAACTCAGTTACTACTTAATGTTCCCTCAGTATCTCAGATGGAAAATAAATGTGTGCATACTTTATTACTCTGCTATCAGTCGGAAAGAATTTGGAATTCCTTGTCAAATGTGATTAGATCAGAATTGAGTTATATAAGATTCAGGAAGAAGTTGTGAGCCTATTTATTAACTCCTTACTTAAACGACTGAATTTTGAGGGAGCTTTAATTCTGCAGTTTCTGAGTTTGAGTCGACTGGTTGTTCTCGTTGTAATCCACCACACTGAACCTAGAATGTAACTGTGGAATATTAATGATATAGTTGCAATTTCAGAAGTCAACTGGACAGATTTTGTAGGGATGTGCACAGGGATGTGTTTTTGGAATTTTCAGAATTTTCCCCAGTTGTCAGGGGTGGGGGGTGGGGAGGCAATTCAGTTTAATAAAAAAAACTTGTAATGCTTATTAAAACTTTTTGATATATGCATATTGATTGTGTTTGGTTTTATTCTTACGTTAATGTGTGTAAAATTGATTTTGTATGCGCTTGTTTTAAGACACACTAACAAAAACAGAATGTGTACTAATGCACATCCCTAAAATCTTTGAATCAATATTTATATTCTTGATATCATTTTTTAATGTAGGGATTTAGCCTTTAACTATGATCCTCCTAATATAGAACCCATACTGAGTCAGACCAAGGCCCATCAGGTCCAAAATCCAGTTTCCAGCAGTTGCAGGCCTTGGGTCAGAAGTACCTGGCAGATCCCAGATCTTATTTCTCATAGCCTAAACCGGTGATGGCGAACCTATGGCACGCGTGCCAGAGAGGGCACGCAGAGCCCTCTCCCTTGGCACGCGCGCCGTCGCTGGTCCACCCACGCTCTCTCCCTCTGAACACCAGTTCGCTGCCTCCCGCCCTCCCTCCAACCCAACAAGCATCAGGCTGCCCGCCCATCCTCCCTCCCTCCCAGCACCAGGAACCCCCCCCCCTCCTCCTGTGAAATTTAAAAAGCGTACCGGCCTCCTCGGGATTAAGGCAGCGTGCAGCGGCAGCGAAGCGCATGTTCTTCAATCGGCGCGCCTTTGGCCTTCCCTTCTGTCTCTCAAGCTCTGGTCCCGCCCCTCAGGCGGGACCAGAGCTTGAGAGACAGAAAGGCCAAAGGCGCGCCGAGCAAAGAACACGCGCTTCGCTGCCACTGCACACTGCCTTAACCCCGAGGACGGTACGCTTTTTAAATTTCACAGGAAGAGGGGGGTTCCTGGTGCTGGGAGGGAGGGCTGCCTGGTGCTGGGAGGGAGGGCAGGGGGAGAGGAGGGTGGCTGGACATGGGTGGCTGGAGGGGAGAGGAGGGTTGCTGGACATGGATGGAGGGCAAGAAATGAAGAAGAAAGGAGGAAAGTAAAGAAATAAATGGAAAGGAAGCCCTGGAAATGGAGTTAAGAGAGCAGATAGCAGCAGAATCAGAGACTGGACCAATATGGATAGAAAAACAAAATCACCAAACAACAAAGGTAGAAAAAAATTGTTCCTGGTTACTGCCGGGAGACCCTATCGCTAACTCAATGGGTGGTGATAAGTGCTCCCCTTGAAATGGGTGCGAACTTACCACATGGCCATTTCTTTTTTTCCACCTTTTACTCGCTGAGATAATAGGGGACTCTGGGAGTGGCAAAAACATGAGCTGCCACTGTCGCAGGACCCCCTCTACTGCAGCTTAGTAAAACAGCCCCTAAGTGACTGTTGACTTTCCCCTGTATTCTAGTTAAAGTTAGCAACAGTCAGGGCTTTTTTTTAGGGGGTACTTGGGAGTACTGAGTACCGGCACCTTTTCCATTGTCTGCTAAAATTGACCCATGGTCTCCAAGTTTTAATGAAAGAGCTCAGGCTCTACTCAATAATTCTGCCTTATCATAGGTTCTGTTACTGTTTGCAGGGGGCCTGGCTATTGTGGGGGTCGGTCCCTCAGTGATCACTCGCACCCCTGAAGGGTGGCCTGCCATTTGAGTACCGCTCCCCCCGTTTTCTATTTCTGTTGATGGCTCTCTCATTCTCCCTGTCTCCTCAGCTCGAAACCTTGGGGTCATCTTTGACTCTTCTCTCTCCTTCTCTGCTTATATCCAGCAGATTACCAAGACCTGTTGTTTCTTTCTTTACAACATCCGTAAAATCCGCCCCTTTCTTTCCGAGCACTCTACCAAAACCCTCATCCACACCCTTGTCACCTCTCGTTTAGACTACTGCAATCTGCTTCTTGCTGGCCTCCCACTTAGTCACCTCTCCCCTCTCCAGTCAGTTCAAAACTCTGCTGCCCGTTTCGTCTTCCGCCAGGGTCGCTTTACTCATACTACCCCTCTCCTCAAGACCCTTCACTGGCTCCCTATCCGTTTTCGCATCCTGTTCAAACTTCTTCTACTAACCTATAAATGTACTCACTCTGCTGCTCCCCAGTATCTCTCCACACTCGTCCTTCCCTACACCCCTTCCCGTGCACTCCGCTTCATAGATAAATCCTTCTTATCTGTTCCCTTCTCCACTACTGCCAACTCCAGACTTCGCGCCTTCTGTCTCGCTGCACCCTATGCCTGGAATAAACTTTCTGAGCCCCTACGTCTTGCCCCATCCTTGGCCACCTTTAAATCTAGACTGAAAGCCCACCTCTTTAACATTGCTTTTGACTCGTAACCACTTGTAACCACTCGCCTCCACCTACCCTCCTCTCTTCCTTCCCCTTCACATTAATTGATTTGATTTGCTTACTTTATTTATTTTTTTGTCTATTAGATTGTAAGCTCTTTGAGCAGGGACTGTCTTTCTTCTATGTTTGTGCAGCGCTGCGTACGCCTTGTAGCGCTATAGAAATGCTAAATAGTAGTAGTAGTAGTAGCACCTTTTTCACTAGAAATTATGCACAGGCAGCAGTTGTCCCAGTCATCCCTCTCTAAAAGGGAGGGTCCATCCTATGTAAATAGGCTCCCCCTTATCCAGAAGGTGGCCCATATTCTAGCAAATTTACATGGGAGAAGGGTTTCGATATCTAGAAAAAAAAAAGTGTGCTGCAGGATAGAAACAGCATCTCTCCTGTCCAAATTAGAATTCATCTTGCTTAAAATAAATACCCTTCTTTAGTTCAACAAAAAGGAAATTGTGGAGTACTAGATAGACTATTTAAAGAGAAAAAGATTTGCTCTGCCAAGCTGACAGAATCTAACTTCAATCCTATAAAATTCTCTCTGGATCCAAAAGAATAATTACTTTTTGTGTGGGAAAGACAAACTGAATCTGGAGTCTGTAAAGTATAAATGTTAAGACACAGAAAGACACTGTGAATCACTTTGAAATACACAATGAAAGGCAGTGTATCAAATACTTAAACTAAACTCAACCAAACATGGGTTTGTGATTTGTTAAATATAGATTTTTCTTTATTCCTTTGAACATGATCTAAGGCTTTCAGATTCTGACCTGCTGGCTATGCTGAACGAAAGAGAGGCGGTCTCAAAGCATTTTACAATCTCTGGTTTCTCATGTGATGAAGCACGGAGCAAAAACTGTGATGCCCTAATTACTTGGCATCTGTCTAATTTCTGTTTTAGAAATAATTGCATCGTCTTTACAGTAAAACATACTTTTATGTGAGTTAACAAATGTAAATGATGTTTTGGCTGAAAAAAAAGTGACTTAGAAGAATGAAAGTAAGAAGCAACATAGAGAATGGGAAAGTCCCACCTAATCAGGATGCAATCAGATATGTACATAAGTACATAATTTATTTATTTAGATTTTGCTCACACCTTTTTCAGTAGTAGCTCAGGTAATCTGGATATTTCTCTATCCCAGGAGGGCTCACAATCTAAGTTTGTACCTGAGGCAATGGAGGGGTAGGTGACTTGCCCAAGAGCACAAGGAGCAGTGGTGGGATTTGAACTGGCCACCTCTGGATTGCAAAACCGGTGCGCTAACCACTAGGCCACGCCTCCATGCCTCAGAGTTTAGACACTCCTATACTGATTTTGAGTGGCAAAAGGTACATATAAATGCTTGCACTTATACTGTACATGGAAGCGGATGAAAGATACTGTTCGTTTTGTTGATGACTGTGTAAAATCCCTGCTCCCAATATACATGACAACATCCTTATATGCATTTTACAAAAGGGTCCACATAGCTTTTTTGAAAATACCAAAGAAATGTGAATGTCCTGACCTGGACATCCCATTGCAAACTGGGGCTTCATTAATCCAAATCCTATGGGATGCAACATAAGAGTTAAATATATAAATAAAAGGAAAAATAGAGAGGAAGCATATACCTTGACGTAATCAGCAATGCATGAAAAGTAAGTTTTTTCAGAGGAAAGAATATTCTAGAACAGGATGTCATGGTATGAGGCTCCAAGGAGCAGACTCAGGAGCAACATCAGGAAATATTTACTTCACTGAAGGAGGAGTAGATGAATGACATGGAGGGGCATTTTCGAAAGAAACGTCTAAGTTGGAATTTGGACGTCTTTGTAAAATGTCCAAATTCAGAGGCGGGGAGAAGGTCATTTTCGAAAAAAGATGGACGCTCGTCTTTGGTTTTAAAAATACCATGGACATCCCTGGATTTAGATGTCCCTAGATTTGGACGTCTTTGATTTTGAGCGATTTTCGAAACCAAAGAAGTCCAAGTCTAAAACGTTCAAATGCGAGCCATTTAGACGTGGGAGGAGCCAGCATTTGTAGTACACCGGTCCCCTTGACATGCCAGGACAGCAATCAGGCACCCTAGGGGGCACTGCTGTGGACTACGTAAAATACTCCCAGGTACATAGCTCCCTTACCTTGTGTGCTGAGCCCCCCAAAACCCACTACCCCCAACTGTACACCACTACCATAGCCCTTACGGGTGAAGGGAGGCACCTATATGTGGGTACAGATGGTTTGTGGTGGGTTTTGGAGGACTCACTGTTTCCTCCACAGATGTAACAGATAGGGTGTATGGGCCTGGGTCCACCTGTCTGAAGTGCACTGCACCCACTAAAACTGCTCCTGGGACCTGCATGCGCTGTCATAGACCTGAGAATGACATCTGAAGCTGGCATAGAGGCTGGAAAGTAATATTTTAATGATGTTTTTTGAGGGTGAGAGGGTGTTAGTGAGCACTGGGGGAGTAACGGGAGGTCATCCCCGATTCCCTCCAGTGGTCATCTGGTCATTTGGGGCACCTTTTTGTGCCTTATTCGAAATAAAAACAGGTCCAGGTGAAAACGTCCAAATTTTAGTCATGGACGTCTTTGCTTTTTTTCCACTATGGCTCAAAGACGTCCAAGTCTTAGGAACGCTCAAGTCCCGCCTCCACCACGCCTCCGACACGCCCCCTTGAGATTTGGACGTCCTTGCGACGGACTTCCGATAGAGACGTCCAAAATCGGGTTTCGATTATACCGATTCGGACGTCTCTGAGAGATGGACGTCCAAGTGCCGATTTATGTCAAAAGATTGACGTACGTCTCTTTCGAAAATGAGCCTGACAATCTCTCAGGGGGAAGAAGACAGAAATGGGCATAATTCAAGACAATGGTGGGATAAGCAGACGATTCCATGCTGTTGAAGCAGCGAGCAGCGTGGTCTACAGCACTGCAGCAAGAATGAAATCAGATGGAATGGATGACTTTTAAGTTATCTGCAGACATGCTGCAGGTTTCTGTGTTTCATGTAAGTGGGCTTTAACAAAGCTGTAAGAAATTTATGGCTGAGAAAATCAGGAAAGATTGATTTTGCTGGCTTCTGTCTATTAGATTATGTTTGAATAAGTGTGTGTATTAGCTGGTGTATTTGCTGCAGTACAAATGGGGACTTGTCAGGGTTCCTCAGAGTGACTTAGAACGTAATATATTGTAACTTTAGTAATCAGATGTTTGGAAGTGGTACAATTCGGCCGGTTGATTGAGCTGTAGATAGTTAATCGCGCATCGTGCTTTTTTTTTTTTGTCAGCGGAAGAAACATGTACTACACTGTGTTCATCTATTGCAACAACAACAACAATAATGAAGCAATAATACAATCATTTTTCAAGTGATCAGACACTGTAAAGGGTTATCTTGTCTATTAAGCTGTTTTTAAAGACCTCGCAAGTAGGTATGATAATGTACAGGTAAACGTTTTATTTGAAGAAAGGAATTAAGTTCTACTGGAAGAGTAGGCAACACGTCCTTGTAGGTTCCCAAAATCAAGCTTTCAGGCAATGCACAATGAATATTCATAGGCTGTATTTGTATATACCAGGGGCGTATCTGCGTGGGGCCACAGGGGCCTGGGCCCCCGCAGATTTCGCCCTGGACCCCCCTACCGCCGTCAACCCTCCCCCGCTGCCATTGTTTACCTTTGCTGGCAGGGGACCCCAACCCCCGCCAGCAAAGGTAAGCAACGGCAGCAGGGAGGGTTGGCGGCGGGGGGAGGAGGGTGAAGAGTCGTTGGTGGGGGGATCTGGCACTGGCGGTGGCGGGGGGGGGGTGGTCGTTGGGGGGGGGGGGTAAAATGTGCCCCCTCCCACTTGCTTTGGCCCCCCCTACCGCCGGAGTCCAGATACGCCCCTGGTATATACATAATTTAAGGCCAAACATGCATACTCTTGAGGTGTGATATGTACAAAAGAAGTATGACTAGTAACTAGTGTAACTAGTTTATTCATTCTCTTTTCCTTTTTTTAGGTCCATAACAAGCTCCAATAAAGTTTCTGACCTGATACATTTGGAAACAAAGACTGTGGATGGACGTAAGTCGCAATATTATCATACATCCATCTTGGGGTTTCACTGCAGTGAGCATCGTTATTCTGTTTAGGATGTGGTTTTTTTGTTGTTGTGGATTTAGTACATTGACATTATTTCAGCTTCTAACAGAGTTCAGATAAAAGATTAGTCCAGGATTAGCAGCGCCATTTAAAGTAATTCACTTTGTGTGCAAGGGGTTGTGACTAATCGCTGACCTGTTTTAGAAACTGAGTGCTTTTAGTCTGTTTTCAGAAGTAATTTGGTTTGTTCAGTGTTTAAGAAACACTGACATTCAGGTTCCTTCTGCTTTATTTTGTGTGTACTGAAGCTTAGAAATGTATGCTGAGGGGCTTCATCAATATGCAGCTCCTTTGCATGCCTGGCTTTTAATCTTGAATAATATTTTGAGTGAGTGTATGTGTGCGAAAGAAATACATACATCGTGTTCAATAGTGAGCTCAGCTGATGCTGATAAAATTAATGGAATGCCAATCAACTTCTCTGCTGATGGTACAGTCACCTTCTTCTTGCTGCATTGAGAAATATTGGTCAAGTAACGTAGGATGGAAGTTATCAGTACAAAAAAGTAGGGTGGATCAAAAAATCTCATCAGTCGAAGGTCAGTAGAAGCAACTTTATTCTGCACCACATGTGTATATGACTCGACACGGTGCTGTGTTTCAACAGAACAACCGTCTGCTTCAGGGGTGAAACACTTACAATTGGAAATCACAAAGTATGGCATAAGTACATAAGTATTGCCATACTGGGAAAGACCACGGTTCCATTAAGCCCAGCATCCTGTTTCCAACAGTGGCCAATCCAGGTCACAAATACCTGGCAAGATCCCAAAAAAGTACAAAACATTTTATTCTGCTTATCCCAGAAATAGTATATTTTCCTCAAGTCCATTTAATAATGGTCTATGGACTTTTCCTTTAGGAAGCCGTCCAAACCTTTTTTAAACTCTGCTAAGCTAACCGCCTTTACCACATTCTCTGGCATCCATCGAGTTTTCACTGATTCACAGCGGTTTTATGAATATGTCACTCTGTATCCAAACTTTGTGATTTCTAATTGTAAGTGTTCGACCCCTGAAGAAGATGGTTGTTCCGTCGAAACACGGACCTGTGCCGGGTCCTATACACATGCGGTGCTGAATAAAGTTGCTTCTACTGACCCTCGGTTGATGAGATTTCTTGGTCCACCCCTACTTTTTTGTATTGGTGTTTGGACTATACGTGTGTGTGCGGGGGGTTCTTACCTTCACATTTTGGTGCTGTTTTCGTGTACTTTGGAGGGAAGTTATCAAAGCAGGTGACCGATAAGATGGGTTATTTTACTACAACTCATGCCATTTTATGCAGTGATACCTAGTTACTAACAACTGGGGTTAACAGTAATATAACATGTCTTAACAGTAGCCCATGTTGATAACTTTTCCCCTTAAGTAAAGAAACGTCTCTAGAAATCAAAATCACTTCT
The DNA here is from genome assembly GCF_901765095.1 of Microcaecilia unicolor. NCBI lineage: Eukaryota > Metazoa > Chordata > Amphibia > Gymnophiona > Siphonopidae > Microcaecilia > Microcaecilia unicolor. Next base: position 70,941 of record NW_021963242.1, read on the forward strand.
ATATGTAATACAAGTGAGCCAAGTATAGGGCAATCAAGCCATCAAGTTCATGTATTACTATAATTTATTCTTCCAATTTCTTACTCAAGAACTTTCATGTATTACCATAATTTATTCTTCCTTAACATATATATGCACATGATTTATATCTATACAATGATCTGTTCACGTACGTTATGTTACATGTATGTTACCATGTATGTATGCAACTTAACACATTACCATTTGTAATTCTGTTACCCGGAAATGGCAACCGCCATTACGGCAAATGTAAGCTACATTGAGCCTTCAAATTGTTGGGAAAATGTGGGATACAAATGTTGGTTCTTAGGCATTGGTGGAATGAGACCATTATGAAATCACAATCAGCACTCTGGTCACCAGAGACAAACCATCCGATATAAAAAAAAAAAAACTGCCGCTAAGACAACCCTTATTCAGCACCAAATAGCCAGCTATCCGTCACTGAATATCACCGATTGGCAGCTTAAAGATAGATGGTTATACTGTGTGATATAACTGGCTAGCCGCTGGTTTTTAAAGGCACACCGGCCAACTTTGGCGGCCATATTTGGCTACCAAAATAGGTAGAATAAGTTTGGCCAGTCTGACTTTAACCAGCCAGCACTGAATATCAGCTTGGCCAGTTAAAGTCAGACCGGTCAAAGTTAAAACCAGATTCAATGCCGATCACCAGAAACAGCCCAGCATTGAATATCCGGTTATCTGCCACAGTCTGAATATCAAGCAGTAAAACTCTTCACACTAAGGGGGGGGGGGGAATGACATGTTATTTTACCACTAACTCATGCTAATTTAGCACCGGGGGGGGGGGGGGGGGGGGGGGGGGGAAGGGTCTGTCGGATGGTCAGATAAGCAAAGGTTGGACAATTGAGACTGTACTGCACTTAATTTCTAATTGCCTACTACTCATGCCCCCTGTATGGTACACAGCATTCTTATTGCATGAAGGGAAGACTATTTAAGTCGTTCCTTGCCCCTTCTTTTACATGTTGTAGCTGCTGTTAAAGCATCACTACCCCTCGCATTCTTGATCAACATTTTTTTATTTATTTTATTGCATTTGTATCCCACATTTTCCCACCTATTTGCGGGTTCAGTGTGGCTTACAATACATTGTAATGATGGAAGTACTATGGTTACATTTTGAGGAGTTAAGTTAGAACAAGGTCCAGGTATCGTTAAGGGGAGTAAAACAATGGAGAAAGACGATTGAACACTAGAAGAACAACGGATACTGGTAGGGCAACAGAACATTAGCAGGAGAACTTTCGGGCTTAATGTTTTTTACCTGTAAAATTTAGGTTTAAGTTTGTTGAAGTTACAGGGGATAGTAGTACTGAGGAGAATGTATTGCTGCATTGTTTACAGTGTGTGTGGACTTCATGTGTTTTGATCTTTTCGATAGACTTTTTCAAAGAGATGAGTCTTTAATAGTTTACGGAAGTCGGTTAATTCATAGTTCGTTTTCAGATTTCGTGGTAGTTTATTCCAGAATTGCGTGCTCATATAAGAGAAGGTTGATGCGTGCAGCATTTTGTATTTTATGCCTTTGCAATTAGGGAAGTGGAGGTTGAGGAAAGTTCAGGATGATCTTTTAGCGTTTCTGGGTGGTAGGTCTATTAAGTCAGACATGTAGGCTGGGGCTTCACCGTGAATGATTTTGTGGACTAGTGTGCATACTTTAAAAGTATTGCATTCCTTGATTGGCAGCCAGTGTAACTTCTCTCGTAGGGGTTTCGCACTTTCGTATTTTGGTTTCCCGAAGATGAGTCTGGCTGCTGTGTTCTGGGCTGTTTGAAGTTTCCTCAGTGTTTGTTCTTTACAACCTGCGTATAGTGAGTTGCAATAGTCCAGATGGCTGAGTACGAGTGATTGCACTAGGCTGCGGAAGACGGATCTTGGGAAGAATGGTCTTATTCTTTTCAATTTCCACATGCAGTAGAACATCTTTTTGGTTGTGTTGTTTGCGTGAGTTTCAGGTGTTAGGTGGTGGTCAATGGTGACTCCAAGGATTTTTAAAGTTTCTGAGAACATATGACCCTTAAACCGTATGACCCATCCCACTGAAGTCCGGGTTAGCCGCTGTCCTTGAGTTCTGTTTATCCCATTTGCTTCCACTAGCCGTAGAAGCTGATTACTATAAAATTGTGCTTTATTAGAATGTACCACAGAAAAAACATTCACACACGGTTAAGCACAAGACCAAATGAGGTCATAGGCAGGAGCAAATGGAGATCACATTTCAATCACAAAGGATATTCAGGTAGGCCTAAGAAGCCTATGGGAAGGGGTCTGCAGGGAGGAAAGGATTGTCTGCTCTTGCGGAGGCGTACATGCAATGAGGTTTGTCTGCCCTTTGGGGAGGGATTTGAAGGGGGGGGGCTGAAATGACATTGCACCTGTGACGACAAAAGGAAGCAAACTCCCGAAGAAATTGAAAATGACCTTAAACAACACAGGTAATGAAATAAAGCAATAATCTTCCGACTACCCATCCCTAAATGGTAGCTCCCCAAAAGATGCAGAGATTACCCTTCAAACAATCATGGAGAAAATATTATCTTTGAAAGGTCTTTTAAAAGAAAAAGTGACAGCTCTTACTGAATTACGATAAGAAATTGGAGATATTGGGGGGAGGGGTGGCCAAGATGGCGGCATGCTGAGCGTTTGCGTTGGAGCTCCTCATTTTTCTGCTGGGATTAGAGATTTTCCTTTACTCTTATGCCTCATACTAAGCGTAAGGGGACAGTTAAAGTAGCATCCTCGGCTACTAGAACGTCCTCTCCTGTTCAGCAGTCTATTGTGAGGTATGCCACGCAACCACCTACCTCATTACCCGGGAGGGGCCCTGCTGTCTCTGTAGGTGAGGATTCCCTACTGGACCTGGGACTTGAAGTTACTCTCTCCCCTCCGGATCTTCAACCACCGCCGAATCCCGAGGCACGCCCCACTTGGCGAGATCAGCATGACCCGGAAGAGGTCGATGCGGCGGTCTCGATTCGAGGAACAGGAGCGGCGCAGGCTGAGGGAGGCCCGATGTCGAGGGCTGAACATCAAGCCCGGACTTCGGGGGATAATTCGGCAGTGACCCTGGAGAGCATTTTGACTGCACTCCAGAGAGTGGAAATAACGGTGGCCACTTCAGCAAAAGAAATTAAAGATCTTGTAAGTACTGTGGCGACTTTATCCCAAACATTTACTACAGCGCAGCAAGAAACTAAGGAGCAATTGGATGGCTTAAAGCAAGATGTTATTAAACTAAACGAAGTTTCTGTATCATTAATAAAAGATAATTCATCTACACTACGTAGATTAGAACAAGTTGAAAATTTTAATCGGAGATTAAATTTGAGACTCTTGAATTTCCCGAAAGAATTGGGGACAAATCCCACTGATGCCTTTAAACTATATTTGATGGAAGTATTGAGCTTTTCTTCGGAAACCATTCCACCACTTAATAAAGCATACTATATTCCTCACAAGAAACCATCTATAACTTCTCTTCTGGCCAATCCAAGGGAAAATCAAGAGGACTCTTTAAACATTACTGATATACTAGAGACAACACTAAATGTGAACTCTGAAAGATTAACATTAATAGTGTCGTTTATATTTCAGCAGGACTTGGATGCTGTGCTACGTTTATATTTTTAAAAAAATGCAAGCATTGTTCAGGGGTAAGAAAGTATGGATATACCCCGATATAACCAAACAAACTCAAGAAAGGAGAAAATTGTTCTTATCATTGAGAACAGAGGTTGTATCTTTAGGGGCCTCCTTTTACCTCAACTACCCCTGTAAATGCGCTGTAAAATACCTAGGTTTAAAGTATATTTTCCACCAACCAGAACAATTGAAGGCATTTATAAGTGCAAAGAAATTGGCCAGCCGTTAATCCCTTGAAGATAATGAAAATGACTGAGTTAGGTTGCATGCTATGCATATTTTGTTATTTAATTACCTGGAAATAATGGTTTATAACCCTACCCCCCCACTTTTTGTGGTCTAAAGAAGATTTAAGAATTTTCCTCTTCTGTTAAATTTCCTCCCCTTTTAGGAAGAAAATTTTGTTTTCCTTATTTTTTTTCATATCTGTATTACCTGTTCAAATTTAATGATTTGTTTAATTTGATTAAAACTATAAATAAATAAATAATAAAAAAAAAGAAATTGGAGATATTAGAAAACAACTCAGCAAAATGTAAATCAACACTGGCATACCTATGTATTTCTTTATTGATTTTAGTGCATTTGATATACCGCTAAGCCTACATATAGACATGAAATGGTTAACAATTAAAATTTAAACAGCACTCTCATATCAATATCAGCAGGCTATGAATTGCAGGCCAAGGCCTTAAATTTGGTATAGCACCATCCCTAAAGCAATAGCAGCTTTACAGAGATATCTTGAAGGTCAATAGAGCCCGCTGTAATAATCTTTGGATCTTGGAATTCGAGAAGGTGCAGAAGAAACTTTGGCCTTAAATTTTATTACCCTTTCAACATTGAGCGGGATCATCATTCTCCTACTTCAAGACCTGCAATATTGAGTAACTAAGACCCTTCATTATTAAAGTGATTTGCTATCCACAAGTTTTAGCCACTATACAGATAGACAAACATAAAACTCACCTCCAATTCAGAAAGTCCAAAATAAAGATATTCTCAGATTTAAACAAGATGACAATCCAGGGAGGAAAAAAAAAATCTTGGCTATGTGAGATCATTTACAGAAGTTAGGCACACAGTTTGAATTATTCGATCCTATTCGGATGCAAGTCACTTTAATACCAAGAATTTTAAGGATGCATATGCTTTACTGCAATGCTTTATTTATTTATATGTTACATTTGTATCCCACGTTTTCCCACCTATTTGTAGGCTCAATGTGGCTTACATAGTACCGGAGAGTCCTTTGCAGGCTCTGGTGTGAACAAATACAGGGTGATGTTGTGGTAAGATCAAGTTCATGTGGCACAGCCACCACATTAGGGAATCGGAGAACGGAAGAGTTGTGTTATGTCCATTACGTGCTTTAGTTTGGTTGTGTTGCAGAGATTAGGCATTTAAGTTGGATCGGTAGGGTAGGCCTTTTTAAACAGGTTGGTTTTTAGTGATTTCCGGAAGTTTAGGTGGCCGTACGTCGTTTTCAAGGCTTTTGGTAATGCTTTGGTAATATCTGGAAAAGTTTAAGGTTGTGCTGATATGGAGTCCATCTCTTCCTCCTGGACTAATTCAGATGATTAAAATGTGATTGGATTGTCATTTAAAGGTTAAAATGGATCAATACTGTTTGAATATAGTAATCCCAAATTTCATATGCTTTACAGCATATTCACAACTACTACTACTACTTATCATTTCTATAGCGCTACCAGATGTACGCAGCGCTGTACACTTGAACATGCTCGACAGACAGAAAGCTTTTTACTGTTTCTGTTCTTTCCGGAACATTTTCGTTCTTCTAAAAGCATATTAAAACATTCTCAAAGTGTCTTTCGTTATCTCCTATTTGTTCCAATGTCATTGAGTTCTAACTTTAATTTGGAAGATTAAAGGAAGAAATCCTGTCTTCTGGACTGGACGCTTGAGTACTTCCATAACAAATTGTCCACTAACATAGCATGGTTGCACTGAATCGTTCTTCCATGACGAACACATGTACGATGGCTACTGTATAATTATAGAATGAGTGGTTATTGTGGTGGGAATGATGTGAGATGGGAGGATGGCTAATTGGTACGTTTTATGTATGGTGAGTTAAATTGTCAGGGAAACTGGATTTGATTGCCACTGTGGTTCCTTATGACCCTGGGCAAGTCATTTAACCTTCCTTTGTCCCAGATACAAAACATAACCGTAGATGATGAGCCCAACAGGGGCAGAGAATGTACCTGTACATAATTGGGGCAAATACTTTTGGGCCCCACCGTTTGGGCATTTGTGCCTTCGGCACCTAATCACTACATCTCTTCTCAGGAAATCTCATCTACCCCAACTTGACATTTCGTCCTTTAGATTGTAAGCTCTTCTGAGCAGGGACTGTCCTTATTCGTTAATTTGTACAGCGCTGCGTAACCCTAGTAGCACTCTAGAAATGTTAAGTAGTAGTAGTAGTAGTAGTGGCACCCAAACGTCCTACTGGCAGTCTGAGAACGAAGCGTCTGATCCCTGCTCCTTGCCACATTACCACTTCCCTCTGTACCCTGGGCTCATCTCCCTCTTGTCAGCAGCTCATTGCAGAGCTGGTGCCTGCCCAGACTTCCTGTAGCACTGGTGGCAGCAGAACTCACATGCTACCATGGTCTGAGCATGTTACGACATATTTGAAGTGTTTACGGTGGTTGCCTGTTGCTTACCGTGTGAAGTTTAAACCGTTATTATTGATCAATTGAGCATTTTATCAAGATTGCTTTTTTTATTTAAAAAATGCTGTTCAGTGGTATGTTCTGTTCCATCCATTGTGATGACCACGGGGCATAGCCAGACCTCGGCGGGAGGGGGGGTCCAGAGCCCGAGGTGGGGGAGGCACAGTTTAGCCCGCTTCCCCCAGCCGCCGAACCCCCTCCCGCTACTTTCGACCCCTGCTGCCACCTGCCACTTTTTACTCCCCCTCCCGCCGTCGACCCTCCCACACCACTTTCGATTCCCCCTCCTGCCACCACCGCTGCCTGGTACCTTTTTGCTGGCGGGGGTCCCCAACCCCCACCAGCGAAGGTGGGGGAGGGTTGGCAGCTGGGGAGGGTCAGCAGTGGGGGGGGGGTGAAAATAGAGGGGGCCAGGGCTAAATCTGTGGGGGCCCATGCCCCCGTGGCCCCACCTAGCTACGCTCCTGTTGTGGTCTGCAATGAGTTGTGATCTTGCTGTGCTCCCTCTACAATAGTCGCACTGGGAACTAACAAAGAAAGGAGCTTTTTTAGTTTCTAGGCCACTTGAATGGAACAAATTGCCTTTACGACTAAAAAAAGACACCCAACTAGTAGCATTTAAGTAGCATTTAAGGGACTACTTATTGTGTCTGCCGAATGAGGACGTTTCTTTGTTTTACCTGCCTAGTTGTTTCTAGACTGCTGGTCTTTGTTGGCTGATTGCTGGTTGTATTTGAATAAGTTTTGTTATTTTTTTTGTTACATTTGTACCCCACGCTTTCCCACTCATGGCAGGCTCAATGCGGCTTACATGGGGCAATGGAGGGTTAAGTGACTTGCCCAGAGTCACAAGGAGCTGCCTGTGCCTGAAGTGGGAATTGAACTCAGTTCCCCAGGACCAAAGTCCACCACACTAACCACTAGGCGACTCCTCCACTAGCAACATTCCATGTAGAAGCCTGCACTTGCAGCCGCGCAGGCTTCTACATGGAATGTTGCTAGTGGAATTGCAACATTAACATTCCATGTAGAATCTCAAATAGTAGCAACAGAATCTCAATAGTAGCAACATTCCATCTAGAACCTCCAATAGTAGCAACATTCCATGTAGAATCTCCAATAGTATCTATTTTATTTTTGTTACATTTGTACCCCGCGCTTTCCCACTCAAGGCAGGCTCAATGCGGCTTACATGGGGCAATGGAGGGTTAAGTGACTTGCCCAGCATCACAAGGAGCTGCCTGTGCCTGAAGTGGGAATTGAACTCAGTTCCTCAGGACCAAAGTCCACCACCCTAACCATAACCACTAGGCCACTCCTCCACTGTTGCTACTATTTGAGATTCTACATGGAATGTTGCTATTCCACTAGCAACATTCCATGTAGAAGTCGGCCCTTGCAGATCACCAACATGGCCGCCCAGGCTTCTGCTTCTGTGAGTCTGACGTCCTGCACATACGTGCAGGACGTCAGACTCACAGAAACAGAAGCCTGCGCAGCCTTCTACATGGAACGTTGCTAGTGGAATAGCAACATTCCATGTAGAATCTCCAATAGTAGCAACATTCCATGTAGAATCTTCAATAGTATCTATTTTATTTTTGTTACATTTGTACCCTGTGCTTTCCCACTCATGGCAGGCTCAATGCAGCTTACATGGGGCAGTGGAGGGTTAAGTGACTTGCCCAGAGTCACAAGGAGCTGCCTGTACCTGAAGTGGGAATCAAACTCAGTTCCTCATGACCAAAGCCCACCACCCTAACCACTAGGCCACTCCTGCACTCTATGTGTATATTATATATGCAGTGATTTTTTTGTGCCGGTACACCCCCTTTAGCCTCCCCAAACAGTTGGGCCACCGACCACCTATGGGAAGTTGATACATCTAAGACAGGAAATAGTGGCATTACCCTGTTCTCATTTGTGTACCTGAAGCACACAAATGAGAACAGGGATGGCCAAGGGACCTAATACATTGGGATGCTGAAAATGCACTACAAAATGCTGATGCCTCTCTGGCAATTCTATTCCACATCTTCTCTTTGGAGATACAGAAAGTTAAGAGAGAGAGAGTATGATCGAGAGCAGATACAGACCATCTCCAGAAAAGTGGGAACAAGAAGGAGACAGACAATGTGAAGATGTGAAGCACCTGTTCACGCTTTCCAAAAATGCTAAGATTAGGGGGCATGCGATGAAGCTACAGCGTAGTAAATTTAAAACGAATCAGAGAAAATGTTTCTTCACTCAACGTGTAATTAGACTCCGCAATTCGTTGCCAGAGAATGTGGTAAAGGCGGTTAGCTTAGCGGAGTTAAAAAAAAGGTTTGGTCGGCTTCCTAAAGGAAAAGTCCATAGACCGCTATTAAATGGACTTGGGGGGAAATCTACTGTTTCTGGGATAAGCAGTATAAAATGTTTTGTACATATTTGGGATCTTGCCAGGTATTTGTGACCTGGATTGGCCACTGTTGGAAACAGGATGCTGGGCTCGATGGACCTTTGGTCTTTTCCAGTATGGCAATACTTATGTACTTGGGATTCTGAATGGAATCTTGCTATTCGTTGGGGTTCCAAATGGCATGTTGCTACACTTTGAAATTCTGCATGGAATCTTGCTATTCTTTAGAATTCTAGAATCTTGCTATTCTTTGGGGGTTCTACATGGAATGTTGCTTCTATTGGGTACTTGTGACCTGGATTGGCCACTGTTGGGAACAGGATGCTGGGCTCGATGGACCTTTGGTCTTTTCCAGTATGGCAATACTTATGTACTTGGGATTCTGAATGGAATCTTGCTATTCGTTGGGGTTCCAAATGGCATGTTGCTACACTTTGAAATTCTGCATGGAATCTTGCTATTCTTTAGAATTCTAGAATCTTGCTATTCTTTGGGGTTCTACATGGAATGTTGCTTCTATTGGGTACTTGTGACCTGGATTGGCCACTGTTGGGAACAGGATGCTGGGCTCGATGGACCTTTGGTCTTTTCCAGTATGGCAATACTTATGTACTTGGGATTCTGAATGGAATCTTGCTATTCGTTGGGGTTCCAAATGGCATGTTGCTACACTTTGAAATTCTGCATGGAATCTTGCTATTCTTTAGAATTCTAGAATCTTGCTATTCTTTGGGGTTCTACATGGAATGTTGCTTCTATTGGGTACTTATGACCTGGATTGGCCACTGTTGGGAACAGGATGCTGGGCTCGATGGACCTTTGGTCTTTTCCAGTATGGCAATACTTATGTACTTGGGATTCTGAATGGAATCTTGCTATTCGTTGGGGTTCCAAATGGCATGTTGCTACACTTTGAAATTCTGCATGGAATCTTGCTATTCTTTAGAATTCTAGAATCTTGCTATTCTTTGGGGTTCTACATGGAATGTTGCTTCTATTGGGTACTTATGACCTGGATTGGCCACTGTTGGGAACAGGATGCTGGGCTCGATGGACCTTTGGTCTTTCCCAGTATGGCAATACTTATGTACTAATGGCAGATATGTTAGTCTAACTTTGGTAGAGAGCAGCCCTAGGTAACAGCTACTAAATTGCATTGCTTTCTTTATTTGCTTCCAGTTTACACTCCTTCTAGCAATAGCTAGGAGCAATTTAAGTCAGAGCAGCAGTTTATTTTCATAAGAATGATTTTAAAAGCACAGCATAAATATTGACCTAAATAAAACAATAATCCCACATGAACTTCCATCACACGGTTATACCAACTCCAAAACAAACAAAATCCCAAACTATCTTTTTCAATTATTAATAAAGCAATTCATACCTTTTACAAATAATTTATAGCTCATACCTCAACGTATAAATGAAAAAAAAATAAAATAAGAACTCATAACAGAAATTTTGAAACCACAGAAAAGAAATAAAACTGTAAATATACATAACGGTAACCATCACTAGAAGGAGAGAAATAATGAAGTGAAATCTAATAGAACAACCATGTCTCGGTTATCCTCTGAAAGTAGAGTAAACTTCTCAACTGAGCTTCTCTTGAGAATGACGCTGAAGCATGTGAACGATATGAAAAAAAAGACAGTATCTTGAAACAAGCAAACTACAGAACCGTAGACAAGATTGTTTTAGAAAGAGAAGATCTTATCAGGCTAACAAGGGAGTTGTTTCATGAAGAAGAAAAAAAAAACTGAGAGATTAGAGAAGCAAGTGGATAATGCTTATCTGGACTTCAGTAAGACTGTCTGAGGCTGCTCCACATAGCTGATGAGTAGCCAGTACGGGAATAGTACTGAAAGCTGTTATTTAGGTGAGGAACGAATCGAGCAGAATTCAAAAAGCGGTGGTCAGCAGAGTCCATTCTGAGGAATTTGAAAGGGCCAAATCTGTAAGTGGTCACCTCCTTTTTGGGACCCTAATGTTGCACAGCGAGAGCCTATGATTCCATTACAGAACTTTCGTAACCCTGCATCAGTGCATCTTATATTTACATGTCTGTAATTACCCCAGCTATAGACCTGGGGTAACTGCGGGTATCAAAATATAGCAAGGGCATGAGGAGTGGCTTAGTGGTTAGGGTGGTGGACTCTGGTCCTGAGGAACTGAGTTCAATTCCCACTTCAGGCACAGGCAGCTCCTTGCGACTCTGGGCAAGTCATTTAACCCTCCATTGCCACATTGAGCCTGCCACAAGTGGGAAAGCGCAGGGTACAAATGTGACAATAAATAAATAACTTCCTGCATTCTGAAATTTGCCATGATTTTAATGCAGCGGTAGTTTTCATGCTTATTGACTACTATAAATGCTAAATAGTAGTAGTAGTAGTACTAATAAAAAAAGGCCCGTATCTGACACAAATGAAACGAGCGCTAGCAAGGTTTTCCTCGGAGTGTGTATGCTTGAGAGAGTATATGTGAGAGTGACTGTGTGTGTGTGAGAGAGAGTGAATGTGCGAGTGTATGTGTGTGAGAGAGAGAGAGTGAGTCTGGGTGTGAGTGTGTCTGTGAGAGAGAGAGTGTGTGTGTGAGCATGAGAGTGTGTGCAAGTGCTTATGTGAGACAGTGTGAGAGAGAGTGTGTTTCACACAGATACAGTGTGTGCAAGAGAGAGAGTGTGTGTGAGATACAGACTCTCTGTGAGACTGAGTGTATGAGACCAAGAGAGTGTGTGAGTGACTGTGTGACACATAGAGAGTGAATGTGATACAGTGTGAGACATAGAGTGTGAGAGAGAAAGAAAGACATTGACTGTGAGAGTGTGTGTGTGACAGAGATACCTCCCCCCCCCTCTCTGGTGTCAGCCCCCCCCCCCCCCCCCCTCTCTGGTGTCTGAGCGTTACTGTGCAGGACGCTGAGCTCTCGCTGTGCTTCAAGGAACTGACCAATCCTATTTAATAGAATGCACCTCCAACATTCTGAAGCCGAGAAACCTCGTGTGGTTGGTCACTTCTGCTTGTGACGAACCCGGAAGTACGTGATGTCAATTCAGGAGATGGATACAGAGAGCAGGAATGCCTCAGCCATGCAGTCAGCTTCAGAATGTTAGAGGTGCCTTTTATTATATAGGATAGTATGCTGTGGTATTTTTGTAGCACTAATTTCACGGTAGAGTGTGGACTTTACTGCAAGATTTACTGCATGGGCCTCTAAGTGACTGGAGCTGTATTAAAGTAGTAAGTTCGTTACCTCCCTCTACTCGGGAGTTAGCGTGGGAGGGAAGGTTGAAGGATTAAGGGTAAGGTTGGGGGCTGAGTTATCTATTTTCCTCAGTAAAAGACAGCTCTTTCTCAGCAAATACTGGCTTGGGCACAGCAGGGCCAGATTGGCCAGTCTGGCATTTGGCGGGCAAACTTCAGTGGGCCAGTCTGCCCAGTCACATGTTGAAAGATGTTAAGTCATTGGCAGACTTCCAAACAAACAAACAAAAACTCTTTCAAAGTATATACTAATCATAAGAGACTAGAAAAAGAACTACTTTTTTTTAAATTATTGATATATACACACACTAATAAATATTAATAGTGAGCATAGGAGCCCTCAGTTGTATACCATGGCAACCAGCCCTCAGGAAATAGAACAATATAGTAACATAGTAGATGATGGCAGAAAAAGACCTGCACGGTCCATCCAGTCTGCCCAACAAGATAAACTCATATGTGCTACTTTTTGTGTATACCTTACCTTGATTTGTATCTGTCATTTTCAGGGCACAGACCGTAGAAGTCTGCCCAGCACTAGCCCCGCCTCCCAACCACCAGCCCCGCCTCCCACCACCGGCTCTGCCACCCAATCTCAGCTAAGCTTCTGAGGATCCATTCCCTCGGAACAGGATTCCTTTATGTTTATCCCACGCATGCTTGAATTCCGTTACCGTTCTCCTCTCCATTAATGACATTACCTTAAACACGGGCATATATGTATTTCTTTATTGATTTTAGTGCATTTGATATACCGCTAAGCCTACATATAGACATGAAGTGGTTAACAATTACAATTTAAACAGCACTCTCATATCAATATCAGCAGGCTCATATGTATAAACTGGGCTTTGTGCTTCATCAATAAACGGAATTTGAATACATAAATAACATACCACCTTATAATCGAAAGAGAAATCGGGAGATAGACGTTTATCTCACAAAAACGAATAAATTGGTATAATCGAAAGCCGATTTTGGACGTTTTCAACTGCACTCCGTCGCGGATGCGGACAAAGTTGATGGGGGTGTGTCAGAGGTGTGGCGAAGGTGGAACTGGGGCGTGGTTATCGGCCGAGGAGAGATGTACGCGTTAGGGCGATAATCGAAAAAATAAAGGCGTTTTTAGCAAACATTTAGGACACTTTTGTTGGACCCTTTTTTCACACGAACAGGTCCCAAAAAAGTGCTCTAAATGACCAGATGACCATCGGAGGGAATCGGGGATGACCTCCCCTGACTCCCCCAGTGGTCACTAACCCCCTTCACCCCTTAGGGCTATAATAATGGTGTAGACTTGTGTGCAGTGGGTTTTGAGGGGGATTTGGGGGGCTCAACACACAAGGGAAGGGTGCTATGCACCTGGGAGCTCTTTTACCTTGTTTTTGGTTTTTGTAAAAGTGCCCCCTAGGGTGCCCGGTTGGTGTCCTGGCATGTGAGGGGGACCAGTGCACTATGAATCCTGGCCCCTCCCACAAACAAATGCCTTGGATTTATTCGTTTTTGAGCTGGGCGCTTTCATTTTCCATTATCGCTGAAAAACAAAAACGCCCAGCTCACATCTATTTTTTGCGAAAATACGGTTCGGTCCGCCCCTTCACGGACCCGTTCTTGGAGATAAACGCCCATGGAGATAGACGTTTTCGTTCGATTATGCCCCTCATAGTCTATATGATTAATTAGAAATTGCTAGACAGTTTCAAGTTAGGTTTCTTAGTGCAAATTATAGTAAGACTCTATACAGTTCCAAAATTATTCAAATTTAATAGAACTTATCTAAACAAATGGTGCTTGCTGTCAGGACACTATCGTCTCTTTTTTTTCCTGCTTGCCATTCCTCTCCCTATGCTCCAGATCATCCTTATGGCTTTTGCCACCACCTTTTCTACCTATTTAGCCACCTTAAAATCATCAGATACGATCACCTTCAAGTCCCTCTCTTCTTTCGTACTCAGAAGTACTTCACCCCCGATGCTATACTGCTCCCTTGGATTTTGCAGCCCAAGTGCATGACCCTGCATTTTGTAGCATTGAATCTTAGTTACCAATTTCTGGATAATTCTTCAAGCTTCGCTATATGCCTTCTCATACTATCCACACCCTCTGGGGTTCTACCCTATTGCAAAGTTTGGTATCATCCGCAAAGAGGCAAACCTTACCAAGAGGCAAACGTGTCCAACAACATTCAATTAACAATTTTCTGTTCTATTCTCAGATTATCTGAGAAAGTGGGGCTACCACTCTCAATTCCAGTTAACGTGGTCCCTGTCTGCATCATACTTCAAATCTGTCTGAATGAAAACACAGATCCCATGGGATGCCAATTACTGTTGCAATTATTATAGTTCCGTGACCTGTGAAAATCTTGCAACCAACGTTGGAAATGAAGATAGCACAACTGATTAGCTGAATTCTTGAAATGTTTATCACACTAACTGCACGTGTGGAGGGGCATAATCAAACGGGGCACCCAAGTTTTCCTGAGGATGTCCTCGCAGGACATCCCGGCGAAGGGATGGGGAAATCCATATTATCGAAACAAGATGGGCGTCCATCTTTCATTTTGATAATACGGTCGGGGACGCCCAAATCTCAATATTTAGGTCGACCATAGAGATGGTCGTCCTTAGAGATGGTCGTTCCCGGTTTTCGGCGATAATGGAAACCGAGGACGCCCATCTCAGAAACAACCAAATCCAAGCCATTGGGTCGTGGGAGGAGCCAGCATTTGTAGTGCACTGGTCCTTCTGACATGCCAGGACACCAACCAGGCACCCTAGGGGGCACTGCAGTGGACTTCAGAAATTGTTCCCAGGTTCATAGCTCCCTTACCTTGGGTGCTGAGACCCCCAAACCCACTCCCCACAACTGTACAACACTACCATAGCCCTAAGGGGTGAAGGGGGGCACCTACATATGGGTACAGTGGGTTTGTGGTGGGATTTGAAGGGCTCACATTTACCACCACAAGTGTAACAGGTAGGGGTAGATGGCCCTGGGTCACATTTGTGAACATATAATGTTACTAGGGTCTCTCCCTGATCAGTGAAGGTCCACGTCAGTCTTTTCCTCCAGCAACAGAATCCAGTGACCCCAGTGGTACGGTCAATTGGTGCAGATAATCCCTCTCCACATAAACCTCCAAACCTTTCACTGCACCTCTAGATCTTGGACCTAAGCTCCAGTCACTCAATCCATGCTCAGATTGTAATGGATTAATCCCAGACTCATAGGCCCTGCCCCTTCCCCAATATGGAAGCTCAGAGGGTGGTTGGATTAGCCCTCCATTCACTCCAGCCTAGACCTGAAGTGTGTGATCAAGGCCCGACACTAGGCTCAGTTTACTTGGGCAGTCTCCCAGATCCGGCACTGCCGGATCGCGTGGAGAACTGGAGCTTGGACACCACATTAAAAAAGCCTTCAAGATGCTGCCAGGTGATCTTGTTTTGTAATCGTTGGACCAACTTTATGGAGTGCTCTTCCTTTGGAGATCCGTTCTGAGCCCTCTTTGAAGAAATTTAAGGTTGATTGAAAACATTTTACTTTCAATAAGCTTTTCTGTCAGCCCTTAAATGACAGTTCAGGCATTGATTCTGGTGGCCTCTCTAAGGGGCCCTTTTACTAAGCCGTGGTAGGCTCTATGCGCGTGCAGTGTGCGCCCAAATGAGACTACCGACAGATCAGCCTGCCCTCCTGGTGGTAATTTCAGATTTGGCACACGCCAATGTGTGGATTATTTATTTATTTATTTACTTTCTCCTACGTGCACCGGTTCCTGCAGTAATCGGCACTTGGTGCATGCCAACCAGTCACCGCGTGTATAGCGCTTGAGCCTTTACCACTAGATCAATGGGCTCAGGTCGGTTTGGGGCGCACGTTGGTTTCATTTTTACCAGAGGCCCATTTCCCATCCCACTAAAAAAAGCCATTTTTTTGTAGATGTGGTTAAATACTGGCCCGGCGGGTGCCCAATATACGTTCCTATAATACCGCAGGCCACTTTTTACCCCGGCTTAGTAAAAGGACCCCTAACTAACTAGTGCTGTTTCCCCTTCTCCCTCATTGTCCTGTCTTCTATTTACTCACTACCCAACCTTCGATGTATGTTTCGAAGTAATGGTAATTGAATGTAATGTTTTAATTTTATATTTAATTACTACCTAATATTTATTTATTTATTTATTTGTTGCATTTGTACCCCGCATTTTCCCACCTATTTGCAGGCTCAATGTGGCTTACATAGCACCATGAGGCGTAAGCCGCCTCCGGTGATGAAACAAATACAGAGTGATGTGGTAGAGAATGAGATGTACGTGTTACAGACACATAATAGAATCGAGAGAAGAAGAGTTATGTAATGTTCGTTGCAGGTTATGGTTTCATTGTGTTGCTGAGTCCGAGCACTTAAGTTGGATCAGTAAGGTATGCCTTCTTGAACAGGTCGGTCTTTAGTGATTTCTGGAAGCTGAGGTGGTCGTGTGTTGTCTTTATGGCTTTTGGTAGTGCATTCCATAGTTGCATGCTTATATAGGAGAAGCTGGATCCGTGAATTGATTTATACTTGAGTCCCTTGCAGCTGGGGTGGTGAAGATTTAGGTATGATCGTGATGATCCAATTGTGTTTCTTTTTGGAAGGTCTGTAAGGCCAGACATATAACCTGGTGCTTCGCCATAGATAATCTTGTGGACCGGGGTGCAGATTTTGAAAGTAATACGTTCTTTGATTGGGAGCCAGTGCAGTTTTTCTCGTAGCGGTTCGGCACTGTCGAATCACGATTTTCCAAATATGAGCCTGGCTGCTGTGTTTTGAGCAGTCTGTATTTTCTTTATGAGTTGTTCTTTGCATCCTGCATAAAGTCCATTGCAATAGTCAACATGGCTTAATACCATTGATTGAACCAGGTTGCAGAAAGTTGCCCTCGAGAAGAATGGCTTTACACGTTTAAGTTTCCACATTGAGTGGAACATTTTCTTGATTGTGGAGTTAACTTGGGCCTTGAGTGTAAGGTTTCGGTCAATTGTGACACCCAGGATTTTCAGGCTATCTGAGATGGGGAGGGTGCAATCTGAGGTGACTAAGTTTGTGGGTATATTCGTGTTGTATTGGGATGTGAGGATAAGGCAGTGCGTTTTTTCTGTATTGAGTTTTAGTTGGAATGTGTTTGCCCGTGAATTCATGATATGGAGGCCGAGATTGATTTCGTAGGTGATTTCTGTTAGATCATGTTTGAAAGGGATGTATATTGTGACGTTGTCTGCATAGATGAATGGGTTAAGGTTCTGAGTGGATAAGGACTTGGCTAGTGGGGTCATCGTTAGGTTGAACAGGATCGGTGATAATGGTGATCCTTGAGGTACTCCGCAATCTGCATTCCAAGGTGATGATATGTTGGAGTTTACTTTCACTTGATATGTTCTGGTGGTTAGGAATCCCTTGATCCAAATGAGTATTGCTTCTTATCCCGAAGTAGTCTAGGATTCTTAGTCTTAAACGTATGTGTATTATTGAGATTGATTGGATGTATATGTTATTGTAATATTGGATTTTTATTGTAAATTTTGTTTCCCTTAATCAGATAGTGCGCACCAAATCGACCCTACCACCGGCCATGTACTGCCTCATTTTAAAAAAGGTCTTTTCCCCACCACAGTAAAAAATGGCCCAGCGTGAGCCAAAACTAGCTCAGGCCACTTTTTACCGTGGCTTAATAAAATGATCCCTAGGTTTAGTAACCTGGATTACACATTGTTTTTTTTTTTTCTATTTTAGAACTAGTATAATAGAGTTTTCAAAAGTAATGAATTCTTCTTGGAGAATAAAAGCTGACTTTGGGAATAAAAATCTCTTATGTTATGTGATAAGTTGCATCACTCAATAACTGAAACAGTTTAATTACTATAAAGAGTCTCTAGATACCCAGGATTCTGACCTCAGTGATGGTTAAATAGAAAGGATTCGTTAGTTGTTATGACAATTAACTGGTGACCCTTTTGAGGTTCTGCAGCAGGCAGGAGGATTCCACCAGGGTTTAAGGCATTTTTTTCCTGACTTGTGCTTTTGGATGTAATAGACTGGATACAGTTTTGATGTTGATGGACTAAAATTGCTTACTTAACTGCAACAAACTCACTCTTGGGAAGTATTTTACCCATCGCTTCATTACTTTACCAACAGCACATATTTATTCTGTTGTAAACACTGGTGTCTCAAAAAAACAATTGAGAAATAAAACCAGAGAAGCACTTTTGGTCAATAAAAAAATGCAAGAAGACAAAAAATAAGATGAAAACTCGGAGCACTACATTTTGACTACAGTACACACTCGTATCAAGATCTGTTTCCGCCTTTACTTCAGGCCCAACTGATGAATTTATTGCAGAGAGATCACACGATGGCATTTTCTGATCTGCATCCACACCTGCCCGCCCCACAGAAAAATAAACAAACCTATACCTGAAATCTAACCGTGTTCTGTAAAAAGTATATCCAATGGGGGATCATGAAAAGGGGAAAGCTCAGGGTCTGGGGACCAGGCTTGTTTTCTGGGGAGGGGTACTTCTTCTCTAGGGCCTTGACATTGTCGGGGACATCAGAGGGCAGTGGTGTAGCCACAGGTGGGCCTGGGTGGGCCAGGGCCCACCCACTTAGGGTTCAGACCCACCCAACAGTAGCACACGTTTAGTGGTAGCTGGTGGGGATCCCCAGCTCCACCAGCTGAAGACTTCCCCCTGATGGTAATGAAAACGCTACTCTCCTTGATACTGGCACCTGCGCATGCTCAGTCTTCAGCGCATGCCTGCTGCGGACTGCCAAGGTGGAAAGAAGCGTTTTCCCGCCAGCCGAGAGAGATTTTTTTTTTGATGGTGGTGCGGGGGAGGGAGGGGGAGAACACTTGGAGGCATATTTTCAAAGCACTTAGCCTTCCAAAGTTCCATAGGTTTCTATGGAACTTTGGAAGGCTAAGTGCTTTGAAAATATGCCTCTTGGTGCCCATCCACTTCTTGCCTAGGCCCACCCAAAATCTGTTGTCTGGTTACGCCTCTGTCACTTGATATTGTTGGAGGTAATTGGATGTGCCTCCTCAGCAATGATTTTACTTTTTCCTGTCCTCTCACCGTGTTACAGATAGTGTCCGATAGCATGGTGACAGCATGGGTACTCCTATACTATCTGGCACTGCATGTAATGCAGTGTCTGTGTAGTACATCTCCGCCCTGTGCAGTAAATGCAGGAAAGATGCTGGACACATCCCCTGCATTAACCACAAAAACACTGCCGTTGCCATATGTTAATTCTTGCATTTAAAAATGTGGTAACTGCAAAACCTTCCTCACTTTGGCCCCAAAATGTTCTTTCTGCCTAGATTATGGCAAGGACAAATCAAGGTCAGGTATAAATATAAAGTAGCACATAAAGTAATTTATCTTGTTGGGCAGACTGGATGGACCGTACATGTCTTTATCTGCCGTCATCTACTATGTTACAATGTTACTATTTATATTACAACTTCTTTTTTTCCCATCTGCCTATTTACATCTCTAATTCTTTTATTTCTAGAATTAAAGTACTGCTTTCAAAAGTGTATTAGGAACAGGAAAATTGCACACAACAAACATGACCCACTTATTACTCCTGAAAAAGGAGGCTTTCCTAACTTTCAAACATATTATTGGTGCACTTATCTTAAAGCTTCTCATTATGGCTAAAGCTGGTACTGCATTAGACCGGATAAGTGCATAAGTAATGCCACACTGGGAAAAGACCAAGGGTCCATTGAGCCCAGCATCCTGTCCACGACAGCGGCCAATCCAGGCCAAGGGCACCTGGCAAGCTTCCCAAACGTACAAACATTCTATACATGTTATTCCTGGAATTGTGGATTTTTCCCAAATTCATTTAGTAGCGGTTTATGGACTTGTCCTTTAGGAAACCGTCTAACCCCCTTTTAAACTCTGCCAAGCTAACCGCCTTCACCACGTTCTCCGGCAACGAATTCCAGAGTTTAATTACGCGTTGGGTGAAAAAACATTTCTCCGATTTGTTTTAAATTTACTACACTGTAGTTTCATCGCATGCCCCCTAGTCCTAGTATTTTTGGAAAGCGTGAACAGACGCTTCACATCCACCTGTTCTACTCCACTCATTATTTTATATACCTCTATCTTGTCTCCCCTCAGCCGTCTCTTCTCCAAGCTGAAAAGCCCTAGCCTCCTTAGTCTTTCTTCATAGGGAAGTCGTCCCATCCCCGCTATCATTTTAGTCGCCCTTTGCTGCACCTTTTCCAATTCCACTATATCTTTCTTGAGATGCGGCGACCAGAATTGAACACAATACTCAAGGTGCAGTCGCACCATGGAGCAATATAATGGCATTATAACATCCTCACACCTGTTTTCCATACCTTTCCTAATAATACCCAACGTTCTATTCGCTTTCCGAGCCGCAGCAGCATACTGAGCAGAAGGTTTCAGTGTATTATCGACGACGACACCCAGATCCCTTTCTTGGTCCGTAGCTCCTAACGTGGAACCTTGCATGACTTAGCTATAATTCGGGTTCTTTTTTCCCACATGCATCACCTTGCACTTGCTCACATTAAACGTCATCTGCCATTTAGCCGCCCAGTCTCCCAGTCTCGTAAGATCCTTCTGTAATTTTTCACAATCCTGTCGCGAGTTTACGACTTTGAATAACTTTGTGTCATCAGCAAATTTAATTACCTCGCTAGATAGACTTAGAACAATATTTGGTCGAATCGATCCCACTTTCTGCTTTACTGCAGTAGTGAACACTCTGAAATACCCTTTTCAAAAGAACATCCTTTTATTCCTCTTCTTCCAAAAATATGGAAAAAGGCTTGCAAACTACTCAAAGTATCTATTTTTCAGTCTGTACTTCCTTAAGAGCTCAGAATTTTTCTAGGCAAATGGGAAAAAAAAACATTCTGGGGTCCTTTTTCTAAGGTGCGCTGAAAAATGGCCTGCTGTAGTGTAGGCGCATGTTTTGGCCACACGTAGGATCATTGTTCAGCGCATCTGTTAAAAAAATGCCTTGTCTTGGAGGGGGGGGGGGGGGGGGGGAGGTGAAAATGGATTTGCAGCAAAATGAAAATTGGTGCCCGTCCATTTTGGGTCTGAGACCTTACCGCCAGCCTTTGACAGCGGTAAGGTCTCACGTGTTAACCGGGCGGTAATGGTCAACACACATCCAAATGCCGATTACCGCTCGTGCGCCAGAAAAATATTTTCTCACGCGCGTATCAGACGTGTGTCATAAGTGAAATTACTGCCCGGGCCACCTGGTAGCCGGGTGGTAACTAGGAATTGACGCATGTTGGACGTGCATAAGCGCTTACATAGTTTAGTCAAAGGACCCCTCTGGGAGGTCCCTGATAACTGGGGACACTCCCTTTTTGCTCATTTTTTTTCTAAATTATGAGTAGCTCATAGAAAAACGTTTGCAAAGCTTTTCAATTATTTCCAAATCTGTCATTGTGTCACTCACCCCAATAGAATAAATAGTTTATTAGACCAGCAAAGCCTTTTGAGAAAATCTTATTGTCAGGAATTACTTCAAAGAGTATGGTTGACTGCATATATAACCAGTGCATTTTTTTCTAGCGGAAAAGGTGCCAGTATTCAAATGTCAGGCCACCCTTCAGGGGTGGGGTGATAAATGAGGGACCCATCCCACAATAGCCAGGCCCCCTACAACCAGTCACAGAATCTATGACAAGGCAGAATTGGTGTATAGAGCCTGAGCTCTTTCATTAAAACTTGGGGTCCATGGGTCAATTTTAGCAGACAATGGAAAAGGTGCCGGTTCTCAGTACCCTCAAGTACCCCCTCAAAAAAAGCCCTGTATACAACACATACATTTTTCTAAAAATCCTACTGTACATACTTATCCACAACAGCCACGTGGTCTCCGGCACTGAGGGGTCCATTTACCAAGCTCCAATAAAAAAGTGGTCTGCGGTATTGTGGGTGCGTATTTTTGGCACGCACTGGGCCATTTTTTTTAACCGCGGCTGAGGAAAAAAGGCATTTTTTAAAAATGGAATAGTAAATAGCCATGCATTAAAATTAAAAGTAGTGTGCAGCTACCTACTGTCTGAGCCCTTACTGCCACCCATTGACCTAACTTTAAAGGCTCACGCACTACTCATGCGGAAATCAGACAGCACGTGCTAATGTGGCCACGCTGCCAATTACCACTGGGAATGCGCCCCCCCCCCCCCTACCACGATAAAAAATTATTTTTTTACCACGGGAAACAGCTCACTCCAACTTCAAAACTACCGCAGGGTGCGCATGCCACCCCTGTGGTAGTGCCGATTTGGCGCACGCTACCTGCGCATTAGCCCTACTGCTGCTTAATAAAAGGGCCCCTGAAAACTGAGGCACCTGTCTAGCTTCCAGCTCCTCTCAGACTTCGACCTTGGAAGCAGTGGCATTCCTTGGTTGGCTGCCACCTGAGGTGGATTGCCCCTGTGCACCCCCCCCTCCCACACCCAGATGCAGCGTTGTCAGTCCAGCACGACACCCCCACCCAGTGGCGTCGCGAGGGCAGCTGACACCCGGGGCGGGTCACCGCTGCGCACCCCCCCCGGGTGCAGCGCGACGCACCCTCCCCCCTCCGTAGCGCAACACCCCCCCACCCCGCCCGCGAGAACATACCTGGAAGGCTGTGAGGGGCGGGTGGGAGGGCCAATCCGCCGAGAGCATGCCGCTGGGGGGTGTCGGCGCCTCGCTGGTTCCTTGCTCTCTCTGCCCCGGAACAGGAAGTAACCTGTTCTGGGGCAGAGAGAGCAAGGAACTAGCAAGGCGTCGACACCCCCCAGCGGCGTGCACCCGGGGCGGACCGCCCCACCGCCCCCCCTTCCTACACCACTGCCCCCACCCCCAGGTGCAGCGTCCCCCCTGGAACATCACCATCCCTCCTGATGCATCACCTCCAAGCCCTCCCCTCCCCCCCCCCGGGTGCATTCTTCTTACCTGCTGGGATGCTGGGAGCAGCTGCTCTGCTGTCACCTCTGCCGCCTCTTCCCTGAAACAGGTTGTAACAGCAGAGGGAGCAGGGAACCGGCGGAGCCAACAGCCGCACACCTGTCCCCTGCACCCCTCCTGTAGCATGCACCCGGGGCGAACCGCCCCCACCGCCCCACCCTCAGTACGCCACTGTTTGGAAGGCCCCTCTCCAGCCCACTTCCAAAATGGCTTTTCAGAGTTGATATGTAGCAGTACTTTCCTGAATATCAGCAGCCGGCCCGCTGAGCATGATTTAAGTGCACAGGAGCCTCTCATGCCCTCTGAAATCACATGAAACGTCAACCAGTACGTTTTAAACCAACAATAAGGACAGCTTTTCCTTTTGAAAATTGCCACACAAGCCAGGTACCTGCAAATCTTTGCACTTGCTATTGTGAATAAATTTTGTCCTAAGCAGACTGTACTTGTCACTGTAATAATACCCCTGTATTTGTTCACACCGGAGTCTGTAACCACCTCTCTGGAACTATGTAAGCCACTTTTAATAAGTGGGAAAAGGCGGGATACAAATGTTAACAAATAAAATAAAGGGATCCTTTTACTAAGGCGCACTAGAAAGTGCCTGGCGCTGTGGGTTTGCCGCATTCTCCCGCCATTTTCCAGGACGGCGGAAAAATGCTGGAACTGATATTTGTTTCGGTAATGGCCGTGCGCTAATTTCACAATCGGTGCACGGCCATTACCGCCTGAGCTCTTACCGCCAACTATTTAGTTGGCGGTAAGGGCTCACGCGCTTAATCCTGCAGTAATTGGACAGAACACAGGGATGGCTATGTGCCGCCTGATTACTTAAGGGTACGCCTCGCGGTGATCAACGCACACTGATCGCAGCAATACTGTGGGATGCCTCAGCTTGCCCGGCGGTGGTGCTGTTTTACCACACGCTTGTAAAAGGGCCTCAAAGTTTGTTAGCAGTTAGACAAGGTAGGGTTAAAGGGGACTAAACAGGTAGCTTTCTGTTATTATGGGTAAATATGGTGGAATTGCATTAGCGATGCCCCAGCCTACATGTCAGACCTGATAGATCTACCATCCAGGAATGCTAAAAAATCATCTCGCACATTCCTTAATCTTCATTTCCCTAACTGTAAAGGTCTAAAATAGAAATTAATGCACACATCAACCTTTTCCTATATGAGCACGCAATTCTGGAACGCACTGCCACGTAACCTAAAAGCGACCTATGAACTGACCAACTTCCGTAAACTACTAAAGACCCATCTCTTCGACAAGATATATCACAAAGACCAAAACATGTGAAACTCCCACATATATCCAGAAATGTCAATAATGCCTTCAATGATATTACTATCATGTATTCCATTACCATGTAACCCAAAATCCTTCTGTAATACCAAATGTCTATTCTCTTCTCATTTCCACTATTCATGATGTATTGTAAGCCACATTGAGCCTGCAAAGAGCTGGGAAAATGTGGGATACAAATGCAATAAATAAATAAATAAAGCATGTGAAATTAGAAATGAGGGAAGAGATTTGAACTTTTGGAAGATGATGAATGCATGACTTTTAATGATAGGGTGTAGGAATGATTTAGATTATATAGGGCTTAGAGATGGAATTTTTTAAGGGGACTTTGGTTGAGGTTGATTGGGAGGGGTTTAAATAGGAATGGGCAATGTTTTATTGTACATTTTCTATTTCGCCTTGATGTTCCAGTTACAAAAGGCAGAATATCAAATACAGTGCATTCCATTTAAGTGCACGTCGGATAAGCGCATGCTCTGTTTAACTGCATGCCGTAATTCGGTCCCGTTTTTGGTGCCATCAATTTCTATGGGGACAAAAACTTCAGTTCAGCGCACCACTGATAAGTGTAAGATTCGCTTATATGCATGATTTAAGACCGCTCCTCTGCAGGGAAGACTCTGCATAAGCGCGCGCACGGAATATGGAGGCCGATTGGCGCATGACAACCAACGAGATTTCAAATTTACCACCCCTTTAGCTGCCACAGGCAGAATAAGCAAAAGAATGTTGTTAGAGTGTACACTGGGGTCATCATCATCGTTGCGGTGGAACTGTAAGACTTTAACAATGGCTGAACGAATAGAAGTTCTTAAAAAATTAGAAAACAAACAAAGTCAAGCATCTATTGCTAAAGAATATGGTGTCAATCCCAGTCAAATTTCAAGTGTCATGAAGCAGAAAGATCAGCTTCTGGAAGACTGGTAAAACAATATAAATCTACACAGGAAACGAAAACGGGCGGGAAAAGCTGAGGATGTAGAAGATGCTCGTCTTCGGTGGTTTTCTCAAGTCAGGAGCAGATAGTTTCCTGTCAGTGGTCCACTGCTTATGGAGAAAGCTAACCAGCTAGCTGAAAGTCTTGGACTAACTGAATTCAAAGCCACTGTTAGATGGTTGGAAAGATGGAAGGAGAGGAACAACATAAAATTCAAGAAGCAGCTTGGTGAGAAACAAGACGCTGATGACTTTGGTGCTGAAAATTGGGTTGTTTCAGTTCTTCCTACCATCTTGAACATAGTAACATAGTAACATATTAGATGACGGCAGAAAAAGACCTGCACGGTCCATCTAGTCTGCCCACGATAAACTCATATGTGTATACCTTACCTTGATTTGTACCTGTCTTTTTCAGGGCACAGACCGTATAAGTCTGTCCAGCAGTATTTCCCGCCTCCCAACCACCAGTCCCGCCTCCCATCACCAGCTCTGGCACAGATCCCGTATAAGTCTGCCCTCCCCTATCCTAGCCTCTCAACCACCAACCCCTCTTCCCCCCGCCACCCAATTTCAGCTAAGCTTCTGTGGATCCATTCCTTCTGCACAGGATTCCTTTATGCCTATCCCACGCATGTTTGAATTCCGTTACCGTTTTCATGTCCACCACCTCCCGCGGGAGGGCATTCCAAGCGTTCACCACCCTCTCCGTGAAGAAATACTTCCTGACATCTTTCCTGAGTCTGCCCCCCTTCAATCTCATTTCATGTCCTCTCGTTCTACCGCCTTCCCATCTCCGGAAAAGATTCGTTTGCGGATTAATACCTTTCAAATATTTGAACGTCTGTATCATATCACCCCTGTTCCTCCTTTCCTCCAGAGTATACATGTTCAGGTCAGCAAGTCTCTCTTCATACGTCTTGGAACGCAACTCCCATACCATCCTCATAGCTTTTCTTTGTACCACTTCCATTTTTTTAATATCCTTCGCAAGGTACGGCCTCCAAAACTGAACACAATACTCCAGGTGGGGCCTCACCAACGTCTTATACAGGGGCATTAAAACCTCCTTTCTTCTGCTGGTCACACCTCTCTCTATACAGCCTAGCAACCTTCTCGCTACGGCCACCGCCTTGTCGCACTGTTTCATCGCCTTCAGGTCCTCAGATACTATCACCCCAAGATCCCTCTCCCCGTCCGTGTCTATCAGGCTCTCCCCACCTAACACATACGCCTCCCTTGGATTTCTACTCCCTAAGTGCATCACTTTGCATTTCTTCGCATTGAATTTTAATTGCCAAACGTTAGACCATTCTTCCAGCTTCTTCAGATCTTTTTTCATGTTTTCCACTCCCTCCGGGGTGTCCACTCTGTTGCAAATCTTGGTGTCATCCGCAAAAAGGCAAACTTTACCTTGTAACCCTTCGGCAATGTCACTCACAAATATATTGAACAGAATGGGCCCCAGCACCGATCCCTGAGGCACTCCACTACTCACCTTTCCCTCCTCCGAGCGAACTCCATTTACCACCACCCTCTGGAGTCTGCCCGTCAACCAGTTCCTAATCCAGTTCACCACTTCGGGTCCTATCTTCAGCCCTTCTAGTTTATTCAAGAGCCTCCTGTGGGGAACGAGTTTGCACCTCGTGACATTTTCAATGCTGACGAAAATGGTCTCTACTGGTGAGTGATTCCTGATGGAACACTTGCATTCAAACAAGCCAAAACTACAGGAGGTAAAACGTTGAAGGACCGACTGACGATCCTCCTTTGCTGCAATATGGATGGGAGTGAGAAGTTGGAACCCCTCATCATTGGAAAGAGCAAACAGCCCCCTTGCTTCAAGAAAGTTAAGTGACTTCCTGTGTCATACGAGGCTAACGCAAATTCATGGATGACTGGGAAAATTTGGAAGCAGTGGCTAAAGAAGTTAGACACTAGAATATGGGCACAAAAGCGTCAGATTTTGTTGCTTTGTGATAATTGTGCTGCACACAGGGATGATGGCAGGCTGTCTAATGTCAAGGTGGTCTTCCTGCCACCAAACACTACCTATCTGATCCAACCTATGGATCAGGGCATACTAGCCAATTTCAAACAACATTATCGGGCTCTTGTGCTACGTCATCTGATGAGCATTATGGATGACCAGGCTGGCAAGGATAAACGTGCTGTTGAACTGGCTCGTAATCTATCACTGTTGGATTCCCTACATATGCAGAAAGAAGCCTGGAATCATGTTACACAGGCAACCATTGTGAACTGCTACAAGCGGGCAAGCTTTGTTAAGGATGTGGAGAGGGACGAAACAGATGCAGCTGTTGCAAACGCGTCAGATGAACAGGTTATTGACATCCCAGCCGGTGTTACTGAAGAGGAGTTTCATCGCTACGTAGCTGTTGATTACGATCTACAAACAGCTGACGACAGCACTGATGTCATGATATGTGCCTACATGCAGGCAACAACGGCTGGTGATGAAACAGATGATGAAATGAGCAGCGAGGCACATGCTGACGAAATTCAACAACCTCCTCCTGTCACTTTTGCAAGAGCGCTGGAGAGTCTCAACACCATAGTAACATACATAGTAGATGACGGCAGAAAAAGACCTGCACGGTCCATCCAGTCTGCTCAAGAAGATAAATTCATATGTGCTACTTTTTTTATTTGTACTGTCCTCTTCAGTGCACAGACCATATAAGTCTGGCCAGCCCTATCCCCGCCTCCCAACCACCAACCCCGCCTCCCAACCACCAGCTCTGGCACAGACCGTATAAGTCTGCCCAGCACTATCCCTGCCACCCACCACCGGCTCTGGCACAGACCGTATAAGTCTGCCCAGCACTATCCCCGCCGCCCAACCACCAGCCCCGGCACAGACCGTATAAGTCTGCCCAGCACTAGTCCCCCTGGAGGCCACTGGATGTCAGTGCTATGACAGTTTTTACCCTGGCAGACGTAGTCTATGGAACTCACAGACCCAATAGTGTACAGAGGACTATAACCGATTACTTCAAGTAAGCCTAATGTCAGTTAACAGAGACTGTATATTGTACATATAATAATAAACAGTACTGTACATATGTTTATCAGATGTCAAGCTTCTTTGGGTCACATCGGTTAAGTGCACACCCCGGTTAACTGCATGCATCTCTTTGGTCCCAGACCCTTGCACTTAAGTGGATTGCACTGTATTTGTAAATCAAAATAATAATAATAATTAATTTTTGCTAGAATAGCATGCATGTAAATTTGAAAATGCAATCTAGATATGTACCTTTCCTCCTACTTCCCTGAGAACATCTCCCCTAAATGAGGACAAAAGCATGCAACACTGTGGCATATCACACCTACTTTCAGCCATCTTGAGAGACAGCAATTTTCCAGCTGTCCATTTACATGTGCCCATTGCTCTCTCTGCACACAAATGTCTTCAAAACCCGCCCTCCAAACTGCTAGAATTATCGCTTCAGGTGTTTCGACTGACAGCACAACTGTCTGCACAAAGTATGTGGCAATTATTAGGCAAATGTCTGTAGAAGAGCCTTGTATGAGGAAAAATTACAATCTGTAGAACAGATGTCGGTCATTGTGAACTAAATGGAAAATAGATTATCTGTACTGTTTTTTTTTTCTTCGTGTTAATTAATTCTGGATAAATCTTCTCATTATTTGGATTTGCTCCATCATTCTTGGGTTTAAATGTATTGCAGGCATTCAGAGAAGTTAATATGATTATCTATTTTTATGTTAATTGAGTTGTGTGATGACACATGGCTGACATTGTGAAGAGAAGTGTACGTTTCCGCAATCTCTCAATATATTTGATCTGTATCATGCTATTATGCACACAGCTCCTGGGAAACTAGCAGCCATTAAGAGAATAATTTTGTAACCTTTAAAAATTAATTTAAAAAATGCCTCTTTTTTACCTATTTTAAAAGTCAACATTAACATATATTTGCCTTTATATAGGGGCCTTTTTGCTAAGCTTTTATAAGAAATGCAAGGGAACTGGGTTTGTGGGAATCCCGCGGCAATCCTCTCTGGGGCAATCCTCTCTCAAGTTCATTGAGTGCCATCTCCTCTTTGCTTTAACAGCACAGGTGCGGAAAGTCCATTAATCCTCTCTGCTCCCTGGCTGATGCGCGGCCTCAGCTCTGACATAGGCACGTGCATGTGATGACCTCTTAGCACACAGTGCCAGCGAATCAGAGACAAGTCTTACATGTGCGCATCAGAGTGTTCCAAGTTTGAACTTCTGTCCCTTCCTTGCCTGCAGTGCTGCAGCTCAAGCTCAAAGAGAAACAGAGAGCTGACTGGAATTTTTTTTTAGGTACCATTAAATTCTTGTGGGTACGGGTGGGGATGGGTTGAATTCTTGTGGGGACAGGTAAAATTCCAGCAAGGATGGGTGGGGACAGGTTAGATTCCAGTTGGGTTAGATTTCTGACCCCTGCAACTCTGTACTTAAGGCCAGATTCTTTATAAGGTGTGGTGAGTAGCACACGTTAAATTGTGCATGCAGCCAATTTATGCATGCTACTCAATTGAGTAATGAGCCAATTAATCATGATATTTGGCCAATAACAACCAATTATCAATGGTTGGCAAAAATTGGAATTTATACGCGCTTTTTTTAGGCATATTCTAAAAAGAGGTGCATTGAAATTCCAACTCGTACAGCTGAATAGGAGGCATTGCCGTGGGAGGATCATGGTCATGTTTGGGTGTCAATCATATTTACCCATGTTGTTATAGAATTTGGGGGACAGCAAATCCAAGAAGACAGGAGGAGCCTCCACGGAAAATCAAAGCAAAACAGCAAAAGTAGAGGCTGACAAATGCGCACACCAATCGGGAGATAATATCAAAAACCAGTTTATTCTGAGTATTCATATCAAGGACCCGGCATGGTCCGTGTTTCGGCGCCAAAGCGCCTGCCTCAGGGGTCACAATCAACTTTCTCTGAGAAGAAGCTGATAGGCTCAAATAATTCCTTTATGTATGCAAGTTAATCCACAGAGAGAACAAAAGAACAGCCAACTGATCAGCAAACACCATTTGACAAGAAACACGCTGTGAAGAAACAAGTGTTTTAAGCCTGTAAAATGCATTGGATATTTTCCTGCATTAATTATGTCTTGAAGTGTATTTCTCCTATTTGACCAGCAAGTAGTGTGTATTTACTGTAAAGCTGTTACAGAAAACTGAATGTTCTTTTCTTTTTGTTTTAGCATACAAATAGGAAATAAGAAGCAGTATATGTTTGAAATGTTCTAGTTCTGGGCTCTGATTGGCCCAGGAGCTCATTTTCATTTGAAGAGTACTGGCTTTTGCTCCAGTCTTAGACAGGGAGAAAAGCGAGACAGATCTCTTTGTTGAGACTCGGTGAATTACATGTCCTGATCTTCCCAGGCACATTTTAGAAAGTAAAACAAATGTTTAGGTAGTGTTATAATTGATCCATATTTCAGTTACTTGTTATTGTTTGCTGATTGCACATTTTTGTACACTGTTCAATTTTTAAGATAATAAACAATATTTAGTTTATTGCCTCTTTGTCTGGACTGATAAAGAATCCTGGTGGTTTGTGTGTTGGGTCTATGAGTGCTTTCTGGGAACTGTGGGACCCCTGGGAGTGTGGCCTCCGGTAACCTAGAAATCACTGGGGATAATTTGAGAGTGGGAGACTCGTCCAGAGGTGGTTGTGACCTAGTTGGCAGGAGGAGAGTGCTAGTGGAGGAATAGTCTAATGGTTAGTGCAGCGGGCTTTGATCCTGGCAACCTGGGTTTGATTCCCACTGCAGCTCCTTGTGACCTTAGGCAAGTCACTTAACCCTCGACTGTCCCAGGTACAAAATTCTTATATTGTGAGCCCCCTAGGGAAGAGAAATTACATGTATATAATGTGTACAGTGCTGTGTATGTCTAGTAGTGCTATAGAAATGAATAGTAGTGTACAGTATGAGCAGCAGGTCTCGGGTGGTGTAGGTGTCGGCTGAGCTACAAAAGTGGGGAACACAGATATTTATTATAGTCATGCTCTCCATCAGATGCACATTTGACCACTACATATTCCAGTGTAGTTTGGGAGTTCATCATGGTATGAGGAGTGGCCTAGTGGTTAGAGCACTGGTCTTGCAATCCAGAGGTGGCTGGTTCAAATCCTGCTGCTGCTTCTTGTGATCTTGGGCAAGTCACTTAACCCTCCATTGCCTCAGGTACAAACTTAGATTGCCTCCTGGGACAGAGAAATATCCAGTATACCTGAATGTACAGTAACTCACCTTGAGCTACTACTGAAAAAGGTGTGAACAAAATCAAAATAAATAAATATATGGAGATTAGAGACCAACCTTTGACTATTGGCTATACATTGCCACCCATTGTTTAGAGTAACCCTGTTAGAGTGTTCAGGTATGGTGAGAGCTCATTCAGCAGCTCCCTACCTCCAGGATTCAGGACTGCTATCTGTGCTACACCTGGCCTGGGGACCTTTACTATATTGGGGACTTTATTGAGCACCTGTACTTTGTGGCACCATAGGTGGTTACCTACCCCCAAGTGGCTGCCATACAGATGAACAATGCATGGAGAGGGAGCTCATAGTCTGTGCATTTGACACTGCGGAGTTACTCACCTGCCTATGCCAGTAGCTGGCATCTCAACCCTCAGAGATAGTCCTACTTGTGCTACCTCAAGTACCAACCGTATTTTCTCAAATGCTCATTCTGTATGGATACAAGGGGTGAGAAGAGAGAGAGGGGGGTTTAGGGGCAAGTACTCAAAGCGTTCTTTATAGAACAGTGGTCTGTGCTGATTTTCCACTGCCCAAACTAGGGCGTCATTTATCGAATCCAATCCAATGCGTTTTTGTGCTCTAAAGTTCATTAGTGTGTCTTAAAACCTGAGGAAATAAACTTATCTTCCAAAGGATTCTCATTGCTGATAAAGATCATGTTTCAAAACTTTCTTCGAGGAGTCAAGAAATACTTTTGTGCCTGTCATAGTTAACACCTGCTTGAAAACTCCATTCTCAATGCATTCACAAAAATTACACTTTTGTTAAGATATTTGGCATAGTAAGATTGTTGGCTCATATTTAGCCTTATTGTTTGGTTTTTGGATAGCAGTTGGATGCATTCAATTGAACTCAGGAAATGCTTTATAAAGTACACCCCTAAATCCTCCCACCAAAATCCTCCTCAGAATACATCTCTTTAAGAAGAACACAATTGGATATAGAAAGACCTTCTTTGTTTGCGAGAGAGCCTTGTTAGGTCATCACATACCCACTGTGCCCTGAAACAGCAAGATTTACTAAAGATTTTCTCCCACTTTTTGGCTGCTGGAAATATCTATAGTAAGCCTGAGCACAGTTGAAAAAGCACAGCTTTGAAATGGAGTTATGGACCTAGACAAAAACAGCCTTAACTGATTGGTCCCCAGTAGCATTACTGGAAGCCAGAACAGTGACGATTTATGCCTTGAATGAGGGGTGGCAGCTAATCAGTTGGGGTCAGTGGATTGCAAGAGTTATTAAAGCCGGTAGCACATTTATCCTTACATCTATACTGTTTTGGATTTATGACCCTTCCGTGTGTAGTGGAGAAATGTTCAGATAACATGCTAAGAACTCATAAGTCGCATGGGTCCATGGGCAAAGTCTGAGAACTGTATATGCTTTGGGGTCTTTTACTAAGGCGTACCGGCGTTTTTAGCGCACGTTAAAAATATGTGTGCACTAAACGCTAAAGATGACAATGCATTCCTATGGGCGTGTTTAGTGTTTAGGGTGCGTCTGTTTTTAACGCGCACTAAAAATCTAAATTTGATTCTGCCGAGCCCCTTCGTGAAAAATTACATTGGCTTCCCATTAAAGAACGTATCGCTTTTAAGATCTGTACCTTGATTCATAGGATCATTTACAGAGAAGTTCCCAATTATATGATAGATCTGGTGGATCTTCCACCTAGAAACAATTTCAATTCCTCCCGATCCTTCCTAAATTTACATTACCCAGATTGCAGTACAAATCTACCTACGCATCCAACTTCTCCTTCATAGGCACACAACTGTGGAATGCACAGCCTAGAACCCTAAAATCAACTCAGAACTATCTAAAGTTCAGAAAACTATTGAAGACCACCATGTTCAAGAAGGCATATCTTACAGACTCAACCTAATGTACTTCTACCTGTTTTTCAGCATAATCCATTGACTTTTTTACAATCTTTTGTTACCAGTTGTTGTTTTAAATGATACCAATATGCTAATAACCTACTACTACAATGTTTAATTATACTTTCTGAACCGTAGCCTACCCTGCGGTTTTGTGTAAGCCACATTGAGCCTGCAACTGGTGGAAAAATGTGGGGTATAGATGTATTAGTAAATAAATAAAAGACCCTCCCCACTTTGTGTTGCAGCTATACTGTAAATTATTTGCCTCTTCCTCTGTTACACAGAGATGTGGATTTGTTTAGAAACAAATGAACAACGGAGCAGGTCAGGATCCTTCCACTTGCTTTATTTCTAAATGAGCTTTATTCTTCCCCCCCCCCCCCCCCTTTGGTTTTAACACGCATCAGGATATGTCTACTAATGTGTTCTAGTAAATGGTCTTAGCACATGTTAATGGGGACCTTCCTGTTACAAGCCAATCAGCACCGATAATTTATTTATTTTATTTTATTTATTTATTTAGATTTTGCTCACACCTTTTTCAGTAGTAGCTCAAGGTGAGTTACATTCAGGTACACTGGATACCCTACCGACCCAACCTAAATTGCCTGAAACCTGCAACACAATCAAAACCAAAGAGCGCAATGGACATAACACAACTCTTCCTCTCTACGATTCCCTATTGTGTCTGTTATACATGAACCTTATTCTACCACTGCATCACTTTGTAATTGTTCATACCGGAATTGGCGATCGCCTTTACGGTACTATGTAAGCCACATTGAGCCTGCAAATAGGTGGGAAAATGTGGGATACAAATGTAACATATAAATAAATAAATATTTCTCTGTCCCATGAGGGCTCACAATCTAAGTTTGTACCTGAGGCAATGGAGGGTTAAGTGACTAGATGTTAATAAGCAATTATTGGCACTAATTAGTGGTTAGTGCAGTGGACTTTGATCCTGGGGAACTTGGTTCAATTCCCACTGCAGTTCCTTTTGACTGTGGGCAAGTCACTTAACCCTCCATTGCCCCAGGTACAAAATAAGTACCTGTATATATGTAAACCGCTTTGAATGTAGTTGCAAAATACCACAGAATGGCGGTATATCAAGTCCCATTTCCCTTACTACCACCTATTGAGGTGGTGGTCAGGGCTCCCGCGTTAACCCGGGTAGTGAAGGTTTAGGTATGATTGTGCAGATTTTGTGGTGTTTCTGGTTGGCAGGTCAATAAGGTATGTCATGTATCCAGGTGCCTCGCCATAAATAATTTTATGAACAGTCGTGCAGATTTTGAAAGTGATACGTTCTTTGATTGGTAGCCAATGCAGTTTTTCTTGGAGTGGTTTGGTGCTGTCAAAACGCGTTTTTCCAAATATAAGCCTGGCTGCTGTGCTCACTAATTCTAACATTTTTATAACCTACCAACACCCTCACAACTATGACACCCCACGTCACTCATTTTCTGGTAATACTTGCTGTGGGCTGGGCTCTTCCCCTTCCCATTCATGTTGTTCTCACCCCCCCCCCCCCACCCCCAGTGACTCTGGAGAATTCTACAGCAGGTCTAGTAATCCCTCTGATAAAATTTCCAAACTCAATTTACTAGGGGAGTACACCAATAACAGGGTTAAAGGCTATAAAAGTTTGGAGGGATAAATTACAGATGAAACTTGGTAAGAAATTTGATCACAGGCCATAAAAAACATGGACAAAATTTTATCCGTAACTTCCTATGGATTACAGAGATATACTACTACTACTTATCATTTCTATAGCGCTACTAGACGTACACAGCGCTGTACACTTGAACATGAAGAGACAGCCCCTGCTCGACAGAGTTTACAATCTAATTAGGACAGACAAACAGGACAAACAAGAGATAAGGGAATATTAAAGTAAGGATGATAAAATAAGGGTTCTGAACAAGTGAATAAGGATTAGGAGTTAAAAGCAGCATCAAACAGGTGGGCTTTTAGCTTAGATTTAAACATTTTAAGGGGGTCTTTTACTAAATCTTAGCTCGAGTAATCTGGAGCAAGGCCCATAGGAGTAAAATGGGCCCTGTTGCAGATAACTCGAGCTAAGCTTTAGTAAAAGACCTCCTAAGTTTGTTATTTCTGAAAAAGTGTACTTTTTTATTGATAAACATTTCTCATTTTTTTAAAGATATAATTAGTCCATACCGGAGGCTAACATTTTGCAGGATTATGGATTTGATATCCCTCTATCTTGTGGAATAAATAAGTCACATACCAAACTTTTGATACCTTTTTCCTCAGCAGGTTACATATATATTCCTGGTTTTTAACAATTTTTATTATATACTTTTGTAAACTTCTGAAATATTTGGTCATCTTAAAATCTACTACTTGAATATATAAACAGTGAGGCACATATTAGCAAACCATCCATCATCACTGAAAGTTGGACTATTGTTCTCCAATCTGCTCTTGAGGTTTCAGCAGC
Organism: Microcaecilia unicolor; assembly: GCF_901765095.1. Lineage (NCBI taxonomy): Eukaryota > Metazoa > Chordata > Amphibia > Gymnophiona > Siphonopidae > Microcaecilia > Microcaecilia unicolor. The sequence continues at coordinate 106,923 of NW_021963242.1, forward strand.
TTCTTAACAGTTTGTAAAAGGAGACAAAAAAATGTTGGAAGAGAGAAGAAACTCGGAGTAATCTGCAAACTCTTCTATCTCTTTTTCTTCCTCCTTAACTGGACAAGCTATTATAAACCTCATCAAACTTTACTAACAAAATGTCATTCATAAAGAACTCTTCTTAAACATATGATGAATCTTTATACTTCCACTTTTTGCAATTCCAAAAGAACTGTATGGAATTTTTCAGCATTACTACTACTACTATTAAACATTTCTATAGCACTACTAGACTTACGCAGCGATGTACAAATCAACATGAAAAAGACAGTCCCTGCTCAACAGAGCTTACAATCTAAATTGGACAGACGAACAGACAGCTAGGGGTGGGCAAATGGCAGTGGTAGGGGTGATAAGTGAGGGTGTTGAGTAAGAGAGTCATGGTTAGGAGTCGAAAGCAGTAGCAAAGAGGTGGGGCTTTAAGCCTAGACTTGAAGACAGCCAGACACTGAGCCTGACGTACCGGCTCAGGGAGTCTATTCCAGGCATAGGGAGAAGCGAGATAGAAGGAACGGAGCCGGGAGTTAGCAGTGGGGGAGAAGGGGGACGACAGGAGACATTTACCCAGCGAACGGAGTTCACGGGGAGGAGTGTAGGGAGAGATGAGAGCGGAAAGGTACTGAGGAACTGCGGTGATTTAACCAGAGCTGACATTGTGATGTCATAATGCCTCAGTCCACCAATGCCTAAGAGCCAACCTCATCAGTGATGTCACAATGGCTTGACTGTCCTATATTTGGCTCATACTACTACTATTAAACATTTCTATAGTGCTACTAGACTTACGCAGCGCTGTACAAATGAACATGAAAAGACAGTCCCTGCTCAACAGAGCTTACAATCTAAATTGGACAGACGAACAGACAGCTAGGGGTGGGGAAATTGCAGTGGTAGAGGTGATAAGTGAGGGTGTTGAGTAAGAGAGTCATGGTTAGGAGTCGAAAGCAGTAGCAAAGAGGTGGGGCTTTAAGCCTAGACTTGAAGACAGCCAGAGACTGAGCCTGACGTACTGGCTCAGGGAGTCTATTCCAGGCATAGAGGGAGCAGTGAGATAGAAGGAACGGAGCCGGGAGTTAGCAGTGGGGGAGAAGGGGGACGACAGGAGACATTTACCCAGCGAACGGAGTTCACGGGGAGGAGTGTAGGGAGAGATGAGAGCGGAAAGGTACTGAGGAGCTGCGGAGTGGATGCACTTGTAGGTCAAAAGCACAAGTTAATGAATTAATGAATCTCTGTTTTTTTTTGCCAAAAAAATTAAATGGGTGATCAACCTCTGTTAAGTCGCCTGGCTCTCACTACAATCACTTCAATCATTTACAAACTCATTGGATCTGCTATATGAAACTTGTAGGGGATCCTATAAAAGACAGTAAAAGTATTCTCAGCGATTTGTGTCTATTGTAGCTGAGAAGAAACCAGAATTCCTCTTGGGTAGCGTTAGAGTGGTCTCTGGTGACCTTCTTAAGAATACTCAAAATGAGCGGAAAAACAAAACCATGTTGTTCCTTGCTGCTCTCTTTCACTTGTTCTTCTCTTGGCAAATGATGTCAATTGCTTGTTTCTACAGCCCTTGACCTGAAGTCAAATGTAGTTTACCTGGAGGTGGAAAATAAGAAAGCTTGTTGATAATTATGATCACTGCTGCAAGAGCCCATGTGGGATTTTTGTTGGGTTAAAAGTGACTGTACTATTTCTTTTGATTGTATATATACAGTATCAGAGGTTTGGCATTTAGGGGCCATTTTTACTAAACCGCAGTAAAATCTGCAGTTACAAAAGCTTAACATGGGATTTTACTGCATTGTAACTGCACATTTAGGGGTAGATTCTATATATGGTGCCTGAAAAATCGACATGGTGAAAAAATACACCTACATTTTATAGAATAGGCTTAAATTTTCACGCAGTATATAGAATAATGCTGAGCACTTCTTCACGTGGCCAAATGTGGTTGCGTCCATTTAGACCATGTTTTAATTGGTGTAAATCCTGACCCTTGGGGGTCAGCACTCAAAAGAAGATCTAGATGTCATTGTAGATAATACGCTGAAATCTTCTGCTCAGTATATGGTGGACAAAAATGCAAACAGGATGATAGGAATTATTAGGAAAGGGATGGTGAATAAGATTGAAAATACTATAATGCCTCTGTATCGCTCTATGGTATGACCATACCTTGAGTATTGTGTTGGTCGACGTATCTAAAAAAAGATATAGCGGAATTAGAAAAGGTTCAAAGAAGAGTGACCAAAATGATAAAGGGGATGGAACTCCTCTCGTATGAGAAAAGGCTAAAGAGGTTAGGGCTCTTCAGCTTGGAAAAGAACCGGATGAGGGGAGATATGATTGAGGTCTACAAAATCCTGAGTGGTATAGAACGAGTAGAAGTGAATCGATTTTTTACTTGTTTCAAAAGTATAAAGACTAGGTGACACTCAAGTAAGTTACATGGAAATACTTTCAAAACAAATAGGAGGAAATAGTTTTTTTCACTCAACGAATAGTTAAGCTCTGGAACTCTTTGCCGGAGAATGTTGTAATAGTGGTTAGTGTATCTGGTTTTAAAAAAGGTTTGGGCAAGTTCTTGGAGGAAAATTCCATAGTCTGCTATTGAGACAGACATGGGAAAGCACCTGCTTGCCCTGAGATTTGTAGCAGGAAATGTTAGAAAACACTCTAAATTTAGACCTGGGAATTTCAAACTATCTTAATTCAAATTCTAAATCTCTAAGAGTTTGAAATATAGGTTTTATGGGCATCTCACTTTGCAATTTCCAAGGTTAAATAACCAGAATGTTTTTAAATAAATCAACTAGGAACCTCAAACCTCCTAATAGGGAATACTCAGCAAAAAAAATTGCACCTTCCACTATTTTCTTCAGGAGTAAAATACTATCACTGGTTCCAATAGGGAGAAGAAAAAAGAGAGAAAAACTCCAATCGCAAAAACTCATATATACATGAGAAAAACGAATGGTACAAAAACTCTCCTTAGTCTTCTCTCTCTCGATTTTAGAAATTAACAAAATGAAACACCTCCTCTCAAAACCCAAAAACCAGTGATTAACCCGGCGTATCTTAAGGCATCCCAAACTAACACTTCACATTCGTCCTATTAAAAACTAACCCCTGTTTTAAAGTGAGCAAAAGTTTTTCAAACAAATGTCTTTCAAACAGTTAGCAATCACTTATCTTCTTGTATAGTTCTTCCAATTGGGTTAGTAATAAAATACATCAAGGTTGAAGATCGTGTAGTTGGATTCCTCGATTGTAGTCTGTTTTAATCCGGAAAAATTAACACCATCCCGTGTATCCCATGGCATGGAAATGTTGCCATGATTTGGGTTTCTGGCAAGTGATTATGACCTTTCTAAGACATTCTAAGAGAAGAAAGAATTTCTCTGGTAAGTGAACATTATTTTGCTTTGTGCTTTGGGAAATTAAAGATTGGGGTTTAAAGGAGGAATTATAGGTTAGTGATAGGCAGAATAAAAATATATAGAAAAGCAAACTTTATCAGCTAATCTCCATACTCTTTCCCCCCTAGTTTTAAAACTTTAACTTTGTACCACAGCATTAACAGAGTCTCTTTCAGGCACAGCAGGGCCTAGTTTAGTCTTCATCCCACCCACCTTTCCCAACACCTGCCCACTCCTAGCACAACTCTTCATTTCTAGTCAGTTATTGAAATTAGGATAACAAGTGAGAAGTGCTTTTTCAGAGTTGTAATTACGTTTCATTACTTTCTATGAAGAAAACACTAAATAAATCACACAATATACCATATAAACTAAAGACATTTTTATATTAGGCTAATATCCTTAATACCTTAGCAAGCTAGAAATTATTGAAAAACTCAAAAATACTAAGATGGAGTCAGCAGTCCAGCAGCGAGAGGGGTGCTATCCAGTTTTTTGCATTAAATGTTGCATGCATGATTATCTCCCAGTTGGTGAGCATTTATATGTGTGTACCCGATGCAAAGAGCTCCTTGCTCTCAGAGAACGGATCCGTTCTCTTGAGGCTAGAGTAGCAGACTTGGTAGAGCTGGAGAAGACAGAGAGATACATAAAGAAGACCTACAGGGATGTTGTAGAGAAGTCTCACATCCAGTCTGGCAACCCTTGTGCAGCCATGGAGGAGGGAGGTCTCCAAGAATGAGAGCATTACCCTGGTGAAGTAGGAAGTAGTCCTGTAGCCAGGACCTGCTCACCAGGGGATGTACTATCCTCTCGCACCGAGGATATGTCTCCACAGTGCATTCTTTCTAGCAAAAAAGGTGCCGGTACTCAAATGCTAGGCCACCCTTCAAGGGTTGGGGTGATCACTGAGGGACCCACCCCACAATAGCCAGGCCCCCTGCAACCAGTCACAGAACCTATGACAAGGCAGAATTGGTGTGTAGAGCCTGAACTCTTTCATTAAAACTTGGGGTCCATGGGCCTATTTTAGCAGACAATGGAAAAGGTGCTGGTACTCAGTACCCCCAAGTACCCCCTCAAAAAAAGCCCTGTGTCTCCAAGAACTTCTGCCCAGGAGGAAAGAGTTAGGACAGCTGTTGTAGTTGGCAATTCAGTCATTAGACATATAGATAGCTAGGTGGCTGGTGGACATGAGGATTGCCTAGTGACTTGCCTGCCTGGTATGAAGGTGGTGGACCTCATGCGTCACCTAGACAGGATCTTAGATAGTGCTGGGGAGAGGCCGGCTGTCTTGGTACATGTGGGTACCAATGACATAGGAAAATGTGTGAGAGATGTTTTGGAAGCCAAATTTAGGCTCTTAGGTAGAAAGCTGAAATCCAGATGCTCCAGGGTTGCAGTTTCACAGATGCTCCCCATTCCACACACAGGACCATAAAGGCAGGCAGAGCTCCAAAGTCTCAATTCATGGTTGAGATGATGGTGCAGGGTTATGGGATTTAGATTTGTTAGGAACTGGGCATCATTCTGGGAAAGGGGGAGACTGTTCCGAAAGGAAGGGTTTCACCTTAACCGGGATGGAACCAGACTGCCGGCACTAACTTTTAAAAAAGAGATAGAGCAGCTTTTAAACTAGAATGTGGGGAAAGCTGACAGTCACCCAGAAGTGCATGGTTCGGTGTGGAGTATCCTTGAAGGATACTATTGAAACAGGACGTTTACGGAATCCCAGTAGAGAGGTTTCAATATTGCTGAAAGTAAGCCCGGTGTGCTTAATGAGAAAGCAAGATAAAGGATGCACATTATCCCCTTCTCTAAGCAGATTGTAGATCAAAGGAAAAACACGTACCCGTTCTCGGACATAGACGCCCAGGGAGATGGGCGTTCGCGTTCGATTATGCCTCTCCACGGGACCTGAAGTGCTGATTTCAATTGGTGTTCAGGGACTACAAAGAGAACACTGAATTGGGGATACAAGTTTTAAAATACAGTCGTGGTAAAAAAAAATTCTCCCTTCTGGAATTGGGTAACTTGGCAGCTCTGGAGCAGTGGGCTGAGAAACAAGAAAAGAGGGCAAGTGATTTTCACTTTCCATTGCCTCTAGTACAACCAGAGATGCCAAGGCTAGACTGTCCCAAGGAGTAAGATTTAAGGGCAGTGTATCTGAGGTATAAATTTACAAAGTGTAAAATGCTTCACAACTGAAAGCAGAACAATACTTAGCTTTTTTTTTTTGGTTGTGTGTGCTTCTGAAAGGATATAGGCAGAATGAAAGCAGTATTAGGACAGTATTCAAAGGAATTTGCCCAGGCAATGTAATAGCAGGATAAATTCCCTGGGCTGAAGACTTCCTTTCACTTAGTATGTGCATAGGTATATTTGCACCATTGGACTTCTCTATTCCAGCCCAGATTTTCAAAGAGACACCGAAACATATTCAAGTGCATGCATTCCCTTGCTTTCTTTTCTAGAGCTGTCCTGCTGCTCATGTGCTCATTCAGGCAGTGTCCCCACCAGGTCTGCCCCACCATCATGTAAAGTTCTTGCATTTGCTGCCAATTCTTTTTCTCAGCCTGCAACAGTCCCTTCATATCCCCCTCTCCACCCATTCTTCATTCCTACAGTACTTCTTTTCACCCACCCCTAATGCCAAGGTACTCACTTATTCCACTGGTTCAAAGACCCTGAAAAGACTTCAGCTTCCTCAACAGTCCTTGCAGCTCATCCCCTCCTTCCTGTGACTAAAGCAGCCTCCCCATTCATTGAATCTTACCATAGAGTCTGCACTGGAAGAAGGAAGGATTTGAGAGCTGTACAAGGCTAAACTCTGGAAAAATATCCAGACACCTTAATCATCTTTCTAGATTCAATACAGTTAATTTACACCTTTTTAGAACCCTGAAAAACAACCCTACACAGTTGAAATCCTAACCTGCTACTGAATGCTGCTGAGCACATCTGACATGGCCCCCTCTTTAGGCCCTGGGCACCATGCTTAGTTTGCCTATGCCTTAATCCATCTCTGTGCACCCATCTGACTAAGCCTTGGTGCCCAAATGCAACCCAAAAGGGGATGTGACCATGGGAGGAGCATGGGCGGATTAGGGGTGTTCTCAAAAGATGCGTACGGTGTTATAGAATTAAAACTAACAAGGATGCTCCAACTTGCATGCCAGGATTTATACCAGGTTTCAGCTGGCGTCAGGGCCGCTGAGAGACTGGGCCGGGCCCGGTGCAAGGCCGCCCCCGGGACCCCGCCCCTGCCGCCCTCGCCCCCCCCGAGGTTGTCGCCACCGCTTCCCCCCTCCACCCCCCGAGGTCGCCACCGCTCCCCCCCAAGATCGCCGCAGCCGCCGCAGATCCCCCCCCCCCCCCGTCCGCCACCGGGCCGGGCCCCCTGCATTGAAATCGCAGTCTCACCTCCGTGAAAGCAGCGCTGCAGGCAGCAGAACGCCTCCCTTCGGCCCTCCTTCCCTCCTTGTTTCCCGTCCTCGCGGAAGTTACGTCAGACGAGGGCGGGACACAGGGAGGGAAGGAGGGCCAAAGGGAGGCATTCTGCTGCCTGCAGCGCTGCTTTCACGGAAGTGAGACTGCGATTTCAATGCAGGGGGCAGACAGTCGATGACGGAGGGCGGGTGGGACTGCGGCACCGGGCCCGGGGAATTTTGTCCCCCCTCTCGGCGGCTATGGCTGACGTAAGCCCTTACACCCAAAGTTGGGACAGGAATCCCCACTAGGTGCTATCTTCAGCTCGGAGCACCCTTTCTAGAATAGGACTGAGCATTGATTTTTTCCTGCTGCCTATTTTTCAACACCATTTACTGAATCTGGCCCCAAGCCCATTTCAAGCACAGCCATCAAAAAGGGCTTTTAAAAAAAAAAATTACTGCATTTCTGGCCAAGCACAAATGTTAGCATTAGCATTTGATCACTTACTGCCTCCTATTTAGGAGGTGTTAAGGGCTTCTGTATTATGGACTTGCTAATAATGGATTAGATTCTATATATGGTGCCTTAAAAAACCCCACGTAAACGATATTATAGAATTAGCACTTAAGCAGAGATGTTGCATGTGAATTTAGGCGTGACCATTGTTACAAACAAGCATGCTTAAATTTACGTGTAGAGCACCATTATTCTACAGTCACACGCGTAACTCAAAACCATGCCCCGATCCACTCCAAAATTCCTATGACCCTCCCCTTTCTATACACCCTCTTTTGGACCACGCATATGTTTTAGACGTGGATCCCATGTCTAATTTTACCTGGGTAAGTCCCAATTAAATGTAATTAGTGTCAATAATTGGCACTAATTGACTCATTATTCTATTAAATTGCACGAACAAATTGGGAACACACTTAAATTTGTACGTGCAATTTTTGGCGACCTTTATAGAATCGGGGGAGTATGCGTGCACTAGCTAATTTGTGCATCCACACCCATTCCTTGCCCCGATACACCCCCTGCAAAAATAAATACCGTACACAGCGCGCACAGATTCCCAAACTAATGCAGAATGCTTCAGCACGTCCTGCATTAGGCCATTTTCCTGTCTTAGGCATGTGTAACGTGCCTCACACAGCTTACTAAGGGGCCCTTTTGCTAAGCTGTGTAAGTGGCTACATGCGCCCAACGGACGCCAATTTGGAGTTACCGCCTGGCTACTGTGTGGCTCTTGCGGTAATTTCAGTTTTGGTGCGCGTCTGATACGCGCATCCAAAAAAATAATTTGTATTTTCTGGCGTACATCCGCTATGCACGCCAAGTGGTATTTCATGCGCATAGGTCATTACCACCCGGTTAACACATGAGACCTTACTGCTATGAAACCTAGTACTGAGAACAGTAAAATAGCACCTCTTAGGAGTATAGTTATCAACGTGGGCTACCATTAAGATGGGTTATTTTACCACTGATTTTTGCTATTACAGCACAGGTCCCATTTCATGCAATTACCATACTACTACTCATCATTTCTATAGAGCTACAAGACGTACACAGCAGTGCCGTACCAAGGGGGGGGGGATGGGGGTGGTCCACCCCAGGTGCATGCCGCTGGGGGGGTGCCACGCGCCCGTTGGCCGAGTCCGCTCGTTCCCTCCCTGCTGCTCCTTCTGTGCGGAACAAGTTACTTCCTGTTCGGGGGCAGAGGGAGCAGCAGGGAACGAGCAGACTCGGAGCCAACAGGTGAGCGGCACCCCCCCCCCCCAGCAGGTACAAATGCACCCGGGGGGGTCGCCCTGCACTCAGGGGGGGGGCGCACTGCACCCGGGGGGGGGCACATCGGCGATCTGCCCCGGGTGTCAGCCAGCCTAGGAACACCACTGGTACACAGCGCTGTACACCTGAACATGAAGAGACAGTCCCTGCTCGACAGCGCTTACAATCTAATGAGATCTAGATCCTAACAACTGGGCTTAACAGTAAAATAACAGGTCTTAACGATAGCCCACATCGATAACTTCCCTCCTAAGAGGCCCTTTTTAATAAAGGGTTGGCTCGATGCAATGGGCTTGCTGTGCGTCAATCCAGAACTGCTGCAGGAGTCCCGACGGTAGTTCCCACCCCCAGCGCAAGTCATTTCCAGTGCTTCAAAGATATTTTCTATTTTTATAGGACTGGGGCTTACCTGGTGGTAATCGACCCAGTTACAGTCAGGTTAGCACGGGGGTCCTTACCGTCACCTCAGTGGGGTGGCGGTACGTGCTGCCCCTCGAAGTGGCCGTGTGGCAAGTGGTTCACTCACTGCATGACCATTTCTTTTCAAGAAAAAAAAAGACAGCCTTTTACCCTCTGCAGTAAAAGGGGGCCTCAGTGCGCCTCAAAAACACACAGCTTAGTAAAAGGGCCCCTCAGTATTTTAGTTCTTTGAGCTCCTATCTTGGTTAGGCAAAATAGAAATGTGAGAATCGAATCAAATCTAATTAAATTCTCTGTTTTATGTTTTGTTTGGTGATGGCGAAATAGAAATGTGAGAATGAAATCAACTTTAATTAAATTCTCTGTTTTATGTTTTTGTTTAGTGATGAATACCTCGTTGTACTGTATCAAGTATTTTTGACTTATATATGATTCAGAATGCAAAGAAACCTGGGATGGGAAAAATGATGCAGAGAAATTAATGAGAGTTTTAAGTGAGAAGCTTTCACTTGCATTGGAGACGAGCTTTGGTAGGATGGTAGAACAGGGAAATCCTCCCATGTCTAGATGAGAGAGCTCCTGTTAAATATCGATATGAAAAGTGAGAGTTTCAGCAGTTGTGGGTAATTAAAAGAGATTTAATACAAAAAGTAATTAGAGAATTATACTTTATGAAGAAGATACACTTACATGGAGATTGTAGCGCGAAGACTATCAGGTGCATATTCAAACTTACAAGTCAGTGGTTCATTTAAATGCTGGCTGCAGTGTTTGACATTATAACCAAATGTTCAGTGCTATTTGTTATCCAGATGTTGGCACTGAATATCTGGTTATAATGGGCAGAGCCATGATTATCCAGGTCATGGAGAATTTCAGTGCTCTTTGCTGAATAACCATCTAGATAACATAGGACAGCTTTGTTACCGTTCTAAGTTATCTATGGACCCTTTTACTAAGCCGTGGTAAAAAATGATCTACGGTAGTGTAGGCGCATGTATTGGGTGTGTGCCGGGCCAGTTTTTACGACATTTACAAAAAAGCAATGGTGCTTTTTTAATGGGACGGGAAAAGGGTCTATGGTAAAAACGAAATCAGCACGTGCCCAAAACTGGCCTGAGCCCTTGATGCCACCTATTGATCCAGCAGTAGAAGCTCACGTGCGCCACACATTCTGTGACTGGTCAACGAGCGCCAAGTGCCGATTACCGGGCGCACGTAGGAGGAAATAAATAAATAATTCATCCATTCATTATGGGCGCGTGTCAAATCTGAAATTATTATTATTTTTTTTTTATTATTTATTACATTTGTACCCCGCGCTTTCCCACATAATGCAGGCTCAATGCGGCTTACATAGTAAATTGAAATACAAAGTCATATAATAGAAATTTCAAAACATTATAGTTCAGCTTGATAGTGTATGATAAGTTGAGCTTGATAATGTATGATTAGGATAAGAGAGGGTAGACAGGTTAGGATAGTATAATTTGGGAGAAAAGGGGTAAGGAGGGATAAAATAAAGGGGAGACGGAGGAGAAGGATAAGATGAGTAGAGGGGGAATGGGATAAATAAAACCAATGATGAGGTCGTCATCTAAGTCAGAACAGAATTGGGAGTGGAGGTTGGTGAGGATAGGTTGGGACATTAGGATAGGCTTGCTTAAAGAGATGAGCTTCAGCATTTTTCTAAAGGGCAAGTAGTCGTTAATTAAGCGGCTTGGTCTGGGTAGAGCATTCCAAAGCTGGCTGCCCAACAGTGGCGTAGGAAGGGGGGGCAGTGGGGCGGTCCGCCCCGGGTGCACGCCGCTGGGGGGGGGGGGTGACGGCTCGCTGGTTCCCTGCTCTTTCTGCCCCGGAACAGGTTACTTCCTGTTCCGGGGCAGAGAAAGCAGGGAAGCAGCAGAGCCGACGCAGCTCCCAGTGACGTGCACTGGGGGCGGATCAGCCCTCCCTCCTGCCCTCCGCTGCAAGGTAAGGGTGCGTTTCGGTGGGGGGGGGGGTGCGCTCCGGGGGGGGGGGTGCGCCGTGCCCTGCACCCGGAGGGAGGGGGGCGCAGCGGCGACCCGCCCCGGGTGTCAGGCACCCTCGCTAAGGCACTGCTGCCCAAATTACTGCCGGAAGGGCACGCTGGCACATGCTGCACGCACATAGAGTCTACCGCAGCTTGGACCCCTGAGATAGTTATCCAGTACTGAGTACTGATGTGAATATTTCTGCTCCCTGGCTCTACCTGGGCTCTGCCCTGGACCACCCTGGCACTCTTCGGACAGTGCTGGGGCAGGCTGCAGAGATTTTCAGCAGCTTTATCTGGACAATGCTTCTGAGAATCTGGGCCCAGTCAGTGTCACTTATTTGGGAAGCAGAATCTGCTACCCAGATAAGTGCTGTTAGCTATTAGGTTCTATATATAGTTTGATATGAGCATTTTATTTTTTGTTGCATTAGCTATTTCGACTATAGGAATTCATCAAAGGACCTTGCTTGGATAGTGACTGATTTGTTGGGTTCTACAGGGCCCATTGTTGATTTTTAATTTGTACACTACTTTGCCATTTTTATACAAAAAGCGGTATATCAAGCTCAATAAACCATAAACCATTGTTGAGAATAACTCTCTAATGCCTGATATGAACATTTTTCCTGGTGTGAAGTCAGAAATATCCATGAAAAAGTAACAGATTTTGTTCACATACCATCTTTGGAGAATCCATAGTATCCAGCTCTCAGAACTGAGTTTTGACCCAATAGACAATGAACTGCTGAGGAAGTGTGATTGTGCTAAAGGCTTCTACCAATGCACTAGGTCTTTCATTTCAGGTAATTAGAAAAGATAATTATGGGGCCCTTTTACTAAGCTGCATAGGCACCTAAGCGTAGCCAACCGCCTGTCTACCGTGTGGCCTATGCAGTAATTACATTTTTGATGTGGATCCGCTACGCGTGCCTGCTGGTGTGCAGCAAAAATCGGGTAGTAACTCCGACTTGACACACTTAGGTGATTACGGCACGGTTAACGTGAGAGACCTTACCGCTAAGTCAATGGCTGGCAGTAAGGTCTCAGATCCAAAATAGACGCGCACCAATTTTTATTTTGCCGCACGTCCATTTTCGGCAAAAATTAAAAAAAAAAATTTTCTACAGGCAAGCTGAAAAATGGATCTGCGTGCGCCCAAAATATGCGCCTACACTAGCACAGGCCATTTTTCAGCGCACCTTAGTAAAAGGACCCCTATGTTAATTTGAGAAAGCTTTAGCAAATAATGCTTTGCTGGAGGATGACAAAGAAGGGGTTTTGAATTTAGCGCATATCTTTCTCATTAGTAGCCCAAGGTGGGTTCAATTCAGGTACACTAGCAGGCTTATTTTCGAAAGAGAAGGGCGCCCATCTTTCAACACAAATCACAAGATGGGAGTCCTTCTCACAGGGTCGCCCAAATTCACATAATCGAAGGCCGATTTTGGGCGTCTTCAACGGCTTTCTGTCGCGGGGATGACCAAAGTTCACGGGAGCGTGTTGGAAGCGTAGCAAAGGCGGGACTGGGGCGTGCCTAACACATGGGTGTCCTCGACCGATAATGGAAAAGAGAGGGGCCTCTCTGACGAGCACTTGGGCGACTTTACTTGGTCCATTTTATTTTACGACCAAGCTTCAAAAAGGTGCCCAAACTGACCAGATGACCACTGGAGGGAATCAGGGATGACCTCCCCTTACTCCCCCAGTGGTCACCAACCCCCTCCCACCCAAAAAAAAACCTTTTTAAATATGTTTTTGCCAGCCTCTATGCCAGCCTCAAATGTCATACTCAGGTCCATCACAGCAGTATGCAGGTCCCTGGAGCAGTTTTAGTGGGTGCAGGGCACTTCAGGCAGGCGGACCCAGGCCCATCCTCCCCTACCTCTTACACTTGTGGTGGTAAATGTGAGCTCTTCAAAACCCACCAGAAACCCACCATACCCACATGTAGGTTCCCCCCTTCACCCCTTAGGGTTATGGTAGTGGTTTACAGTTGTGGGGAGTGGGTTTGGGGGGGATTTGTGGGGCTCAGCATACAAGGTAAGGGAGCTATGCACCTGGGAGCAATTTGTGAAGTCCACTGCAGTGCCCCTAGGGTGCCCGGTTGGTGTCCTGGCATGTGAGGGGGACCAGTGCACTACGAATGCTGGCTCCAAATGGCTTGAATTTGGTCATTTCTGAGATGGGCGTCCTCGGTTTCCATTATCGCCGAAAATCGGGGACGACCATCTCTAAGGACGATCTAAATGTTGAGATTTGGGCGTCCCCGACCGTATTATCGAAACGTAAGATGGACGCCCATCTTGTTTCGATAATACAGGTTTCCCCGCCCCTTCGTGGGGACGTCCTGCAAGGACGTCCTCAGGAAAACGTGGGCGCCCCGTTTGATTATGCCCCTCTAGGTGTTTCCCTGGCTCCGGAAGGCTTGTACCTGAGACCATGGAGGCTTAAGTGACTTGTGGGTGCAAACATCCACAGTTTAAAAAATGTTCTTATTTGGCTTCTTTTAAAGATGCTCTTTATGGAGTCCGCTTGCTGTGAAAATTGCCGGCCAAAACTCCATTCGTTAGCAAAGATTATTGAACATATAGTTACTGTAAATCACAGCCCAGGCATTCTTGAATGAGTCATGAGGTCTTCACCAGCAGCTACTGAGTTCAGGGTGGATTTCAGCACCAAGAGTACTTTGCCCTCCCTATTTGACATGCGGCTGAAAGCTTTCTTCAGGTTTTTCACATAAGAATAGCCATACTGGGTCAGACCAATGGCCCATCTAACCCAGTATCTTGTTTCCAACAGTGCTATTGTTCTTATCCTGCACATTTGATATGGTAGATCATTTCTCTCCAAGGGTTCTAATTCCATTTTTAGTACAGGACACCCAATGACTATTCGTGACATAATTTTGCATGCACTGCTTTCATTGTATGCAAATCTATATCATGCATATTCATTGCGGGTATCCTGAAAACCTGACTGGTTAGATGTGTCCCAAGGACTGGGTTGAAAACCCTTCTTCTGTTGTACCAGCTAGAGAAATTAGGGAGTAAGGGAGATGCAAATAAATGGTTTGTTTTCAATAGAGAAGCAGTATTAGGAAAAAATATTGGGGAAAACATATCAGGAACTAATGAGTGTGAATTGTTTTCAAGAGAGCTGGAAAGTCAAGCCACCAAAGTCACAGTGGAAGGGACCCTTTAAAATTGCAGGGACTATATGTGGTGAAGGATCCATTCAATTGGGACATCAGTGAAAGTTCACCACTTCCTTAAGTGAGGGCAAATTTATTAAAAAAATGTATAAAAAATTCCACTTATACATTTTTTACACATGAAAATAAGTACATAAGTAATGCCATACTGGGAAAAGACCAAGGGTCCATCGAGCCCAGCAACCTGTCCACGACAGTGGCCAATCCAGGCCAAGGGCACCTGGCAAGCCTCCCAAACGTACAAACATTCTATACATGTTATTCCTGGAATTGTGGATTTTTCCCAAGTCCATTTAGTAGTGGTTTATGGACTTGTCCTTTAGGAAACCGTCTAACCCCTTTTTAAAACTGTCAAGCTAACCGCCTTCACCACGTTCTCTGGCAAGGAATTCCAGAGTTTAATTATGCGTTGGGTGAAGAAAACTTTTCTCCGATTTGTTTTAAATTTACTACACTGTAGTTTCATCGCATGCCCCCTAGTCCTAGTATTTTTGGAAAGTGTGAACAGACGCTTCACATCCAACTGTTCCACTCCGCTCATTATTTTATATACCTCTATCATGTCTCCCCTCAGCCATTTCTTCTCCAAGCTGAAAAGCCCTAGCCTCCTTAGTCTTTCTTCATAGGGAAGTCGTCCCATCTCCGCTATCATTTTAGTCCCCTTTCGCTGCACCTTTTCCAATTCTGCTATATCTTTCTTGATATGCAGCGACCAGAATGTCCTTTTATATAATTTTATATAATTACTTACATCATGGCATAAGCATGTATAAGTATGCAAGGTGATAAGAAAGCATTTATTGGTATGTGCTCCGAATGTATTTATTCCTGCAGGCACAGTTTGAGCAGAGCAGGGGTGGAGTTGCAATGTACGATCATATTTTGTAAAATGTATCAGGCCATGCATAGAGTACATGTACACATTTACTCCTGATTCAGAACAGGTACAAATACATGTTTTGATATTCACCTGCTGTAGGATCTGATCCTGGGAGTCTATTATGTAAAGGTTCTACTGGTGTCCTGATATAGCTTGAGCAAAGCTTTTTAAGCACAAGCAGCAATTATAAAATCAGGGGCCCTTTTACTAAGCTGCACTAATAAATGGACTTGGCTCAGCCTAATGCAGGACTTTGCCATGCGCTAAGCCCATTTCTAGCGCAGTCGTAAAAGAGGCATTTTTTTTCACATTTGTTGAATATCGAGCCATGTGCCAATGTTAACATTAGCGCATGACCATTTTTCAAAAATGAATACGGGAGCACTTACTCCCAGTGGCGTAGCAGGGGCGGCTGCCACCCGGGGCGGATCGCCGCTGCACCCCCCCCCGGGTGCAGACCAACACGACACCCCTCCCACCGGCGTGGACACCCCCCACTGGCATAGCGCCACCCCGATACGGTCCTCACCTGCCTACGAGCTCCATCCATCTGCAGCGCTGCTGTAAAGAAGAAATCGCTTCGTCGGCCATTCCCTCACTCACTGTGTCCCGCCCTCTGACGTAACTTCCTATTTCCTCAAGGGCGAGACACAGTGAGTGAGGGAATGGCCGACGAAGCGATTTCTTCTTTACAGCAGCGCTGCAGATGGATGGAGCTCGTAGGCAGGTGAGGACTGTGTCGGGGGGGGGGGGGGCGCTGCGCCGGGGGGTGTGTGGACGGATGCACCCCCCCACCCATTGACACCCGGGGCGGACCGCCCCCACCGCCCCGCCCTTGCTACGCCACTGCTTACTCCTTCTTATTTAAGGGGTGCTAAGGGATCTCGTGTTATTCATGCATGGAAGAAGTAACTAACTTGTTAGTCTCACTCACACACACAAGGATTGACTCGGGCTGCACATACTGCAGCGGGACATGTTTATCCACTCCTACCCTAGCTGAGGTAATATTTAACCATCTCTCTGACCTCACGCGCAACTTTCTTCAAATCAGTCACCTTACTTTCTAGTTCTTCCTACTTTTTTTACTCATCTATATGTTACAACTTTGCCTTACCCTTCACCACCAATTATAATGTTCTAGTACATATTCCTACTTATAATCGAATGAGAAAAATGCCCAAGTTCCAATCTAAATCGGGAGATGGACGTTTATCTCACAAAAACGAATAACGCGGTATAATCGAATGCCGAACTTGGACGTTTTCAACTGCACTCCATCGCGGAAGCGTACAAAGTTGACGGGGGCGTGTCGGAGGCGTGGTGAAGGCGAGACTGGGGCATGGTTATCACCCGAACAGAGATGGGTGCCTTTCGCCGATAATGGAAAAAAAGTGCTAGGGCACTTTTCCTGGACCCTTTTTTTTCACGAATAAGGCCCCAAAAAGTGCCCTAAATGACCAGATTACCACCAGAGGGAATCGGGGATCACCTCCCCCGACTCCCCCAGTGGTCACTAACCGCCTCCCACCACAAAAAATGATGTTTCACAACTTTTTATTTTCACCCTCAAATGTCATACCCACCTCCTTGGCAGCAGTATGCAAGTCCCTGGAGCAGTTGTTAGGGGGTGCAGTAGACTTCAGGCAGGTGAACTCAGGCCCATCCCCCCCTACCTGTTACAATTGTGCTGCTTAATGCTTAGTCGTCCAACCTCCCAAACCCACTGTACCCACATGTAGGTGCCCCCCTTCACCCCTTAGAACTATAGTAATGGTGTAGACTTGTGGGCAGTGGGTTTTGAGGGGGATTTGGGGGGCTGAACACACAAGGGAAGGGTGCTATGCACCTGGGAGCTCTTTTACCTTTTTTTTGTTTTTGTAAAAGTGCCCCCTAGGGTGCCCGGTTGGTGTCCTGGCATGTGAGGGGGACCAGTGCACTACGAATCCTGGCCCCTCCCACAAACAAATGCCTTAGATTTATTCGTTTTTGAGCTCGGCGCTTTCATTTTCCATTATCGCTGAAAAACAAAAACGCCCAGCTCACAAATTGTCGAATAAAACCTGGACGTCTATTTTTTTCAAAAATACGGTTCGGTCCGCCCCTTCACGGACCCATTCTCGGAGATAAACGCCCATGGAGATAGACGTTTTTGTTCGATTATGCCCCTCATTATGTTGTCATTGCAAGTAGTATACCATGCCATACTTTGTATTGTTGTTCGAATATTTTTACTGCTCTAATTGCCTCTTGCTCATGTTTGATCTGTTCTTACTGTACAACGCCATGAGTGAATTCCTTCAAAAAGGCGGTAAATAAATCCTAGTAAATAAACAATAAATAAACCAGTTAGCCTGGCGATAATTTGTGTTTTTTTGCCAGGTACTTGTGACCTGGCTTGGCCACTGTTTGGAAAGCAGGATACTGGGCTAGATGGACCATTGGTTTGACTCAGTATGGCTACTCTTATGTTCTTATGCTATGTTGATTTGGAGCATCTACCTGGTCTGTAGGGGCCAGATCTCTTACTGGTTGGTGGGGGATCAAATACTTATTTCCCTCTGCAGAATGCAAATAAATTCATATACTTTCCACAATGTGATTTTCCGGATTTAATTTGTGATGTGCTATCTCTCACTGTTACCAATAACCTACCCTTCAATTATGGGCTGCTCATGTCTTTGTCAGTGGGCAAACTTACAAAATCAGCAAGGGATCAAATACTTATTTCCCCCACTGTAAGCATTGCCATACTGGGCCAGACTGAAGGTCCTTGAAGCCCAGTATCCTGTTTCCAACAGTGGCCAATCCAGGTCACAAATACATGGCAAGATCCCAGAACAGCAAAACAGAAATAAGCAATGGATTTTTCCCCCAAGTTCATCTTAATAATGGGTTATGGACTTTTCTTTTAGCACACTAGGGGGTTCTTTTACTAAAGCAAGCTAGCGTTTTTCAGCGTGCGATAAAAATAAGTGTGCGCTGCTAGAGACGACCATATATTTGCATGGGCATTTCTAGTATTTAGCGCACGCTAAAACCACTACCGCTCCTTAGTAAAAGACCCCCCCCCCCCCCTAGCTGAATAGGGCTTCCATGCCCATTCTCCGCCTCTGGCACTCTCCCTCCAGAAAGTAATTAAATAAATACTGAATGCATAGCGTGCACAGATGGCAAAACTAACACAAAACACGTTAGCCTGTCTTGCATTAGGCCATTTTTCCTGCGATAAGTACAAGTAGAAATAAAGAGCACAGGGAAATTAAGGGAATCAAACTGTTCTAATGGGATGTTGTACCACGTCACTATCAGATATCTTTGTTTTGCTTGCTGCAGATGCCCAGTATATAACCTGCAGGATGCAGAACTGCAGTGAAGCTGGGAGAAGTCGTCCGTTTCCAGGCTACATTGACTCCAACTCTCTGATAGTCCAGGATGATTACGTGTTTGTTCAGGTATGGAAGTCCACCTGTGTTCATTTGTTCCAAATGTATTCCTCTGTTGTTTTTTTTTTTAAGACACATGATTGAGCATTTCAATTGTACCTCTCATGTGGCCTAGCCAGTGCATTTTTTCTAACGAAAACGGTGCCGGTACTCAAATTCCAGGCCACCCTTCAGAGGAGGGGTGATCATTGAGGGACTCAACCCACTATAGCCAGCCCCCCTGCAACCAGTCACAGAATCTATGACAAGGCAGAATTGGTGTGTAGAGCCTGAGCTCTTTCATTAAAACCTGGGGACCATGGGTCAATTTTAGCAGATGATAGAAAAGTTGCCGGTACTCAGTACCTCCAAGTACCCCCACAAAAAAGCCCTGGGCCTATCTGGATGTTTAAATTCCAAGTCTTTAAATGTTGGATCCTTATTCTGGAGAGAGAATGAAAGAAAATGCTAATATGCCTCGGAATGTCTTTACTGCGTATGTGAAGGTTGACTCTATACTTGAGCATATTCTTTATGCAACATTTGCACGCATGAATGTACAGAATACCAGCATTTTCATGGTTAAGTGTACACTTATGTGCAGCAAAGTTACTATCATATTTTTATGTACCGTATTTTTCGGACTATAAATCGCACTTTTTTCCCCCAAAATTTGGGAGGAAAATGGGGGGTGCGTCTTATAGTCCGAAGGTAGCGTTTTTGAATATCGCCGAGACCGTCAGAAAGCAGTGAGGAGCACGGAGAGCAGCGCGATGGGCAGGAAAGAGGGGGCTCTTTCCTGCCCCGACGTCACTAGACCGCCAGGGAACATGGAATCGTGTAAGTACGGGACGGCGGTCCAAAACTCAGACAAGACGCACCGGAGCACCTAGGTTTTAGAGGAGGGAAAAAGGAAAATTTTATTTTTCCTATTTCCCTCCTCTAAAACCTAGGTGCGTCTTATGGTCCGGTGCGTCTTATAGTCCGAAAAATACGGTATATAAGACCAAATTCTATAAATGGCAGCTAAAAAATCAGCACGGATAAAAACATTCTTAGCGCTATTCTATAAACCTTGTCTAAAATTAGGCACGGTTTATAGAATATGCATAGCGTTTGTCCCCACAACTAAAGTTTAGGTGTGACCATTTACACCAACAAAAACCTGGTATACATGCCCACCCTAATTTAGGCACAGATCGGGCGCATTCTATAAAATTGCACATAATTTTTAGGTGGCCGTGACCAGAAGGATGCTACATAACATAGTAACATAGTAGATGATGGCAGAAAAAGACATGCACGGTACATCCAGTCTGCCCAACAAGATAAACTCATATGTGCTACTTTTTGTGTATAACCTACCTTGATTTGTACCTGTCCACTTCAGGGCACAGCCCGTATAAGTCTGCCCAGCACTATCCCCGCCTCCCAACCACCAGCCCCGCCTCCCACCACCGGCTCTGGCACAGACCGTATAAGTCTGCCCAGCATTATCCCCGCCTCCCAACCACCAGCCCCGCCTCCCACCACCGGCTCTGGCACAGACCGTATAAGTCTGCCCAGCATTATCCCCGCCTCCCAACCACCAGCCCCGCCTCCCACCACCGGCTCTGGCACAGACCGTATGTCTGCCCAGCACTATCCCCGCCTCCCAACCACCAGCCCCGCCTCCCACCACCAGCTCTGCCACCCAATCTCGGTTAAGTTCCTGAGGATCCATTCCTTCTGAACAGGATTCCTTTATGTTTATCCCACGCATGTTTGAATTCCGTTACCATTTTCATTTCCACATAGAGAGGGGTATAACCAGCAGAAGAAAGGAGGTGTTGATGCCCCTTTACAAATCATTAATGAGGCCCTACTTTGAGTATTGTGTTCAGTTTTGGAGGCCGTGTCTTGCTAAGAATGTGAAAAGACTTGAAGTGGTTCAAAGAAAAACTACAAAAATGGTATGGAATTTGTGTTTCAAGGCATATGCTGACCTAAAAATGTATACCCTGGAGGGAAGGAGAAACAGGGGTGATATGATGTAGACGTTCAAATATTTGAAGGTATTAATCCGCAATCAAACCTTTTTCTGAGATGGGAAGGCAGTAGAACTAGAGGACATGAATTAAGGTTGAAAGGGGGCGGACTTAGGAATGATGTCAGGAAGTATTTTTTTCACCAAGAGGGTGGCAGATACCTGGAGTGCCCTCCTGTGGGAGGTGGTGGAGGTGAAAATGGTAACGGAATTCAAAAATGCATGGGATAAACACAAAGGAATCCTGTTGAGAAGGAATGGATCCACAGAAGCTTAGCAGAGAAATGTCTTTGTAGTAAGTGAACCAGTTGTCATATGGCCATTTCGGGGGGGGGGGGGGGGGGGGAGCACTTACCGCTACCCATTGAGGTGGCAGTAAGGTCTCCAGCGCTAACCCAGGTAAGCACTGGCGCTACAAAATAGAAACTATTTTTGTAGTGCCAGAAGTGGCACACACTTGGGGGTGGAAACTGCTGCTGGGATCCTGTGATAGTTCCAGATTGGTGAGTGGCAAGTGTGTTACATGTGCGCCAGCCCTTTAGTGAAAGGGCCCCTTAGTTAAAAAGCCTCTATATCAGGGGTGTAGCCAGACTTCGGTGGGAGGAGAGTCCAGAGCCCGAGGTGAGGAGGCACATTTTAGCCCCCCCCCCCCCCCCGGTGCCGCTGACCCCACCTGCCATTGCCGCCCCCCCCCCCCTGCCGCCTCCATTACGAACAACAACTTTGGCCCCCCCCCCTGCCGACGACCCTCTCGACCCCCCTCCCACCACCAACCCTCTCCCGCCGCCACCGTCACCTACCTTTGCTGGCGAGGGACCCCAACCCCTGCCAGCCGAGGTCCTCTTCTTCCGGCTCAAGGCTTCGTTCTGTTTCTGTGAGTCTGACGTCCTGCATGTACAATGTGCAGGACGTCAGACTCAGAAACTGAACGAAGCCTTGCGCCGGAAGAAAAGGACCTCGGCTGGCGGGGGTTGGGGTCCCCCGCCAGCAAAGGTAGGCAATGGCGGGTTGGCGGCAGGAGGTGGGGTGGAGAGGGTCGTCGTGGCCCCCATGTAGCTACACCACTGCTCTATATGTTTGCACAATGAGATCCATTAAGGGAATGACCTCTGAACAGAGACATGTAAGCAAGGTTATAATCAGTAAAGTACTACAACACTTTCCATCACACTATAGCTCAAATGCCTTTTCTGAAAAGTATCCCTTTTTCCCTTTTCAAAACTAATCTTAGCAAGTAAGAAAGATTAGAGCAAGTGCTGGGTAATGGCTGGGGATCCGGACCTTCCCCTCCTATCTTTAAAGGTTGCTGCTTCAGAAGCTGTTGACCCCAATAACAGTTCTGAACAAGCCTGAGCTGTTTCAGATGTGGACGATGGCTGTCTGTATTGCCGCAAAAGAAATTGCAGATGTGCCTCATGCTGAATAGGCCAAGCAAGTGACGGAATGACAACCTGTCCCTGGGGACAATACCAATTTCTTTCTTTCAATTTGTCTCCGAGAAATCAAAATGAAATGCCTGCAGCAGGCCTTTAAAGCCCTACGGACACTCGGCTTGGTTTTTGCTCACTAAAGGCAGAATTAGAAACAGGTTAAAGATTCATGAAAAATAGAGGGGGAACAGCAGACTGTCACTTGAAATAACCAGCAGTTTTGAATCAATAATAAAAAAATGAGCTTACCTATGGGCCTTTTACAAAGCGGCGGGAAGCCCAACGCGGGCTTACCGCTCGCTAAAAAGGAAGTACCGACGGGCTACCGCAGCAGCCCCGCAGTATTTCCCACCCCCAGCGTACCATCATATCCGGCACTATAAAAATATATTTATTTTTGCAGCTACAGGGTCTAGTGTGGGAGCCCTTACCGCCACCTCAGTGGGTGGCGGTAAGGGCTCCCCCCCCTGAAATGGCCACATAGCAAATGCTTTACTTGCTGCACTGCCATTTCCTACAGAAAAGAAGCACTACCCTTTTACCAGCTGTGGTAAAAGACTCCCATCAAAAACACTCACCGACAGTGGTGTAGGAAGGGCGGGGCAGTGGGGGCGGTCCGCCCCGGGTGCACACTGCTGGAGGGTGCAGAGAGCAGCTGCGCGCCTGTTGGCTCTGCTGGCTCCCTGCTCCCTCTGCCATGGAACAGGTTACTTCCTGTTCCGGGGCAGAGGGAGCAGGGAGACAGCGGAGCCGACAGGCGCGCAGCTGCTCTCTGCACCCTCCAACAGCCAAGAATGCACCCCGGGGGGGGAGGGGGCTTGATGTGCCGGGGAGGGGGTGTCATTGCGGTGGGGGGGGGTGTTGTGCTGGGGGACAGACGCCACTGCACCTGGGGGGGGAGTGTGCAGCGGTGATCCGCCCTGGGTGGCAGCCGACCTAGGATCGCCACTGCGCACCGATACCAGTGCAGGCCCCCTTTTGCCACAGCTTGGTAAAAGGGGCCCTATGTATCTTGCCTTTAGGATATGTTTATTGTGATGAAATATATGGCCAAATAATTCTGGATGGTTGTATTTAAAGAGGCTGATATTCAAACCGCGGGAGGTAGACGGGATGCATCCCACCGTCAACGCTGAGCCTGGATATTCAATGCTGGACTGTTTTTGGTGACTGGCATTGAATATCCAGTCCTATTTCGACCTAACCAACTTCCGAAAATCGCTAAAAAACAACCTGTTTAATAAGGCATACTACAATGCTACATCCTAAACACCAGACAACGAAACTTACACCAGACCTGACAAAACCGAACTCTTTATACGTTGATTGCATCAGGTACTTCGACACGAATGAACTTTAACGTACCACCTCTTTATTTCTCTTCCCGAAAATGAATTCTCTATACTTGACTGCTTAATCTACTCTATCACCTATGATCTGTAATGCAATACCAACTTGTATTTCTCATGCCGGGAATGGTGATCGCCATCAAGGAACAATGTAAGCCACATTGAGCCTGCAAATAGGTGGGAAAATGTGGGGTACAAATGCAACAAATAAATAAATAAAAAATCCAGGTGTTTTTTGGCAAGTTTAAATTTAACTGGCCAAGCCGATATTCAGCGCTGACCAGTTAAGTTTAAACCAGCCAAAGACAGGCCTGCTATTTCAGTGGCCTGATGTGGCTGCTAAACGTAGCTGGCGATGCGCCAAATATTAGCAGATAGCTGGTTATATCGAACAATATAACCAGTTATCTGCTAAGCACTAAACAGCAATATTCAGCGGGAGATAACTGGCTGCCCACTGCTGAATTTTGCCCAATAGCTAGTTAAGCACCATTTACCGTATTTTTCGGACTATAAGACGCACTTTTTTCCCCCCAAATTTGGGAGGAAAATGGGGGGTGCGTCTTATAGTCCGAAGGTAGATTTGGCTGGCTGGCTGGCTGGCTGGCAGGCCGCCCGCCCTCCGAGTTCCGGATCGCCGTCAGGGTTACCTCCTTCCCCCCCCCCCCCCCCCCCGGCCCTGTCACCACTTCTCCCTACTCACGCGATCTTCCCTGGTGGTCTAGTGACGTCGGGGCAGGAAAGAGCCTCCTCTTTCCTGCCCAGCGCGCTGCTCTCCATCCTCCTGTATGCAGCCTGACGGTCTCGGCGAGATTCAAAATGGCCGCCGAGACTTCAATTCTTATGGTCCGGTGCGTCTTATAGTCCGAAAAATACGGTAACCAGCCAGGAGACATTCCTGGCTGGTTAAATGGTTTAAAATATTAAGCGTAAAAAGTTTAATTATTATAAATTTATTAGGGGCCTTGTTACTAAAGCGTAGCACTAAATGCTTCATGTCCTATTGAATACCTATGAGCCACATGACACTTAGCTCATGCTAATGTCCATTAGTGTGCACTCAGCTCTAGTGAAATAGCCCCTAAATGGTGAATTCATCAAAGATTTAGCACGCGCTAAATACATTAGCGCACCTTAGTAAAAGGTATTAATCCGCAATAAACATTTTCCAGAGACGGGAAGGCAGTAGAACTAGAGGACATGAATTAAGGTTGAAGGGAGGTCGACTCAGGAATATTGTCAGGAAGTATTTTTTCACCGGGAGGGTGGTAGATCTCTGGAATGCCCTCCCGCGGGAGGTGGCGGAGATGCAAAGATCCAAAGAAGCTTAGCGGAGATTAGGTAGGAAGGCCAGTACAGGGCAGACTTCTACAGACTGTGCCCTGTTTGAGGATGAATAGGTTTGGATGGGTGGGGTAGACTTTTTCAGGGGCTTTGACAACAATTTCAGAAATTTTAGAACAAGGCCAGTGCTGGGCAGACATCTATGGTCTATGTGCTAAAAATGGCAAGGATAAATCAAGATCAGGAATACATATTATTCACAATATTATGTAAGCCACGTTGACCCTGCAAATATGTGGGAAAATGTGAGATACAAATGTAACAAATAAATAAATAAATATGATGTATCACATCATACCATATGTAATGATTTTATCTTGTTGGGCAGACTGGATGGACCGTACAGGTCTTTATCTACTGTCATCTACTATGTTACCATGTTATGTTTTAGTTAGTGGGTATGTGCCATTTGTTGATAACTTTGTGTACCCATTAATTTTATACCATAAGTGAACTTTTTATTGTGACTGTAATTTATTAATTGACCCTAGTTCCTTATACTGTATGGGCAAATATTGTCATGACTCAGTTGATGTGATCCTTTTGGTCGCAGTGATTTACAATTTATTATTATTATTATTATTATATATCCAGAAGCTTAGGAATTATCATGGTATCTTCATAAAATGTAGCTTGAACCATGAAAAACTGTCTTCTGTAAGAGTGCTGTTGTCAAATCTTGAAAGGTTCTAGGACTGAGCGATTTTGGTCCTTGATCTATTGTGTGGACATTTTAAAACTATTTACTCATCAGGACGCAGGCATTTTGCACCGAAACATGGCCCGTGTCAGGTTTATGAATAAAGGACCAGTGTTTATCCCAACCTTGACGGCCCTTAGCGCTGTTTTGTTCACTGCTTCGTGATTCTGTGCTTTGACCCTCTCTGCGTTGCTCTGTTGTCAAGTCTGAAATTATAGAAAATGAAAATTGAAAACAGCGCACGTACAGAAAACAGCTTTCTTTAAGCTACATTTTATGTTAAATCTTAAAAATTCAGATTTGACAAGAGCGGACATACAGACAGTAAACCTTGAAATTATTATTATTATTAATAATAATAATACAATTATTTTTCACTGTTACATCATTTGTAAACAAATTACAAAAGTAACATTCAAATAGTCACCTAAAAAGAAACATTACATTATACACCACCCCAAACAAACTTAACTCACCCCATTCCCCACCCCCCACCCCACCCCAACCCAGTACAAATTCCCGTTTCCCATAGAAGCCTAGAAATAACACCATTGGGAAACATAACTAATTATCATAGACTTTATGAAATAATCACAGCTTCAGCCTAATAAAATTGCAGATCTATGGCAAGTTTAACGATTTCTGGTAGTTTTTCTTGAGGTAGGTGTTTTGTGGGTAGAACTTTTAATTTCCTTTGAAATCCACGGTTGCTTCATGCTCGGGTTCCTTTAAGGTCCTCTGCTTTATGAATTGTCTTGCTAATAATCATCATCATTATGATAAAGGCAATTTTTTGATATTGCAGTTAACTTCGGGAGGAAGGCCTCATTACTACGTATCATACAGGAGAGAGTCTTTTGCACAGATGAAGCTGCCTAAGTACTCCCTGCCGAAGGTTTGTATTGCTTGGTGTATATTAAATAATATATTTCCAGGAACCAGGCCTGCTGTTTTCCCAGATGGTAGTGCTACCTAGTGGTAACATTAAAAAGAGAGCATTTCAGATTCAGAGTGGTTTTTATTTCCGTTATAAAATCGTTCCTGATGGGTTCAATTGCTTATCTGAGCAAAGTCAATTAGGCTGCACACACACACACTCACACAAACGAAAATGAATGATCAGTGTGAGAATTAGTTGAATGTTGTTTTTCTTATTTTGTCAGGGCTGCTCAGGAAAACCAAACGGCTCTAATTAGAGATCGATACATATACAGACACTAAGACTGTAGAAAGATCAAACCAGCCGTGGAAGATGGTTAGGTGGGATGTCACTAGGCAAGGCCTTTTTACCTCAGGTCAACCAGAAACGGTTAATCCAGGCCTGAGTTTGTCCCATCCTAGGCCTGAAGTTACCATTCAACTTTCCCCCCAAAACTGCACACAACAGGGCAAAATCAAGACGGAATCAGCCTGTCCTGTTCAACCTGGCTTGTTATTGCTCACCTAGGGGGTCTTTTACTAAAGCTTAGCTTGAGTTATCTGCAGCTGGGCCCATTTTATTCCTATAGACCCTGCTGCAGATAACTCGAGCTAAGCTTTAGTAAAAGACACCCCTACTGATTAATATTCAACAGTGCAGCGGCGTAGCAAAAGCGGGGCGGTGGGGGCGGTCCGCCCCGGGTGCACGCCGCTGGAGGGGTGCAGAGAGCAGCCGCGTGGCTCTCGCCTCCGCTGCTTCCCTGCTCCCTCTGCCCCGGAACAGGTTACTTCCTGTTCCGGTGCAGAGGGAACAGGGAGCCAGCGGAGCCGAGAGCCGCGCGGCTGCTCTTAGCAGCCAAGAATCCACCCCGGGGGGGGGGGGGGGGGGTGTCATTGCAGTAGAGGGGGGTGTCGTGCTGCACCCAGGGGTGGGGGGGGTGCGCATCGGCGATCCGCCCCGGGTGGCAGCCGACCTAGGAACGTCACTGCAACAGTGTATTTTGTTCTTTTTAAATTTTTGTTTGCTATGGTAAGCAAAAAGAAAATCTAGCACAGAGAAACTCGATTGTTTTTTTGCTTCCCAAGAGACCGTTCACTAAGAACCTGCAAAATTTAATTGAATAATGAACCAAGTAGCACTGATAATTGGGCCCTAACTATCAATTATCGGTGCTAATTGACATTAATTAAAATATAAATGCATAAATGTACACAGATGGCTTGGCGCATAAAATTCACGCGTGAATGCAAAAAGGGGGTGTGGCAAAGAGAATGGCATGGATTGATCAAGAGCATACACAGAATTTATGCACGCTATTAAAGAATAAAGGGGATCCGTGCATAATTTAGTCACGGGGATTTACACCAGGGTTTTGTTGGTGTAAATGGTCACACCTAAAAGTAGTCTCAGTTCCCGGCATTAAGGGCTATTTTTTGGTGTTGATTTTTAGGCGCCATTTATCGACTTTAGTCCCAAATGTATTCTTCATCATTATTGGATCTTAATTAGAAGACTCCTTTCTTTACCAGCCTTGTTCCACTGTGGGCTAGATTCTATAGTTTATAGAATATGCTGACGCGGCATTCTTTTGACTAAAATTTAGGCACACCCATTTAGGCCAGCTAAAACCAGGTCTAAGTCCCTGCACCTAAGTTAGGCGCAGATCAGGTGTATTCCATAATAGTGTCCATAGTTTTTTGAAATTCCCACACCCATGGCCATGACCCCCTTGTGGACTGAATGCATTAGAATTTATGCGCCCAGACAGTTGTGTGTGTACATTGTAATTAAAGCCAATTAGTGACCTTAATTGGCTATTAAGTACCAATTATTGGTGCTGATTGGCTTGTTAATAAATTATGTGGTACACTCAATTTGGCCACGAGGTCAAATTAGCGAGCACAAGTTAAGGTGCCATATGTAGAATTTGGGGGTTTGTATATTGTTTTTGCATTCTTAGATTGTGAATTAGAGAAATTGTAATTTTAGACAGCCATATATTTGAGACTGATGGGTACCACAGAAATATGAACAGCCACATCAGGCAACACATATCCTTTTCCTTTTAACTTGTTTTCTATTATAGCTCTGCACCATGTCACATTATAGCTGGTTGTGCTGTTTTCATGGATCAGGATGGTGCCAACTTGAAGCTTTGAGAATTACGTTCACAAGCAAAATATTTTGCAAGGGCTTTTTTAAAAACTTTTTTATATACCATTCAGGTAGAGGAGGCATTTTTTCTGGCCCTGGAAGACTTTTTACTAAAATGCATTGAGTTTTGCAATTAATGTGGTATTTTCCTGCACATCAACTGCAAATCTAACACAAAACGTTTCAACATTTTATTTTATATTTTTTCTGTAAATCGTGTACTAAAGTTGTCGTTAGTGCATCTATGTTAGGCAGTTAGCATGTGTTAGAGCCAGTGCCGGCCCTAGGGAAGATGCTGCCTGAGGCAGAGCTAAGATGCCCCCCCCCCCCCAGGCTGAAATGCCACCCCCCCCCCTCCATTCATGGCATTTACCTGTTTCATCACGTTCCAAACCCAGCAGCGGCAGCAATTCCCATATGCTGCCCTTCCGCCGGCACCCGCATCTTCCCTTTACTGCGGCTGCCTGAGCCTCTAAGGAAACAGGAAGTTACATCAGAGAGGCGGCTGCAGTAAAGGGATGAGGCGGGTGCCAGCTGCAGGGCAGCATATGGGAATCGCTGCCGGGTTTGGAATGTGACAAAACAGGTAAATGCCATGAACGGAGTGGCCACTCCCCGAAGAGTGGAGAGATGCCGCCCCTGAAGAGTGCTGCCTGAGGCCCCAGCCTCAGGTGGCCTAATGGTCGAGCTGCCCCTGGTTAGTGCACACAACCTAATTGCTTAACAAGCCAAACAGTGCCGATAATTGGTACTTAACATTTAGCGGCACTAATTAGCTTTAATTAGAATTTACACGCACAATTTTCTAGGCTTATTCTGTAAATTCTGATGTGAACAATCAAAAAGTGGGCATAGCCATGGGTTTGGAATGGGCGAGTTGTGGGCATTTAAAAAAAAAGTTATGTGCAGTATTATGGAATACTTCTGATCTATGCTTAACTTAGGTGAGGGTATTTAGGCCTGGTTTTAGGTGGCCTAAATGGGTGCTCCTAAATTTTTGTCGCAAGAATGGCGCATGAGTATATTTTATGAACTATGCTAATTGCATAGTTTTTCAGTGCTGATTTTTAAGGCGCCATTTATAGAATTTGGCCCGAACTGGCTAAATCATTCACACTCACTCTCCGTCCATACACGCCCCCTTCCCCAAAAAATATTTTTGAAAAATAACTAATATGTGGTTTAGTATGCAGAAACAGGACAAATATTGTAAAATGCTTTACTAACTTTCTGCAGTTGCCCGTTTTCACACATTAAAT
The DNA here is from genome assembly GCF_901765095.1 of Microcaecilia unicolor. Classification (NCBI taxonomy): domain Eukaryota; kingdom Metazoa; phylum Chordata; class Amphibia; order Gymnophiona; family Siphonopidae; genus Microcaecilia; species Microcaecilia unicolor. The sequence goes on from NW_021963242.1 coordinate 136,744, forward strand.
CCGGATTCTGTATATGGTGCTAAATTTGGTTGTGCTCAAGCTGTCTTCCGACACAAATCGAACTGCTTTCCGTCGCAGGGCCAGCCAAAGTTCAAGGGGGCGAGTTGGCAATGTACTGAAGGCGGGACGGGGGTGTGGTTAACAGATGGCCAGCCTTGGCCGATAATGGAAAAAAGAAGGTCGGCCCTGACGAGTATTTGGCCTACTTGGTCCCTTTTTGTTCACGACCAAGCCTCAAAAAGGTGCCCAAACTGACCAGATGACCACCGGAGGGAATCTAGGATCACCTCCCCTTACTCCCCCAGTGGTCACCAACCCCTTCCCACCCAAAAAAAAAATTAAAACACATTTTTTTGCCAGCCTCTATGCCAGCCTCAAATGTCATACCCAGCTCCATCACAGCAAGGAGCCCTCTCCTCCTTCCAGTGCTCTGGTGATCTTTCTTCAGCTTTACACACCTGAGCCCCCGCTGCCATCCAGACTGGCTATGTTGATCCCCCCCACTGCCGCAGATAGTGGAGGGGGGGGGGGGGAATTTTCCAGTACCATGCTTGATTTTAAAAATAAATTATTACTAACAATAGTTCTGCAAGTTCAATTTTCAATTCTATCAGTACCCTGGGATGAATACCATCCAGTTCAGGTGATTTGCTACTCTTCAGTTTGTCAAATTGTGCCATTACATCTTCCAGGTTTATAGAGAATTAATTCAGTTTCTCCGACTCATCAGCTTTGAATACCATTTCTAGCTCCAGTATCTCTCCCAAATCTTCCTCGGTGAAGACCAAAGCAAACAATTCATTTAATCTCTCCACTTTGGCTTTGTCTTCCCTGAGTGCTCCTTTTATCCCTCAGTAATCTAGTGGTCCAACTAATTCTTTTACTGGCTTCTTGCTTTTTGCAGCACCAGACCAGCCCCCTTGTACTGACTAGACTATGAAAATCCCTCTTCATTCCCACAATACAACTGGGTACTGCATTCTCAAAACAGTTTTTAGAAAAACAAAACTCTAAGCAATAATCTAATACATTAGATTTTCTCCACCCTGAAGACAAATCATAAAAGAGGGTAAACTAGCTTCCCAATTGGTGGGAAACTCACTGTTCAATTACTTGGTCCACGACATTCGGAAAAATCAATGGAAGAGCTCTCATGTTGTCTGACTTTGGAGAAAAAAATCTGGTACTTCTGTGCTCCTTAATCTTCCAATTCTTTCTGGAAAGCTGTAGGGGGCAGTATATTAGCATTTGGAATGATTCATTGTAGCAACTCCCATAGAGATGCTGTATTCCCCAAATATGTTTTCTATAAAACACACATCTTCTTGATAAGGATTCAGTGGTCCTTCTCTCTCTCTCTCTCTCTCTCTCTCTCTCTCTCTCCACAAGAATGCTCCAAGAATACTTTTCTATTATTTATTTATTTAACACATTTATACCCCACATTTTCCCACTAGTTGCAGGCTCAATGTGGCTTACACATTAACAAGGGTAGGCTATAGTTCAATATAATATCATTAAACAATGTCATAGTATAAAAATAATCGTAAACGTAACGTCTAAAACAACAAAGATAATAAAAGATCATGGAAAAACATTAAGGGTCCATAAATTTTGCTGAACAAATAAGAAATAAACTAATTAACATCCGGATGGTACGCCTTCTTGAACAGGGTGGTCTTCAATAATTTCCTGTAGATTAAGTGATTCTGAGTTGATTTTAAGAGTTTAGGCAGTGCATTCCATAGCTGAGTACCTATGAAGGAGAAGCTTGATGCGTAGGTAGATTTGTATTTGAGGCCATTGCAATCTGGATAATGTAACATCAAATAGGATCAGGAAAGACTGGAACTATTTCTGGGTGGTAGATCTATTAGGTTTAGCATGTATCCTGGAACATCACCATAAATAATCCTGTGAATCAAGGTGCAAATCTTAAAGGCAATACGTTCCTTGATGGGAAGCCAGTGTAATTTTTCTCGGAGGGGCTTGGCAGATTCGAATTTAGATTTTCCAAAGATCAGTCTCGCTGCTGTATTCTGTGCCGTCATAATAACTTATCTGGTCATGTAACCCTCAAGACACAATCACATCCTCTCTTTGATAGTCTTCATCCTTCTTGAATTCTCATAGGGGGTCTTGTACTAAGCGGTGGTAATCCGAACACTGGCTTACCGCTCGGTAATCGGGAACTACTTCTGGGCTACTGCAGCAGCCCAGCAGTAGTTCCCACCCCCAGTACATGTCATTTCCAGCACTATAAAAATAGTTAAAATTTTTGTAGCACCGGTGTTTACCCAGCAGTAAACGAGCAGTGCCCGCGCTGCCTGGCTACCACCAAGTTAGCGCGGGAGCCCTTACCGCCACCTCAATGGGTGGCAGTAAGTGCTCTCCCTGAACTGGCTGTGTGGCAAGTGGTACACTTGCCACGGAGCAATTTCTTTAAAAAAAACCAGCCTTTTACCCGCTACGGTAAAAGGGGACCTCAATGTGCATCAAAAACACTAGCGCAGGCCCCCTTTTACTGCTGCTTAGTAAAAGGGGCCCATGGTTCTGTCAGAGTTCAGTTGGGTAACAAAACCCCAGTCGAACTCATTAGACAGTGAGAATGGAAAATACAATCGTGCAGAGAAACAGAAAATCTGTCGTCATATTTTTCTCTTTAGAAAGACACCAAGGGGCCCTTTTACTAATCCACATAGAGGGGAATAATCGAACGGCGCCGGCGAAATTGATGGCCGACCATCTTCAGGTCCGGCGCCATAAGCGGGTGGAGCCAAGCGTATTTTCGAAATATGCTTAGCGCCGGCCAAATCGCTCGCCAGGTTTAGAATAGGATCGCCGGGTTTAGATGAGATGACCGGCTCTGATTTTCAGCCATAATGGAAACCGGACCTGGCCATCTCAAACCCGGCAAAACGCAAGGCATTTGGCCGTGGAAGGAGCCAGCATTTGTAGTGCACTGGCCCCCCTGACATGCCAGGACACCAACAGGGCACCCTAGGGGGCACTTAAAAAAATCTTTAAAAAAAATCAAAATTAGCTTCTAGGTGCATAGCACCCTTTCCTTGTGTGCTGAGCCCCCCAAATCCCCCCCAAACCCACTGCCTTCACGTCTACACCATTACCATAGCTCTAAGGGGTGAAGGGGGGCACCTACATGTGGGTACAGTGGGTTTTGGGGTTTTTTGGAGGGCTCAACATTAACCACCACAAGTGCAACAGGTAGGGGGGATGGGCCTGGGTCCACCTGCCTGATATGCAGTGCACCCACTAAAAACTGCTCCAGGGACATGCATACTGCTGTCAGGGAGCTGGGTATGACATTTGAGGATGGCATACAGGCTGGCAAAAATGTTTTAATTTTTGTGTGTGTGTGGAAGGGGGTTGGTGACCGCTTGGGGAGTAAGGGGAGGTGATCCCCGCTTCCCTCCGGTGGTCATCTGGTCAGTTTGGGCTCTTTTTAGGGACTTGGTCCTAAAAATACATGAACCAAGTCCGCCCAGCGAAATACTCGTTCGAGCCGGCGGGTTTTTTTTCATAATAAGGTGAAGCCGGCCATCTCGTGACCCCGCCCCACTCCACCCCCTTTCCCGCCTTCGCTACCCTACCAACACGCCCCCTTGAAGGTTGGCTGGCGCCGCAAAGAAAAAGCAATTGGGGCCGGCCAAAATCGGCTTTCGATAATACCGATTTGGCCAGGATTGAGAGATCGCCGGTGATCTCCCGATTTGTGTCGGAAGATCGCCGGCGATCCCTTTTGAAAATAAGCCTGATAGGTGCCTACATGCGCCCAACATGCACCAATTCGGAAATACCGCCCGGCTACTACGTGGCCGGGGCAGTAATTTCATTTTTTATGCTTGTCCACTACGCGTGCCGGAAAAAATATATATTTTTCGGCACTCGGCACTAACTGAACTATAATTGGCAGTGTATGCGTGCTGACGATTACCACCCAGCTAACGTGTGAGAACTTACTGCTAAGTCAATTGGTGGTGGTAAGGTCTCAGTCCAAAAATGGACACGCACCAATTTTTATTTTACCACAACGTCCATTTTCACCCCCCCCCCCCCAAAGGCCTTTTTTGCAGGTGCGCTGAAAAATGGACCTGCGCATCCAATGCCTGTGTCTACACCAGCACAGGCCATTTTTCAACGCAACTTAGTAAAAGGACCCTCCAAGAAACTCTGACAGCAGAGCAGAAATAAGCTGAACCAGCAACAGAATCAGATGAATTTGAGCCTAATTAACGTTCAGTGGAAATTTTCAAATTTACCACAAAAACAGTGAGGGGAATTCACGGAATATTTCCCTGACAAATCTAGGGAAAAGCTTGAGCGGATGTGGATTTACTCATTGGGGTCCTTTTACTAAGATGCGCTAACGGATTAGCTGGCGCTCAATGTTTTTACTAAACCGTGCTTGTGATTTCCGGCGTGGCAATGCTGACAAAATCCATTCACTTTGAATGGGCTTCCTTGGCATTGCCGCCTGGGAATCACTAGCGTGGTGTGGTAAAAGACACCCTCAATCTTTTAGCATACCTTGGTAAAAAGGACCTGTTTGTGAACTGGCAAATCCCTTTAAAAAGTGAAAGCAGTTTGCAATCTATGTTGAAGGTTTTGCTTTAAAAAAAAGTTCAGCAAACTGATTAGGGTGAACTTGTGAAAGTCTTGCAGGGTTGCCTAATTAGTTTGGGAAGGTGTTTTGCAAAGTTAGTATGGCTTTGCTAATGAGCAAGGGCATATGCGAAGATATTAGCCTCCCTGCTCTTTGGTGGATTGCTTTGCTTGCACAGCCCAATGCATGAACTTGTCAACTTAGGGCTTATAATAATTGTGCACAAGGCTGTCGGCTGAGCCATGGAAATATTTCAGCAACCTTCGGTATTTAAGCTTTAGCTCATCCTGCTGTGCTCACCTGGGTCTCAGCATCCCCAGCTGAGCAGAGAGAACAGTGAAAGATCCTTGTAGAATATGATTATAAAAAAAATTTGTAATGTCCAGGTTATATATTATCTAGCATCTATTAGTTCTGTTTGCTAAAATGTATGCAGTGTGCCAAAGAGAACCAGAATGTAGCCCAACCAAGCTAGAAAGTCAGAAACAGCCTGGGATCAGCAATGGAAATTGATGAAAGTTTGATGAAGCATGACTTCAGAGCAGATTGTATCGGTTTCTAATTATAGCACCATTTCTTGACAATGTGTCACCAACACTTTGCCTGCAGCATGCCTTGGGAATCCCACAGCCCTGTACTGAACACGTGTACTGTGAGTTGGCTGTGATTATTTTCAGGAAGCACAGTGGGGTGCCTACAGCAGGCCTTCAGTCCAACCTCTAAATAATTGGTTCAAAGAAATCTATTACATTTGGAGAGTGAGTTATGCACAGCAAAAAAAAAAAACCCAAAAAGTATAATAACCAAGTGAATGCAAACGTTCATGTTCATGCATTCTTATCCCCTACAAAAGGATTTATTTTTCCCAGCTATCTTTGTATATCTACCAGAATGGAAAGATATTACTGTGTGGTAGTTTATTAAATTGGTACGCCTTTGTTTTTCTTGTTGCTGTTATTGTTGCTTTACTGGGCTGGAGAGTTGACCTGGGGTTGAACTTGGGGATTATAAGCAAAAGATTGAGCACAGATACTCTTTTAATGGGATCTGAGGAACATTACAGATAATTCTGTTACTTGATGGCTGTTATGTGCTATTGATTGGACATTAAAGAAAATGGTGAGCGCACAGGGCAAGGACAATGGGAGAGAAATTTGCATTAACGCTGCTTTTGACCAGGTGCACTGTAGATAAGAACAGTACTTATATTATTTATCGCTTTCATTGCCACTGCGCTTATGGTAAATTCAAAGGAGATTTCAAATATTAACTAATAATGAATAAATAATCCCCAGATTCAAAAGGAATGGCAGTGTGTTACAATTGTATTACTGAAGAACAAGGTTCAGATGCATAGGCTCTGAGGACGCCTATCAAAGCAGTTTTTTAAGAATATGACACATAGATCATGATGGCATATAAAGACCATAGAGATTATCTGGTCTGCCCAGCCGCACATTCAGTGGGTGCTTATTAAAATTGAATAAAGCATTGTGTTATTCAAAGAGGCAGGTAGTTAAAAAGGCTCTTTCTGCTTGGATTCACTTTCATCTCTATTGGTTGTAGCGTATTGAGGGACGTTGATTCCTGGAGAGACTGTTCACTCGAGCAGGGCCTATGTGCTTTATTGTTTTTACCGTTAAGATTTCGATATATCGAACCTTTTTGAAGACAGATGAGTTTTTGTTTCTTAACCGGCGGGAACAAGTTGCCAATTCCAATGATCTGTGATTCACAGGAGGACTTTCATGTGGCAATCCCTGCTCCGTGTACTGTGATATACAGTAGGAACCAGCAGGTGGCACCCTAGCGCAATGACAATTTTAAAAGTGAGCATTTTCAAAGAAAAAGTTACTTTGCCATTGAAGTACCTTTAAGTGAAGCAGTCAGGGGTCCTCTTTCTGACTCTTCACTTTTTTTTTTTTAAATGCTCCATTTCTGTGTGGAAAATATAGTGTCCATGTCATTCCAGGCAAAGTTTATTCTGCCTTAAAGTTCCTGGGACTTTTTGGATTTTCCTTGGCTCTGCTGGATGTTTGTCTAAGTTTTCCCAGTGAACTGGCAGAGAAATTAACAATTCTGACCTGGCTGAAACCAGATTAACTGGTTCACAGGAATCCATATCAAATCTGCATAATATGAACTCCCACCAATCCACTCAGACATTGGTGCAGATTTGCTGGTTGGAGAAATTATGCATAAGATTCTTTTTTTAGGTCAGAACCATACCCCTCCCCTGCACCTCCCCCCACACACTTTGCTTGCCTCTATTTCCAACAAAGGGAGCAAGCTGTCCCCAAAATACAGTCACCTGTAAAGGCACAGTAGAACAAATTCTATAACTTAGGCCCCACAGCTCCTAAGAACCTTTCTGTGATAGCAGCATAGCGAGAAAATTGAAGTGGGACGTACACGTGGGTGGAGCAGGGGCGGGGCTTCCATTTATGTGTGTAACTTATAGAATACTGTATGTTACCTGCATTTTTACCATATTTAGGCACTTGTATGCAGGGGCATAGCCAGAGTTCGGCGCGAGGGGGGTCCAGAGCCTGAGGTGAGGGGGCACATTTTAGCCCCCCCCCCCGCCATTGCTGACCCCCCCTCTGCCGCCACCAACTTTGACCCCTCCGGCCGATGACCCTCTCAACCCCCCCTCCCGTGCCAACCCTCCCCTGCTGCCGCCGTCGCCTACCTTGTGGGAGACCCCAATCCCCGCCAGCCGAGGTCTTCTGGCGCAAGGCTTCGTTCTGTTTCTGAGTCTGACGTCCTGCACATACAATGTGCAGGATGTCAGACTCAGAAACAGAATGAAGCCTTGCGCCGGAGGAAGAGGACCTTGGCTGGCGGGGGTTGGGGTCCCCCACCAGCAAAGGTAGCCCACGGCGACGGTAGCGGGTGGGAGGGTTGGCGGCAGGGAGGGTCCAGGAGCAAATCTACGGGGGCCCAGGCCGCTGCCTGGGTTAGCGTGGGATCCCTTATTGCCACCTCAGTAGGTAACTATAGTAACATAGTAGATGACGGCAGAAAAAGACCTGCATGGTCCATCCACTCTGCCCAACAAGATGAACTAATATGTGCTACTTTTTGTGTATACCCTACTTTGATTTGTATCTGCCATTTTCAGGGCACAGACCGTAGAAGTCTGCCCAGCACTAGCCCCGCCTCCCAACCACCAGCCCTGCTTCCTACCACCGGTGTTCCCCGTCACATAGCCATGTGTGCCTGGGGTCTTTTTACCCGCTGCAGTAAAAAGGGCCCTGGGATTGGGAAAAACAGTCAGTGCAGGGCCCTTTTTCCCGCAGCTTGGTAAAAGGACCCCTTAATATTGAAATTAAAATCCAGAACCACAAAAATGACGTTTCAAAGATTTGCTAGATTATCATGATCCTATTTAACATGCTTGTTCTCCTTGCACGGCCCTCCCCCCCCCCCCCCCCAAAAAAAAGAAGGAAATAATTTATTGATGTAGCAAATAAATTATTCATATACTTATGCATATGATTACCATATGCTTAACAGAAAGTCAGATTGAAAAAATGAAATCGCGTAGTACATGTTATGGAAGTAAATGTGTTATTTCATATTCATAGAAAAATTAAGTCCTTTCTAAACAAGCACCTTAATTAAGGATTTATTTTTCCAACCCTTTGACAGGTTTCCAATACATTGCATGCAAAACAAACACTGAAGCAGTTGAAGGATCCCTGTTGGTAACTTGATTTGATGAAAAGAAGTTACTCAGGGATTCATGTTCCATAAGGACATAGATATACAAGGTGAAGCAAAAAAAAAAAAGTAACCCCCCCCCCCATGTGTTTTTTTTTCCTGTTTTCTCAGCAACCACTTGGAATTTCAATGTGAAATTTTACAGCTTTATTTGTTGTTACTATCTGCGTTCATAGGAGCCAACTTTTCAAAATTATTGGGGGTGCTAATCCCAATGGAAATAACCCTTCCCTGGCCATATACAAGGAACTTTTCAATATTGGGGGTGCTCAAGCACCCACAACACCCACAAAGTCGGCTCCTATGCCTGCGTTTATGTGCTGAGTGGAATGAGACTATCTTTAAACATGGCGAAGTTACAGACTTTTTAGTGTGACTGTAACCCGAACCAGTCACCCTGGGTAGGTGGGCTGAAGAAACTAGTCTTCATTTAGATCCAGGTCCCGTCAGTTCATCCATTCAGGAACCACATGACACTCAGAGGCTTAAGGACAACTGGAACATTTATTGAACTGGATAACTGATGATTTTCACTGCATTGATCTTAATACAGTCCAGGTTTAACTCATAATTGCTTTTCAAGATGGTCAGAAGCCATGGTCATTTCTGGGTTAACACATATGCAAAACTCTTATGCCAGTGCTATGGCCTGATTGAACCCCAAAGCGGATTTCACTCTCCCGATCTAGTTCAATGCCATCTGGGCTAGACTCCTTATAACTGTCTTTTCCTTTCAGGCTGCCACCCCGAAAGTCTCAACTCAGCCATAGGTAGACTTTATCCTACCCGAGCGCCTTTTACGGCCGGACTCCCCAATCCACCGAGTTTCTGGCTTCTCAAATGGCTGATGCAATGTGACAGCTTACTGTCTGTGAATTCAATCCACTGGGTTTGGCAATACAGGACCCCCCCCCCCCCCCCCATTTTATTGCAATGGGTCACCTGGCAGGGGGCTATAAGAAGCTCAGACCTCAGGCAACCAAGGACAATCCTTTATTTATTTTATTTTGGTGCATTTTTACCCCACATTTTCCCACATAAGCAGGCACAATGCGGCTTACATTAAGTCAAGAGCCGCCACTATCCAAGCTGCATTGGACTCAAATCAACCTATGCATCCAATTTCTCCTACTTAGGTACACAAATATGGAATGCACTACCAAAGAGTGTGAAAACGATCCATGACCATCTAAACTTCAGGTGATCATTAAAAACCTATCTGTTTTGCAAGGCCTACTCTACTGATCCAACTTAAACGCCTTAACTCTGTAATGCATCAAAACCTCACATCGAAATGGACATTGTATATTCCTTAGTTCCTTGACCCTTGTTGTACTTGTATACCCTAACCTTACATGACCCTTATTTTAAACTGTATTTGTTTAATATCTACTGGACTTGGCGATCACCTTGACGGTATTATGTAAGCCACATTGAGCCTGCTAATGGGTGGGAAAATGTGGGATACAAATGTTACAAATAAATAAATCTGAACATGGAACATTGTATAACCTGTCCTATTTGAGACTGAAATGAAACTTTAGTATCTATAAGTACACCGAGAATACGAGTAACTGAGGCTTCTGCAATGCCTGTACCCACTATGTTCTAGAAGAGTGCATCCACATTAGGAACCTAGAGTGGAGGAGTAGTCTAATAGCTAATACAATGGGTTGGGAACCAAGGGAACAGGGCTCAGTTCCCACTGCAGCTGTACAAAAAATAACCTTGGATTATGAGCCCACTAAAGACAGAGAAAGTATCTGTATGTAATACATAAACCACTTTGGTTGAATTACAGAAAGGTGGTATATCAAATGCATGACCTATGCAGCACCTATCTAATAATGGAAAGTAAGTACATTTATTTTCAAAATACTGGCATAAGAGGTCAAATATACACCTATAATTTAGGCACGAGCAACTACATCAACTGTAGAGCTGGTGTAAATGTTCTCTCCTAAATTGCTAAACAGCATAAATGATAGTTTTCTACCATTTACTCATGCAGTTGTGTGCCCCATCCATGCTTAATTCAGACTCCGCCCATGTGTACGCCCACCTTCAAACTACCTACATGCCATTGCATTTAGGCACTTTTTTTAAATAGAAAAGCATACTGCAAGAATATTGGAATTTACACATGCATGTGTACACATATGCACATATGTGTCAGTGTTCTGGTCATTTATGCACATACCTGATATCTAAATGTTGGCAACCACTTTAGAACATAAGAATAGCCATACTGGTTCAGACCAATGGACCATCTAGCCCAGTATCCTGTTTCCAACAGTGGCCAATCCAGGTCACAGGCACCTGTCAAACATTTCATACTACCAATCCCAGGGCAAGTAGTAGCTTCCCCATGTCTGTCTCAATATCAGACTATGGACTTTTCCTCCAGGAACTTGTCCAAACCTTTTTTAAACCTAGATGTGCTAACTGCTGTTACCACATCCTCTGGCAATGAGTTCAGCGCTTAACTATTCGTTGAGTGAAAAAATATTTCCTCCTATTTGTTCTAAAAGTATTTCCATGTAACTTCATTAAGTGCCCTCTATTCTTTGTACTCTTTAAAAAATTAAAAAAATCGATTCACTTTTACTCATTCTACACCACTCAGGATTTTGTAGACCTCAAGCATATCTCCCCTCATCTTTCTTTTTTACAAGCTGACGAGCCCTAACTTATTTAGCCTTTCCTCATATGAGAGGAGTTCCTTCCACTTTCTCATTTTGGTCGCTGTTCTTTGAACCTTTTCTAATTCCACTATATCTTTTTTGAAAGCAATAACTCAAGATAGGTTTACCACGGAGCGATACAGAGGCATTATAATATTCTTGGTCTTATTTACCATCCCTTTCCTAATAATTCCTAGCATCCTGTTTGCTTTTTTGGCTGCGACCGCACACTGGGCAGAAGATTCCAGCACAGTGTCTATAATGACACCTAGATCTTTCTCTTGGGTACTCACTCCCAAGGTGGACTCTAGCATCAGGTAACTATGATTTGGATTACTCTTCCTGATATGCATCACTTTGCATTTGTCCACATTCAATTTCATCTTCCATTTGAATGCCCAGTCTTCCAATTTCCTGAGGCAACTCTGCAATTTTCACAGTCCACATACGTTTTAACAACTTTGAATAATTTTGTATCATCTGCAAATTTAATCACCTCACTTGTTCTGATTGCAGGATGCTAAATAGCACCAGTCCCAACACAGATCCCTGTGACTCTTCACTATTCACCCTTCTCCATTGAGAAAAATGGCCATTTAACTCCACCCTCTTTTTTTCTGTCAAATAACCAATTTCTAACCCTCAACAAAACATTGCCTCTTATCCTATGACTCTTTAATTTTCTCCGGAGTCTCTCATGAGAAACTTTGCCAAAAGCTTTCATAAAATCTACATAAGTATTGCCAAACTGGGACAGACCAAAGGCCCATCAAGCCCTGCATCCTGTTTCAACAGTGGCCAATCCAAGTCACAAATACCTGGCAAGATCCCGAAAAAGTTCAATACATTTTATGCCGTTTATCCCAGAAATAGCAGTAGATTTTCCCCAAGTCAATTTAATAATGGTCTATGGACTTTTCCTTTAGGAAACCATCCAGATCTTTTTTTTAAACCCCGCTAATCTAACTGCCTTTACCACATTTTCTGGCAACAAATTCCAGAGTTTAATTACACATTGAGTGAAGAAATATTTTCTCCAATTCATATTAAATTTACTACTTTGTAGCTTCATTGCATGCCCCCTAGTCCTAGTATTTTTTGAAAGAGTAAACAAATGATTCACGTCTACCCATTCCACTTCACTCTTTATTTTATAGACCTCTATCATCTCTCCCCTTAGCCGTCTTTTCTCCAAGCTGAAGAGCCCTAGACATTTCAGTCTTTCCTCATAGGGAAGTCATCCCATCCCCTTTATCACTTTTGTCGCCCTCCTCTGTACCTTTTCTAATTCCACTATATCTTTTTTGAGATGCAGTGACCAGAATTGCACACAATATTCGAGGTGCGGTCACACCATGGAGCAATACAAAGGCATTATAACAACCTCATTTTTGTTTCCCATTCCTTTCCTAAAAATACCTAATATTCTATTTGCTTTCTTAGCCGCTGCCACACACTGAGCAGAGGGTTTCAACATATCATCAACGATGACACCTATATCACTTTCCTGGTCAGTGAATCCTAATGTGGAACCTTGCATTACATAGCTATAGTTCAGGCTCTTTTTTCCCACATGCATCACTTTGCACTTGCTCACATTAAACATCATCTGCCATTTAGTTGCCCAATCTCCCAGTCTCGTAAGATCCTCCTGTAATTTTTCACAATCCTCCCACGATTTAACAACTTTGAATAACTTTGTGTCATCAGCAAATTTAATTACCTCGCTAGTTACTCCCATCTCTACATTATTTATAAATATGTTAAAAAGCAGAGGTCCCATCACAGACCCCTGGGGAACCCCAATATCTACCCTTCTCCATTGAGAATACTGACCATTTAACCCTACTTTCTGTTTTCTATCTTTTTACCAGTTTTTAATCCACAATAGAACATTACCTCCTATCCCATGACTTTCCAATTTCCTCTGGAGTCTTTCTTGAGATACTTTATCAAATGCCTTTTGAAAATCTAGATACACAGTATCGGCCGGTTCACCTTTATCCATGTTTGTTCACCCCTTCAAAGAAATGTAATAGATTGATGAGCAAGATTTTCCTTCAATAAATCCATGTTGGCTTTGTCTCATTAATTCATGCTGACTTCATTCCAGATATTAGCTCAAACTTGATCATGTTATGATCACTGTTTACCAGCAGATCCAACACCATTACCTCTCATAGTATGCACTGCATTCCACTAAGGACTAGATCTAAAATAGCTCCCCCTTTTGTCGGTTTCTGGACCAGTTGCTCCAAGAAGCAGTAATTTATTATGTCTAGAAATTTTACCGCCCTAGCCTTCCCTGATGTAACATTTATCCAATCAATATTGGGGTAATTGAAATCACCCATTATTATACTGTTTCACAATTTGCCAGCTTTCTTAATTTCTGTAAACATTTTTTTTCTGTCTGTTTGTTCTGTCCTGATGGATGGTAGTACAGCTCTACAAGAATACTCCTTCCCTTCATACATGGAATTTCTATCCATAAGGATTCCACACTGCTATCTGTTTCATGTAGAATGTTTATTTTCTTTGACTCAATTCCCTCTTTAACATATAGTGCAACCCCCCTCCAATTTGATCCACTCTATCATTGCAATATAATATGTACCCTGTTAACACAGTGTCCCTTTGATTGTCCTCTTTCCACCAGGTCTCTGAGATGCCTATTATATCTACCTTATCATTTAGTGCTATACACCCTAACTTTCCCATCTCATTTTTTAGGCTTCTAGATTTGTATACAGACACTTCAAATTCTGTTTTTAACTTGCATCTTCAAGCTGCTTAGAAGTTGACAGGGATAATTTGTATCTCTTCCTCTGCTCTCCCCTTAAACACTCCTGGCTTTCTTTCATTATTCTTGAAACCTCTGTATTGGGATTTCCTAAATGTCCTGTTTCAGTAGTATCCTTCAAGGATATTCCACACCAAACCATACACTCCTGGGTGACTTTCAGCTTTGCTGTCCATTTTAGTTTAAAAGCTGCTCTGTCTCCTTTTTAAATGTTAGTGGCAGCAGCCTGGTTCCATCCCGGATAAGGTGGAATCTGTCTTTTCGTAATAGGCTCCTCCTTTCCCAGAATGTTGCCCAGTTCCTAACAAATCTAAATCCCTCATCCCTGCACTATGCAGAACCCATGCGTCTTTGGTCCTCTGCATGGAATGTGGATCATTTCCGAACATGCTATCCTGGAGGATCTGGATTTCAGCTTTCTACCTAAGAACCTAAATTTGGCTTTCAGAAACTCCCTCACAAAGTGGAGGAACGATCAGTCTCTATATACATCAGGAAGAGGGAAACCAAGGAGTAGGGTAAATTGGCTCTTCCAAAATACTGAAGATAGTTCAAAAAGGCGATCTTTAGTGGAACAACTCAAAGGAGTTGACACAGCTGCTGTGTTTCGGTGTCAAAACACCTGCCTCAGGAGTCTACAAAAACATATACAACACTAGTATAAACATATATGTTTTTAGTTTTTAATGATATATATGTTTATACTAGTGTTGTATATGTTTTCATAGGCTCTTGAGGCAGGCGTTTTGTGCTGAAACACAGCAGCTGTGTCAAGTCTTTTGAGTTGTTCCAATAAAGATCAACTTTTTGAACTATTGTCTCCCTCGGTCTTTTGGAAGAGCCAATTTACCCTACTCCTTGGTTTCCCTCTTTCAGAACCTCCCTCCCACATTTTCCTATGTCGTTGGTACTCACATGTACCAAGACAGCTAGCTCCTCCCCAGCACTATCTAGAATCCTGTCTAGGTGATGCATGAGGTCCGTCACCTTTGCACCAGGCAGGCAAGTGACCAGGTGATCTTCACATCCACCAGCCACCCAGCTATATACATGCCTAAAATTCAAATCACCACCTACTCTAACCCTTCCCTCCTGGGCAGAAGCTCCTGGAGACACATCCTTGGTACAAGAGGATATTGCATTGTCTGGTGGGCAGGCCCTGGCGGGTTCTCTCTTGAATGCGGTTGACTTGTCGGTGCACATTTCAGAATAACAGATTGTAAAGAATGATTGCAGAGATGAATTCTTTTAAGGCGCAACAAACTATTGGAAATTGCCCTGTATGGGTAGACACAAGGCTTGTGACTCTCTGAATACATATAATTAAATTCTTTTCTTTGCATTCTTCTGCAGGACATGCATGTTATCAGTACAGATGAAAACCAAGTATTTGTCGCCATTCAAGAATGGAACCAGAATGAAACGTACAACCTTTACATATCTGACACTCGAGGCGTCCTTTACACGTTGGCCTTGGAGAATGTGAAAAGCAGCATCGGGCCAGAAGGAAATATTATGATTGACCTTTATGAGGTATATCACAAGTGCAAACTGCAGGGTGCAATATTTTGCCTGTTTCCGTGAAGTACAAGAATGTTTTTTTGTAGGGTCTGCTGTAATTAGGCACGTGATTAGCTCTAAAAACCATTAGAACACCGTTAACTAGAGGTGTACATGGAGACTCATGAATAGCTTAATCCCTTCAGACCTTGGAGATCACATTCTGACAATCTTTCAAGCTAATTCCAGGTATTTTATCTGACCTAAATGACTTTGTACACATAGATCACATTCTGACAATCTTTCAAGCTAATTCCAGGTATTTTATCTGACCTAAATGACTTTGTACACATTTTAAAGATCACTGAAAGGATTGAACAAATAACACATCTTGGGGCCTATTTATTAAAGCTCAGTAGGGTTTTCACTCACCGGCACCAGAAGCATATCCGGGTTTGATGTCAGGGCAGCAGCGTGAAGCTGAAGGACTGATCTGCAAAGGCGCCATTTTGTTCAAAATCTGTTTGGGGAAGCAGCTGCTCCCATTACACTCCACCTAGTTACGCCTCTGGCTGGCTCTAGAGGCAATTAGCGTCATCAATAATTAGCATAGAATGCTAGCACAGGTGACGATGTGCACACCAAAGGTTAGGGCAAATGGCATGCAAATATAGTCAAATGGATGTTAATGAGGTCATTTCCTATTCCCTTTCCAATGCTCAGAGGACAGCTCACAAAACAAAGCCACACTTACAGTTGAAAAAACAGCTCAGAGCAGGCATTAGGGTGTTTGAAGAGAGGATTTCTCACAATTCTTTCTTTAAAATCTGCCAGTTTTGATTTCTTTTGGAAATGAAAGAAAGTCCATACAAGCCTGGAAGCACCGGTACTAAGAAATAAGTATTTGCGATTCCGAGCAAACCTAAAAGTGAAAGCACACATTGGCGTCTGTTCCCTGCTCTTAAATATAAGCCTTACAAATTTTAAAAAAATTGAAAAGCTTATATTTAAAGGCGCAGAAAAGAGACACTAATGTGTGTTTCATTTTCCGGCTTGCCTGGCATGTGCGCACGAGCTGAGCTTATGGCAAAACTCTTCTGCACAGAGGGCTGGTCTTAGGGTGAGGTGACCGAGGCGACCGCATAGGGCCTTGCGCTCAAGGGGGCCCCGTGCGGTGCGCCTGAAGTCGCCCTGCCCCGACTGGCCAAGCTCCAGTCCCCCCGCCCTCTGAATGTTAAAAGTTACCTCGTCGTCGACGTCGGGTTACAGGCAGCGGCCAGCAGGTAGCAGCAGCAGTGAAAAGTGTGCAAGCTGCTGGGCGGCGCTTCGGGAGACTTTCTTTCCCTCGTTCAGCTCTGGTCCCGCCCTACTTGTACATAACTCATACCGGAAACATGACCCCTAGCTAGGGGCTTCATTTTGACAGGTGGCACCAGAAGGGTAGAAAAAACGGGATCTTCTGCCTGGGGAACCCCTAGACCACCAGAGATTCTAGATATTGACACAATGGTGAGACGGAAGGGGATCCTTTGGAGGCAGGGGATTTGATTAAGGATGGACTTTGGATTGGGAGGGGAGGCTGGCCTGGAACTCATGGCTGGGGCATCGTGCCGTAGCTTGCTGGCCTGATGCTCCCAAGCAGTACAATAACCCCAGCTATTTTACTGTAATGCTATGACCATAACACAACTTGGGATGTGCACCCAGTGTTCACTGCAAGTTTTGAGACGGAATTTATAAAGAAATGAACTGCTTTACACGAATTTGCATGTTTTGCATCTCATTATCATGTAACCTGCAGTGACTTAAATATCACTGTGTTAGTGCAAGACAAATTGCATTACTGCCCTTAAAGTCACGTTAAGGGGCAAATAATGCAAGTTACGCCGTTAAATGCTAACATTCCCACAGAAATGTATAGATGCGTTAGTGTTTAACGTGCTTTAAATGTACAGGCGCGTTAAAAACGCTAATGCACCTTAGTGAACATACCCCTTAGAGCCCTAATGCAACTTGATAAAAAAAAATGCCTAGGAGACAGTTGACTTGTTAATAAAAACACTGCATTAAGGTCGATTTGAAGAGATGTGATTTCAGGTTGCCATAGCAAAGTTTGTAACAAAAAAAGATTTGGATACCCTGGAAACTCCCTCTGTTTGATCTGGACTCCTGCATTCTGTGATAGTCTCGAAAGTAAGATGATAAAATATTTAAACAGTGGTCCTGCCCGCTGCAGCTTTTGTTACAATGCGGGTGCTGTGAAGAGGGATCGCTAAACCTGCTGTTACAACATCTGTTGTAATCAAGAAAAGGCACTGGGCTTCTCCCCTACTATAGAGAAGGCAGATTTGAAGCTGATTTGATGGGATCAGTAGCCAGGGTGAGGCCGATTACGAGACGGAATACCGGCTGACACTAATACTCCCAGAAATGCTCCTTCGCACTAGATTGTTCCGTCTTGAAGGGGGTTTGAAGGCCAGCTAGCCCACATCTCTCAATAAGACTGTTGTGAATGACGAATGCTCAAGGGGGAATGGAGAGGAGGAAAATCTATACCTTAATTAAATAGCGACGGATGGAGGGGGCCAGCAGGGCCTTGGCAATAAAGCCAGCGAATTTAGAAGAATAAATTAAAATAAAGACGCCCTGGATTAAATGCTCTGACAAGACTTGCTGAGAGGGTGTATATGCTCTCCTATTAAATCAGTCAAAAAAAAAAAAAGCCTGCCCAGAGCATTCCCTTTCCTCCAGAAATCCCTTAGTATTGAATGTGGAATTTCAAACTATAGGGATAAAAGAGTACCATATTAGTGTGGATTAAAGGTTAATAAATAGGAATTAAATTTCAAAAGACTAGTTCCATTTTTGATCAGCTTTCAGAGGCCAAAGCCTCCTTCCTCAGGGCTGAATCACAAAACCAGCTATGCACCCCTGGATTTAATGAACTCAATTAAATATTGCATTTAAAATAGAATGTAGTAACTGTCTAGCCCTAGGACTAGGTAAGACTGTACTGGTTCCTTACGTTCCTCTGAGCATGTCTTAATCTGTGAAGTCCAGGCTGAATTGATAAGAAGTACTTTGCTTACTTTGAGGTCGGAAGGAAAAGTGGCTTCTCCACTGGTTCCCCAACCTAGTCCTGGAGGCACCATACATTAAGGGGTTAACATTTACATTACATGAACATCTTAATCTTAAAAATCCAGAATATACGTGTGAAAAACGTGTATATGACTAAAAGGCATTGTCTGTGTGGGTTTTGGGTGAGGCTACGGTGGGCTAGAGACATGAAAATGTATTACATAGTAACATAGTAACATAGTAGATGACGGCAGGAAAAGACCTGCATGGTCCATCCAGTCTGCCCAAGACAAACTCATATGTGTATACCTTACCTTGAATTTGTACCTGTCCTTTTCAGGGCACAGACCGTATAAGTCTGCCCAGCAGTATTTCCCGCCTCCCAACCACCAGTCCCGCCTCCCATCACCGGCTGTGGTACAGACCGTACAAGTCTGCCCTCCCCTATCCTCTCCTCCCAATCACCACCCCCTCTTCCCCCCACCTGCTCCGGAAATTACTAATTTCCAAAGGGCAGTTCACATCAGGATAAATATCAGAATTTACATGTTCTAACTGGGATATCTAGGGTTCAGAAAAGCACTTCTACTGACCAGTGCTCCACTGGAGGGATTAGGGGAAGTCAGTGGTTGATCCCCCCCCCCCCCCCCAAAAAAAAAAAGAAAAAAAAAGTAAAATTGACTAGGGATATCAGGCTTTGTGAAATCTTTGGGAACATTAAACATTTATGTTCCAGCACAAACATATATATACCCATTTTGATCTGCTGATATTTTAGGCATTTATGTTTTTAAAAATGGTTCTGAAATGGATGCCCCTGCTGTGTGTGATGAGATCATAAGCATCCATTTCTCTGTTTATTTTAAAACAAGCTGTACAGTGTATCAGCAGATCCTGTTAAACAAATGTTGGAAGAACTGGATTTGTACGTGTTTTCTAAAATACCAGTCCAGATGTCTCTGTCTGTCTGTCTCTCTCTCAGAGAGAGATTTGTTTCATCAGAGGTCACCATTTCTCTCTTGCCATGTTTGAGTTTCACACAGTTGAATACACAGAGAAAGTCTCTCTCCATCAGATATATTTTTTAAGCTTTGTCGATTTCTCCTAGGTAGCAGGCATAAAGGGAATGTTCTTGGCTAACAAGAAGATTGATAATCAAGTGAAGACTTTTATCACATACAATAAAGGCAGAGACTGGCATTTGTTGCAAGCCCCTGAGACCGATCTGAGAGGGAATACGGTTCACTGCGTCCTGGTAAGCTATTTGCCTTCAAAACCTGTCTGTGGTTGACTCCATGACATTGGCTATTAAAACTAAACGCATTCAGTGCATAGGTGCAGTAGCACGCTTGTTCATTGTAATTGAGTCTGTTGCCTTGAGCAACTATCTTGAGGGGTGCTAACACGTTTCAACTTAAATTGAACACTACTTTGTTAAAAATAAAGGGAAAAAAACTGTAACGAGGCTTTCTACGCCTCTTTACAAAGGTACTGGAATATGCTGGTGTATTCTGAACGTTATCTGTTGATGATAAAGAGGTGAAACAGAAGTTTATCTGCAGATAATGTTCTCATGCAGTTAGGAGTCTGTACACTAGATGGGGCGAAGGAGCTGTAGATGAAAGTGGCGACCTGTATCTTTCTGCTTCTAATTTGTATTTTCATAAAGAAATGGTTTGTGATATGAAATTTCACTCAAAAAAGCTCTTTTATAATCGGTATAAACCCTGGACTTCAGGATTGCAGATACATTCTTAAAGAATTTGAAATTATATATTTAAACAAATGGAGTCTCACCAGTTTAGGGTGCCTACATAGATGGCTAACCCCTTAACAAACTTATCATCATAGGCTCTTCTACCCCAATCGAAACCCACCACAGTGTCAAAAACTCCCTATCGGAGAAAAAACTATGTAGAAAAAAAAAAAAAAAAAGGAGGGTGTAGAAGTCACCAAAGTTTTCACCAAATTCCACAAACGTGAAGTCACAGGTTATAACAGTATGTGTGCCTGAAAATGGACTGAAATATTACTCTTAAATGTCACTTATAATATAAAGAAATGTAAATGGTATCCAAGTATCAGCAAAATGATCACTTAGCTTCTTTCATCGACGTGACAATTTGTGAACATTCCAACACCGGAGAGTCATTGATTTCAACTGTATCCTGGAGCCATGAACATCAACCAAATCCCTGACAATGGGATCTCCTGTTTCGTTACTGCCTCAGGAGGAAACAAACACAATTTTACTGTCAGTCCTTCCAAGCATAGTGGATATGAAATGCAATTTTAGTGTTGGGCTGTATTCTACCAGTGTAGATTCCTAGAGGTAAATGCTAGAGGTACAACGTTTTGCGGAAATCTGGGTGAGGTTTGAGTTGCTGAACACATCTGTCCAGTGACAAAATAACTTTGACTAGTGATGGTTCATATGTAGTTGTAGTGATTACCCTACTGCAATGAAGAAACCAGAAATGCTAAAACGGACATGAATGAGGGAAGGGTGAAGATGGAGAGATAGTGGAGGAGTCCATGGAAGGGTGGTGCAATGAGGGGTGGAGAAGCGTAGAGGTTGGAGGTTGAAGGATAGGTAGAGGGGTGGACAATGAAAACTGTGTTCATCCTACTGTCTGCTTTTTCACCTACCAACTTGACTGAAGGGAATGAAACAGTTGCTTAACAGTGTTGGTTCTACCATTTTTCAGGTAGCGAGACCAAGGGTGAAACATGGGGTTGAGTAAAAGAACAATAAATTTAAAAACTGAACAAAACCAAATATATAATTGAAAGAGCTCAAGTAGGAATGAATTGTATACCCTCATGGAGGGATATTATTACAAGGAGCCATTTGAAGCATGTCTAAGATTTCTGGGCCCGATATTCGGCCCATGGCAATCAGCGGTTCTAAGTTGCTGATAGCCAGGGACTGAATTAGACCAGCATTGAATGTCCAGGCTCTGGTACTGAATATCCCAGTAAGTGCTTTCACCTGGAATTTAACTGGACACTGGCCAATATTCAGAATGGTGCCAGCTTAGTGGGGTTTAGCTGGTTAGGAAACCTGTCCTGTCCGATTAAGCCCTTTTGAATATTGGGCTCTTTCTTTCTTTTCTTTTTAAAACAATCCCCTGAGTTGACTTGTGAATGTGCTCTTGGGATTTCATGGTTAAAATATCTCGATCCATATCTTAAGGTTGTTAAGGGAGGAAGACTCTCCCCGTATACATAAGAATGTGTACCGGAAAGAACAGAGGAGCTGAGAGTTTCAGCCTGAAGTCAATGTACATTGCTTTAAGGGGCCCTGTTACCAAGGTGCAGTAAAAAGGGCCCTGTGAGAGTGGTGGCGGCTGTTTTTGCCCCACACCCGGGCCCTTTTTACCTCAGTGGGTAAAAAAGGCCGAAAATCAACATGGCCATGCAGTAAAATTCCTACCACATGGCCATGCAGGGGGGGGGGGGGGCACTTGGGTGGCGGTAAAGGTTCCCACGGTAACCAGGCAGTGCATGGCGCTGTCCAGTTACCACCAGGTTAGCGCCGCGCTAATACTTATGGAAAAAAATTCCGTAGCGCTGGAAATGGCGCACGCTTGAGGTGGAACTACTGCCGGCGGCTGCGTTGGGCCGGCAGTAGTTCGGGGTTGCTGCGCGGAAACCCTTTAGTAAAAAGGCCCCTAAGTGAATTCCTTCAAAAAAGGTAGTGAATAAATAAGAGGCCGTTTTACTAAGCCGCGTAAGCATCTACGCGCTCCCAACATGCGCCAAAATGGAGTTACCGCCCGCCTATCGCATGGCTCTTGTGGTAATTTCATTTTTGGCGTGGCTGATACGCGCATCTGAAAAATAGTTTTGGACGCACGTATCGGACACCCCGTCGAGTGGCATTTGACGCGCGTAGGTCATTACCGAGTGGTTACTGCGTAAGGCTTTACCGCTAGGCTCAATGGCTTGCAGTAAGGTCTCAGACCCAAAAATGGATCAACCCACGCCTACGCTACCGCATTTTTCAGCACCCCCAAGTAAATAAATAATGTGCAAGGTCTAAATATTCTGCACATCCACTTCACCCCCAGGGCAGCCGAGAGACTAGGCCGGGCCTGGGGCAAGGTCGCCCCGCCTCGGCCCCCCACCGCTGCCACTCCCCGTCGCTCCCCCCGCTGCCGCAGTCCACGGTCTCACCTGCCTGCCTCCACGGCTTCGGGCCCCCTGCATTCAAAGCGGCAGTCGCAGATCGCCTCTCTTCTGGCCTTCCCTCCCTGTGTCCCGCCCTCGTCTGATGTAACTTCCGGTTTCCGCGAAGGTGGGACACAGGGCGGGAAGGCCCGAAGGGAGGCGATCTGTGACTGCCGCTTCGAATGCCGGGGGCCTGGAGCCGAGGAGGCAGGCAGGTGAGACCGGGGACTGCAGTGCCAGCGGCCTGACCCCGGCGCCGGGCCCCTCTTGGAGGCCCGGGGAATTTTGTCCCCCCTGCCCCCCCCTCTCGGCGGCCCTGTTCACCCAGATAAGAGCCACAGCAAAGCAGCAATGTGGAGAACAGGTTTCTTTCCCTTCTCACCTCTCCAAGTACAAAGGAGTAAATGTTGTAAGTAGTGTGGGCAGATCTGGCTTTTTTTTAAAAAATTCTCATCCTAATCTCGGTGCCCAGTTTGCTAAACCAGCCTCCTTGTTTTACTAAACTTCTTGCCCAATGCTTCTGTAGCTGAAATCTGCTGCTTTGTTTCTCTCAAGAAACAGAGCTGCTTATTCATTCACCCTTTTGTTGTTTTATTCATTTCTGCTTACTACACATGAAAAAAAGTGCAAAAATAAATAAATAAAAATAAAGTTACAGCGAGAACAAAAGGCTACGGCTTTCCTTTCCCTGTCTTCATTATTTATTAAGGCACATATGTCTGCAGTTACGAATTGCTTTATACAATGTCCTTTCTATTTTAAAACATCTAGACAGAAAAGTGCATACCGTGTATCGCCTAGTATAAAGCATTTTGGATAGAAATATTATTTAGCAACAGAATTCGTACTAGGAATAATGATAAATGACAAATATGAACAAGGGGACGTTTCACTAAAGTGATTTAAACAGTCAAAGCAGGAATTAGTCCACAGCTCGGGTAACTGTTACCACACAGGCACGACACTGCTAATTCACTTGCCAAGAATATAGCTTGGAAATGAGCAGAAATGGGCAGGTTACGGGACCGTTAAGGGGCATGGACCGTGCCTTGCAGTAATGCACCACATGCTCTTCTTACCAGTGCAGATAGAAGAGGGTAAGAAGTGTACTTAATACACAGTAAAGGTCTTCTCTTTGCATTAACCCCTGGATTCTACATATGGCGACTGAAGTTGTGCCCGCACCCAGTGGTGTGCTGGTAAATTTTTAACAACAGGCTCTCTCCCTGGTCCACCTCGGCGCCCCCCCCCCATCCACCTCTGCGCCCCCCCCCCCCCACCTCTGCGCCCCCCCCCAAAAAAAAAAATTTGCAGAGCTGGCTAAACCCCCTGGGGGAGGGGGGGCGGCCAACACATTACTCTCTCCAGGAAAAAAAAATTTAATGATCCCAGGTTCCAATCTAATTCATATTTAATATGGGATAAAATGCCATAAATAAGTAAATAAATATAAACTTTTAACATTCAGCACCTGATTCTCAAAATGGACATATTCCAAACACTATAATGAAAATAAAATTATTTTTTTCTACCTTTGTTGTCTGGTGACTTTCTTTTTCTGATCATGCTGGTCCAGTATCTGATTCTGCTGCTCTCTATCTGTTCCCTTGACTCCGTTTCCAGGGCTTCCTTTCCATTTATTTCTTTTCTTTCCTCCTTTCTTCTTCATTTCTGGTCCTCCGCATACTTGACTGTACAGTGGATCCAGCTTCTGCCTATTTTCTCCATCCATGTGCAGTTTCTCTCCTCACTTCCTTTTCCCTCATCTAATCTCCTTCCTCTATCTTCCCTCCATATCCTGCATTTCTTCTCTCTCCCTTCCCTCCCCTCCATCCATGTCCAGAATTTCTCTTGCTCTCCCCTCCATCCATGTCCTGAAACTCTCCTCTCTCCCCTGCCCCTCTCTATCCTTCCATACCCAGCAATTCTCTTCTCTCCCCTGCCCCCCTCTACCCACCCATGCCCAGCAAGTCTCTCCCCTGCCCCCCTCTATGCACCCATGCCCAGCAAGTCTCTCCCCTGCCCCCCTCTACGCACCCATGCCCAGCAAGTCTCTCCCCTGCCCCCCTCTATCCACCCATGCTCAGCAAGTCTCTCCCCTGCCCCCTCTACCCACCCATGCCCAGCAGGTTTCTCCCCTGCCCCCTCTACCCATCCAGCGATTCTCCTCCCTCCCCTGCCGCTCTGAAGCATGTCCAACGATGTCCTTCACCCCCACCCTCCCCTCTGTCTTTTTTAAATTACCTCCGTCGAAGCGCGCACCATTTAAAGCCCTGCTGCGTGCTGGCCGTCTCCAGGCTTCGCCTGCTTGCTTTGGAATGGATGATGTTTGTGCCTTAGTCCCACCTTCGCGAAAAAAGGAAATGACGTCAGAATGAAGGCGGGACTAAGGCACAAACATCATCCGAAGCAAGCAGGGGAAGCCTGGAGACGGCCAGCACACAGCAGGGCTTTAAATGGCGCGCGCTTCGACGGAGGTAATTAAAAAAAGACGGAGGGGAGGGGAGGGTGGGGGCGAAGGACATGGTTGGATATGCTTCGGAGCGGCAGGGGAGGTAAGCATGGCCTGTGATGGCGCCCTCCTGCCATGCTTACCTCCCGCAATGGAGCCGGCTCACCCCCAACAACAACCGGCTCGCAAGAGCTGTCAAAATTTAACAAGCGGCTCTTGCGAGCCGGTGCGAGCTGGCTCCAGCACACCACTGCCCGCACCCCCTGACATTAATCGTACCCCCTCCTCCAAAGGCCAGAGCCTCCTTGTCATCAGTCACCTATTCCCCAACCTCCCCCTGCCATTGAACCTCACCCTCTGAAAGCACTAATGTGTGATCAGTGCAAAACGTAAATGCAGGGGATGTGCCCCATTTCTGCCCTGTATTTATTGCACAAATGTGTTTTATTGAAATATTGCAAACTGCCTGGGTGGTGTATCAAGAAACTAATAAACTTGAAAACTAAAACATTTGGACCAGTGAAGGGTTGACATCATTTCGTGAAACAATGGTGTGTAAGCAAAAGGAGCATTTTTCAAACTGACATGTTCCAAAGAGGGGGGAAAAAAAAACCTTAATGTTGTAATATATTTATAGAATACACCAAGATGGAAAAAAAATGTTTGTTTGCTGCAAGCCTGTCCTGGGGCTCTGCTACATATAGATATATATAGATATATAGATTTAACATTTGAAAATGATACAGTTGCAGAAAACTAATAAAGAAAGGAGGCAAGGTGAAAACTTTCAGGCACCGAAAAATAGGACACTGATGGGCAACATTAAATATGTGATATGAATCACGGAATGAAGAGAGGTGCATATGTAGGCAACTGAAAAGTGAAGTGCTGAACTTCAATGGATAAATTAATCAT
Organism: Microcaecilia unicolor; assembly: GCF_901765095.1. Lineage (NCBI taxonomy): Eukaryota > Metazoa > Chordata > Amphibia > Gymnophiona > Siphonopidae > Microcaecilia > Microcaecilia unicolor. The sequence continues at coordinate 162,702 of NW_021963242.1, forward strand.
GATGAAGCTGTAATGATAGAGGAAAATGTTTTTTCAGGCTCTTTGTCTTTACCAATGTATTTTAATGGAGGAAAAGTTTTATGATATTGAATGCTATGGCCAACATTTGCTGGATAAAACAAGACATTTCAATTCAAATATCATTTTAAACTTTCACTTTTATGAATACAGAAATAACAGAATTTCAAAATGTCTTCATAGCTACTGAGAATTGATTTTTGAAAATTGGTGTTTGGACTGGGGTCGGGAAGGGGATTAGTTACTCGGGAACAGTAAAACTTGGTGTTTTTCCACACCTTTGTTTACCAAGCAACTCAACAACCTATGGAATCTCAGTGCCTCTTGCCCTCAGACATCCATTCCCCAATCCCCCCAAAGAAAAGCACACCCCCTGCCATTGATCCCTCACCCACTGGAAGCAAAACTTGTATAGTAAATCCAGGGGGTGTGTCCTGCATCTGCCCTGCATTTACCACACATGGCATACAGTTAGTGCACGGGTACTGCGTTACATGCTTGGGCTGACAGTATTTTCTGATATGGGTCTGAACATTTAATGCAGCCCAGGGTGCTGTCACAATGATACCTGGTTGGAGTGGTACAACTATATCTTGGGTCACCCCCCCCCCCCCCCTCCTTGATGCAGCACTCTAACCCCTTGACACCTTTCTGACTCTTCCAAGAACATGCTGCCCCCTCCCCCATGGAAGGATGACTCTTAGCAGTAGTGCCATGAGACTGCTGCTAGGGGTCATGAATGCCATTATGAATGATGGCTCCAACCTGTGTGAAGTTGTTAGAGAGGTTAGGTAGTCAAGACCACCAGTCAGAGAGAAGACCTACTAGATATGGGCTTAGAAAAAAGTATGGGGGTAATATTCAACTGGCAGTGGTCCACATCTTTCTCTCTCTCTTCCCTCCCATTGTCTAGCATTTCTTCTTTCCTTCCATCCACACACAGGTTTAACACCTCTTCTTCTCTCTTCCCCTTCTCCCTCCCCATTTTCCAGCATCTTTCCTCTCTCTTCATTTCTGTTATTCAGCATCTCTCTGTCCCTCCCCTCTGCCCTCAGGTCCAGAATCTCTTCCTTCACTCCCCTCTATCTCTTGCCTACATTTTGGCATCTCTTCTTTTCTCACAACCTCTTCCCTCACTTCTACCTTTTACTGCTAACGTTTGCTGGAAGGTACAGTGTTTTACACCTGTTCCTTGCAGCCTACCCTAGAGCCTTCCCTCTGACATGCCCTGCCTACATGGAAACAGGGAGGGAAGTTGAGAGAGAGAAAGAGAGAGAGATGCAGAATCATGGATAGCAGGGGAGGAGAATGGAGAAATGCTAGAATACTGGACCCAGGGGCAGAGGGGAGGGAGAGAGAGAGTCTGGATAATGGAAAGGAAGAGAGAGGAAAGATGCCGGACCATGGGTATAGAGAAAGGAGAGATACTAGACAAGAAATGGAAAAGGAGGGATGCTGGATCAAGGGAAGGAGGGGGGATTGGAGTGGAGGAGAGATGCTGGACCACAGGGAGAATGGGTTGATAGAAAAGCAGGCAAACTGGAATGTGGGTAGAAATGAAGGAAAGTGGGGGAGAGATGCCAAATGTTGGGGGAGGAGAGTGGTGAGTATCTCCGTCCTAAGTCAGGCAGCAGGTGGCCCCTATCAGAGGGAGGCCCTAGGCTCTCTCCATGATAGTTTTGCCCTTGGCTTGGTGAGAACAGTTATGATCCATCTGTGGAGGACCATGACATGGAATAACAGGTGGTGAGACAAGACGAAGGCCTTCCTGTAGGGAAGTAAGAGATGCTGTTATATTGCCTCCGCCGTCTCCCTTCATAGACGTGTCAGTCTGCAGAAGAGATTCCTGGATGTAACAGTAAAGCAGAAGGTGTGGCTTCATGGAATCAGAACCAACTGGCTCATTGTGTTGATCAACTGCTGCAGCAGAATGAAAAGCTTCTATCACTGTGGCAGAAAAAAATAGCACTCCAGCAGAAACAATATGACCAAACAAAGAGGCCAGTGCTAGAATTGAGAGGATGTCCGGAGATGTATCAGAGAGATTAAAATTCAGCTGTAGCTCTAACAACAGCAAGAGGCAGGCATGAGGTTGCTGCTGTCTTTATACCCCTGCCAGTTGCTGCTGCTTCTCTACTGTGGCCATGCCTCTACCTGGACCACCCCTGTGATACCCCAGGGTCTTTCCTGATTTCTTTGGAACATCTTGCTATTCAGGTAGTTAGACAGTGAATATGTGGCCCCTTCAGAGACAGATGCCTGTATAGTACACTGGCAGGTGTGGAAGAAGGGGAGGGTGGATCAGTGATACCATGGCACAGGCATCCCTATAAACAAAAAAAATGTATAGTTGTTGTTGTATTTGTGCCCCGCACTTTCCCACTCATGGCAGGCTCAATGTGGCTTACATATTATATACAGGTATTTATTTGTACCTGGGGCAATGGAGGGTTAAGTGACCTGCCCAGTCACAAGGAGCTGCCTGTGCTGTGAAATCGAACTCAGTTCCCCAGGACCAAAGTCCACCACCCTAACCACTAGGCCACTCCTCCTCCACTGTTGCTACTATTTGAGATTCTACATGGAATGTTGCTATTCCACTAGAAGTCGGCCCTTGCAGATCACCAATGTGGCCGCGCAGGCTTCTGCTTCTGAGTCTGTGAGTCTGACGTCCTGCACGTATGTGCAGGACGTCAGACTCACAGAAACAGAAGCCTGCGCAACCTTCTACATGGAATGTTGCTAGTGGAATAGCAACATTCCATGTAGAATCTCCAATAGTAGCAACATTCCATGTAGAATCTCCAATAGTATCTATTTTATTTTTGTTACATTTGTACCCTGCGCTTTCCCACTCATTGCAGGCTCAATGCAGCTTACATGGGGCAATGGAGGGTTAAGTGACTTGCCCAGAGTCACAAGGAGCTGCCTGTGCCTGAAGTGGGAATCAAACTCAGTTCCTCAGGACCAGAGTCCACCACCCTAACCACTAGGCCACTCCTCCACTGTTGCTACTATTTGAGATTCTACATGGAATGTTGCTATTCCACTAGCAACATTCCATGTAGAAGTCGGCCCTTGCAGATCACCAATGTGGCCGCGCAGGCTTCTACATGGAATGTTGCTAGTGGGAATCAAACTCAGTTTCTCAGGACCAGAGTCCACCACCCTAACCACTAGGCCACTCCTCAAGCAGTGTCTGTGAATCAAGTCATTCCTCGCAACCAGGCCCTGCTGGTGGGGGTTTTTCACTGGACCTTTTACTACCAGGTCTGGCTGTAGAAAAAGCACCTGAACCTACCCTTTGAGTGGGTTCTTGTACAATGAACACTGATGCACGTACTTTAGGAAACCTTAAAGTATATGTAAGCGTACGCTCCTCCTCCAGGAACCCTTCCTCAACTGGAAAACTATACCCACGTATGTTGTGCACATTTTCAAAGTGAAAGCATGTGAGCAATTTCACTGAAAATTATCCTAGGGAATTTGTGCATTTGCATTTATATCTTCTGTTTAGTATGTACATATTTTCTGTATTAATTTATATGTGTATGGCGGAATTTTCAAAAAGCAACTTCTGTCCCTCCCTTTCATACTCTGGGAATACGATTGTTGAGGCCAGCTACAGTTATGCACGTAGAGGCTGCATGAACTTAACTTTACAGACACAATCGAGCACACATTTTTTTTTATGCCTTAGAAATGCTCCCTGGTTCCAATAAGAGTAACAGATTTTGAAGACAATTTAATTCAGTATTTATTACCCACACCATGCCCTGCAAAATGACCTAGATAGTTAATAGTCATAGATAGTTAATAGTCATGTAAAAAAAAAACAGCATGACCCAAAGAAACCCACTGAGTTCTAGTTAGATCAGGAACCTGTTTCCTGCCTGTGTGAAAGTTTAATCTTTATATACAAATACCTTAAAAAAACAATATTTTTGATGCACCAGCTGGGGGCAATCTGGTACCATGAATTCAATATTAGCAAAAGGAGTCTGTAATAGCTCAGTGACAGTCCTGCATTATTCACCTGCTTTAAGTTATTTTTTTCTAAGCTAATAATATTCATATTAGTTACAGCAATTTTAACAGTGTGACATTATATGTATTTATACACATTTATCTGCACACTTAAAACAATGCTGTTTCACCATCATCACAGATACTCTGTAAGCACAGAATACAAACTATCACATATCATGCTATGTTGCAATGTGCAACAGCGTGAACCCTATTCCTGTGACCTCCACCCAATGCTATACAACAAAAAAGTGTTGGTTGTATTGTGACAGGCACAGGTGGTGTCCTTTCTTGGAGTCGCCACAGGGGGAGCTCTCACTCCCTGTTTCCAGGATAACATTAAATACACAAAGGAAACAGTGTTAGCCATTTTAAGTTGACGGGTTTAGGTACAGGGACCTGTCAGGAAAAGAAAAGGGGTCATTTTTCGCATATAAGAAAAGGAAAGGGAGGGAAATTGCAACTCCCAGAAAGCCGAGGCAAGAGCCAGGATTTCTAGACCCAGAAATGGAAGGGGCCAGCTAGGAAAGTTCTGGCCCTAGCTGGAAATAAATGAGAGGAGTGGGGACAGGGAAGCCTGCAACCCCAGCAGGAAGCAATGCCTATATTAGGAGAGGCTAGGAGGGACTAAACCAAACTAACTGGGAAGAGAAGGACCCAAGCTCCCTGAGAGGTTTGAAACCTGATAAGCAGGAAGAGGCTTGGTGTTTAGAGGTCTTGAAAAAGATCTCTTTAGCTCTGGAGGAAGGTGAAATTGGTGAGGGAGATAAGGGAGAGTTACAAGGCTTAAGAATCTCTAGCCTAGAAGTCTATGGGGGAAGGTCTACAGAGGGACAATTGGACAAGGTGCTTACCTTGAAGAGAGGATTAAGATGCCTTTCTGACTTTCTTGTTACTTTTTTGTTTTGATGTTTGTTTTGAACTTAGATTAACAGCTGGGGGTGGAGGACAGGACAACAAGGTCAAGTTGAGTGTTGTCCTATCCAGGGTGTGGAGGCTGATTAACTGAGTTCCTTCTAATAACTTTGTCAGTGTTTTGTAAACTGACGGAGAAGCAATTTTGAATAGAAAAATATTCCCCCCGCCCCCACAGAGCTGGTTAGAAGGAGAGATGGGAGATTATTTGCATAAGACTGGAAGGTGGCTAGAGCCTAATTCTATATCTCAGTACTCTAATAAAGCCTGTGTTCCTTTTAAAGAAGAGAAGACAGGAGGTTCCCGGTCTATTGGTCTTTTTTTAAAATTACAGAGGGCAAGGCGTTCAAGGGGATTGCCCTAAAGTTAAGCTATCTTATAAATCAATTCACCCTGAGTGCAATAGGTACTAGAAATAGATCAGTGCTGGAAGAACTAAGTCTTCAGACTTTCTCTGAGCTTTTCATAGAGGCTGAGTCCTCTCTGCTGCATTGAAAGGCTAGTTACCAGCCTAATCTCCCACAAACCTGTAAGGGAGACAGAATCTGTTTTGACCTGAAGAGCTTGAGGCCCAGGGCCTCACCACAGTATTTAACTTGTAATTAAATATCCATTGATAAAAACAATAAATTTTTGTAAACTCTCATGTTTTTTCTAATAAGGGGTATCATATTCATATCCTGTATGATGTCTGCCAATGCAGGTCTAATATGGGTGTTTTTAAACAAATTTTCATATATTGTTATGTAAAATTGACTTTTAAAACATCTTAAATAAAAAAATGAAGTACTGAACTTTGAAATGTAGTAGTGCTTAATGAAAGATAGAAAAATGTAGGCAGATAAAGACCAGATAGCCTATCCAGTCTACCCATCTGTGTTATCTATGTCTTATTACTCCCTTTGAGATCCTATGTACTTGTCCCAAGCAATCTTGAATTCAGATACTGTTTTCATACTCACCACTTCCACCGGGATGCCATTCCACAAATTCACCGCCCTTTCCGTAAAGAAGTATTTCCTCAGGTTTCTTCTGTGTCTATCCCCTTTCACCTTCATCCTAAGCTTCCTTTTTCTAGAACTTCCTTTCATTTGAAAGAGGCTCGCCTCCTGTGCATTTATGCCATGTAGGTATTTAAATGTTCCTATCATATCTCCCCTCTCCCGCCTCTCTTCCAAACTATATATATTGAGATCTTTATGCTTATTCAAATATTTATATACCGCCTTTCAAAAAAACAGTCAAAATGATTTACATTCTCAATCAGAAATGGAAAGGAACTACAAAAAAACAGGACCGTAGAAAGAGAGAGACAGAAAAAGAAAATTATTAATTAGGTAGCGTTTCAAGGTAGGTCCTGACCCAGGAACCTGCTCAGTCCGTGAATGCCTGGGAGAAAAGAAACAAATTTACAAGAGTCCAAAAATGGGGATAGGACAACTCACCACGGATATTCAAAGGCAAAGAATTCTAGTGGAAAGTGGTGACCGCAAAAAAGGCTGAATGGCCTGTGGATTTGAGCATTGTTAGATATAAAGGGGGTGTGGAGAGCTGATGACCCAAAGAAGAACAGAATGTCCGAGAAGGTCTATACGGAGTGATAAAACATGCCAAGCACAAAGAGGTACCATGATGAAGGGTCTAGAATGCTAAGGTTAGGAGCTTGTGAATTATGGAAGAATTAAGTCTGCAGACTGTCTCTGAGATGTTTCACAGAGGCTGAGTCCTGTCTACTGCACTGAAGGGATGGTTAACGGTCTAATCTCCCATAAACTCGGGTATAAAGTATCACATACCATGTAAAATTAGTTTATCTTGTTGGGCAGACTGGATGGACCGTACAGGTCTTTATCTGCTGTCATTTACTATGTTACTGCGTTACTAAGGGAGGCAGACTGCCCCATGCGCTTTATGACAAAGACCAACTGACCATTTTAGTAGCTGCCCTCTGGACTGACTCCATCCTGTTTATACCTTTTTGAAAGTGTGGTCTCCAGAATTGTACACAATATTCTAAATGAGGTCTCACCAGACTCTTATACAGGGGCATCATCACCTCCTTTTTCCTACAGTTCATTCCTCTCCCTATACACCCAAGCATCCTTCTAGCTTTTGCTGTCACCTTTTCTACCTATTTGGCCACCTTAAGATCATCACATATGATCAAACCCAAGTTCCGCTCCTCTTACATGCACAAAAGTTCTTCACCCTTTAAACTGTACTGTTCCCTTGGTGGTTTCCAGTCGAAATGCAAGCTGCCAAATTCCAGACCATTCCTCTAGTTTTGCTAAGTCCTTCCTCATCCTATCCACAACATCAGGGGTGTCAACCCTATTGCAAATTTTTGGTATCCTTTGCAAAGAGGCAAACCTTATCAAGCAGCCCTTCAGCAATGTCGTTTACAAAAATGTTTGAAAAAAACAACCCAAGAACCGAACCTCGCGGCACGCTACTGGTAACATCGTTTTCCTCAGAATGAGCTCCATTTACCACTATCCTCTGTTGCCTTCTACTCAACCAGTTCCTAACCCAGTCAGTCACTTTAAGGCCCGTACTGAGGGCACTCAGTTTATTTATTATTCATCTGTTTTGGGTTTTTTTTTTATTTTATTGATATTTATTTTAACATTACAAGATTAACTTGCAAACTGCAAAACAGCATGCTCAATTTCACTGAAAGGAGCATGCAGGATGTGAGGGGAAGACAGACCAGGGCAGGCAACGTGGTGGTGCCGGAGACCGACGCTGGACAATGCTTCAACTGACGGGGGTTGGGGACCCCCATTAGCCAAGGTATTTGATGTGGCAGTGGGTGGGGAGTGGCATGGCGGCGAGGCGGGGGTGGTGGCGGGCAGCAAGCCAAAATGTGTCCGTCCCCCCCCCCCACCTCGTGCTCTGGCTCCTTCCCACTGTGAGGTATGTCTACGCCCCTGTTTCTAACTTTCTGACTTTCCAGAAAGGACTAGAAGATGCAAGAAACTTGTAGAACAGTAAGAGTAGCTAATACAATAAGAAGATGCAAAACCAGGGGCTCTGAGGAAATTTAGGGGGACCCAGGCCCCTGTGGCCCCACCTTGCTACGCCACTGGTTAGAAAGTTCACTTAAAGGACCTAACTTTCCTGCCTACCTACAGGTGAGGTCAAACAGAGGATTTTATTCTATTGGTGGATTACAGCAGCAGCAGTGACGATTTCAGTAGAAGCATTGAGGATTATTTATTTATTTATTTTCATTTGTACCCCACATTTTCCCACCTATTTGCAGGCTCAATGTGGCTTACGTAGTACCGTTAAAGGCATTTGCCCAGTCAGTGGTTAACAAATACAAAGTTGTATAGTGATCGTATGAGGTACAAGTGGAGGGTCGGAATGGATGAAGATTGAGTGATGTCCTGTTCGATCATAGTCATGCTGTGTTGGTAGGTGAAGAGGGTTACGTGGGTTCGTCGGGGTAGGCCTTTTTGAAGAGGTTGGTTTTTAGTGATTTCCTGAAGCTCAAGTGGTCGTGGATTGTTTTCACCTCTTTTGGGAGCCCATTCCATAGTTGTGCGCTTATGTAGGAGAAGCCGGCTGCGTAAGTTGTTTTGTATTTCACTCCTTTGCAATTTGGGTAGTGTAGGTTTAGGTAAGATCTTGATGATCTGACTTTGTTTCTTATTGGTAAGTCTGTGAGGTCTGTCATGTATTCTGGGACTACACTGTATATGATTTTGTGGATTATACTAAAGGCACTAAGGATTCAGGCAATCTCATCACGGCTGAATTCCTCAGTTGTTACAGTTAAGTTTTATCTCATTCCATCACTTTACACAACACTGTACCAGGTAGTTCACATAAATGGAGTACAATGAAATTGCATGTTAGAGAGAATATCGAGGCAATCACTAGAGGTATAGAATAGTAATATTCCCACAGAAAAGGGATAATTAGAGACCATCAAAACTGTACAGTCACCGCTAAAACATGTTTTTAATTAGCAATCAGCCACCTTTAAGTTGACCTACATATTATTTATTTATTTTACTTGTTACATTTATATCCCACATTTTCCCACCTATTTGTAGGCAGAATGTGGCTTACATAGTAACGGAGAGGCATTACAGACTCCGGTGTAAACAAATACAAAGTGATGTTGTGGTAAGATAAAGTTCATGTGGCACAGCCACACTAGGGAATCGTACAACGGAAGAGTTGTGTTATGTCCATTACGTTCTTTAGTTTTGTTGTGTTACAAAGATCAGGCATTTATGTTGGATCGGTAGGGTATGCCTTTTTAAACAGGTTAGTTTTTAGTGTTTTCCGGACGTTTAGGTGGTCATTCGTAGTTTTCAAGGCTTTTGGTAATGCGTTCCACAGTTGTGTGCTTATGTAGGAAAAACTGGATGCGTTAGTTGATTTGTACAGTATTTGAGTTCTTTGCAGCTTGGGTAGTGCAGATTTAGGTACGTTCGTGTTGATTCGGATGTGTTTCTAGTTGGTAGGTCAATCAAATCTGTCATGTGTCCTGGAGCTTCACCGTAGATAATTTTGTGAACCAGAATGCAGATTTTGAAAGCAATGCGTTCTTTGATTGGGAGCCAGTGTAGTTTTTCGCGAAGGGGTTTTATTTATTTATTACATTTGTATCCCACTTTTTTGCAGGTTCAACGTGGCTTACATAATACCATGAAGGCGTTCGCCAACACCGGTAGAGAAACAAATACAATAAGGTGTGTTTGAATAAGGTTCATGTGTACAGACACATTTAGGAATCATTAAGAAGAACAGAAGAGTTAGTTTATGACCATTACGAGCTTTGGTTTCCTTGTGTTGCATGGTTCAGGCGTTTAAGTTGGGTAGGTTGCACTTTCAAATTGTATTTTTCCGAAGATAAGCCTAGCTGCCGTGTTTTGAGTGGTCTGAAGTTTCTTTAAGGTTTGTTCTTTGCATCCCGCATAAACTCCATTGCAGTAGTCTACATGGCTTAGTACCATTGATTGTATCAGTTTGCGAAGTGTTCCCCTCGGGAAGAATTGTTTCACGCGTTTGAGTTTCCACATTGAGTGGAACATTTTCTTTGTTGCGGATGTCACTTGGCTCTCTAGTGTTAAGTTGCGGTCCATTGTAACGCCGAGGATTTTCAGGCTGTCTGAGATAGGGAGGGTATAATCTGGGGTGTTGATAATTGTGGGGTTATCCGCGCTGTGTACGGATGAGAGGAGGAGACAGTGTGTTTTTACTTTGTTTAGTTTTAGTTGAAATGCATTTGCCCAAGTGTCCATGATGTTCAAGCTGATCTTGTGTCAGTTTAGATTTGTAAGGAATGAATATTGTGACATCGTCTGAATATATTTATATAGCGGTAGAAAAGGATCTCAGAAACCAAATCCACAACTGCACTTATTTTTTCAAAGTGACCTCCACTTGAAAACTTTAGCAACAACTTGTCACTCACTGATACATATTTTTCAGAAAATGTCTGAAAATAATTTTTCTATGTAGAAACACCAGATGCTGAGGTGTTATTGATTTTAAATACTTTGACCCTGATGCAGCTGTTAAACTCAGCGAAACGGGTTCTGTTGGGAACTATAACCTAAGTGCTAGCTGCTGTTTAAACATCAAGTTAGCCAGGTTGTTCATCGGACGTTTTATACACTTACTAGTAAAACATGCCCGTTTCTTGCGGCATTGAAACGGGCGCTAGCACGGTTTCCTTCCGGACCTCCCCCCATCCCTACTCACCCCGTCGGCGTTCGTCCGCCATTGTTGCGGACCTCGGCACCACCTTCAATGTGCTGACATTGCTCCGCCCTTGACGTCATCACATTTGACGCGAGGGCGGGGCCCCAACACAGTGTTTTCGGTGGCTTCACCACCACGAAGGCTTCGAACCGGAAGGAAGTGCCCGGAGGACCTGACAGTGACGTCAGTGTCCTCAGAATGTTGAGGGTGAGTTTTATTATATAGGATGGTTAATTTGATCCATATGACAATTGCTTGAACATTCAGCTCTCAGTATATTGGTCCGCTCCCTTGTGATTTCAAAGTTAGTTTATTGTAATTCTCTCAATAAAGGGATTAGAGTAAAGAACCGCAAGCGCTTACAGTTACTTCAAAATACTGCTTTACGACTGATACACAGGATAGGTAAATTTGATCACATTACGTCCCATATGAAAACAGCCCATTGGCTGCCTGTACAAAAAAAGGGTCATTTACAAACTTCTTCTTTTGGTTTTTAAAACCTTACAAAGAGACAAACCCCTTTATCTTAATCGCAGTTTAATTTGCTACGTTACTGCCCGCACTCTTAGATCCGGCGGTCGTTCCCACCCCTAGTGCTCACCATTTCCGGCGCTGCAAAAATACATCCTATTTTTGCAGCGCTGGAACTTAATCGGCAGTAATCAGGCAGTGCCCTGCTCTGCCTGGTTACCGCTGGGTTAGCGTGGGTGACTTACTGCCATCTCAATGGGTCGCAGTAAGGGCTTCACCCCAAAATGGCTGCACGGTAAGTGTTTCACTTACTGCACGGCCATTTCTAGCTCTCGGAAAAAAGACAGCCTTTTACCTACTGCGGTAAAAGGGAGCCTCAGCGGGCATGGAAAACACTTTCTTGATGCGAATGCAGGCCCCCCCCCCTTTTACCGCAGCTTAGTAAAAAGACCCCTGACTAGTTAGTTTGCAAACGCATCTGGGATCCGTGTCCAAATATTGGCAACCTATATAGAATCGAGGGGCAAGTTAGGCAGAGCACAGCACGTGCAGGTACTTAAAAAAGAAATTGTAAGCCCTCCAGGACAGGGAGATGTCAGTGTGCCTGAATGTAATTCACCTTGAAAAAGGTATGAAATAAATCCATATAAAGAAATGGCTAAATAAAGAGTTCTGAAAAGTGGGCTGGAGTATATGAACTTTTTTTATTACTATTTTTTGTTATGACATTTGTACCCCGTGTTTTCCCACTCATGGCAGGCTCAATGCAGCAATGGAGGGTTAAGTGACCTGCCCAGAGTCACAAGGAGCTGCCTGTGCTGGGAATCGAACTCAGTTCCTCAGGACCAAAGTCCACCACCCTAACCACTAGGCCACTCCTCCACTGTTGCTACTATTTGAGATTCTACATGGAATGTTGCTATTCCAACATTCCATGTAGAAGTCGGCCCTTGCAGATCACCAATGTGGCCGCGCAGGCTTCTGCTTCTGTGAGTCTGACGACGTGCAGGACATCAGACTCACAGAAACAGAAGCCTGCGCAGCCTTCTACATGGAATGTTGCTAGTGGAATAGCAACATTCCATGTAGAATCTCCAATAGTAGCAACATTCCATGTAGAATCTCCAATAGTATCTATTTTATTTTTGTTACATTTGTACCCCGCGCTTTCCCACTCATGGCAGGCTCAATGTGCTTACTTGGGGCAATGGAGGGTTAAGTGACTTGCCCAGAGTCACAAGGAGCTGCCTGTGCCTGAAGTGGGAATCAAACTCAGTTCCTAGGTTGCAAAGGGCACCAAAAGGAACGGGGAAAGGAAAATTGTAATTGGAAGACCCAGCGAGGAGAAGGAAGCATGAGGGATACCCGCAGAGGGGATAGCCAAGTAAGAAACCCCTTCTGAGGAAAGAGTAAGTTCAGAGATAACATTTGAACTACAGCATTATCCTCTCACGTGGCACTTTGTGCCCCAGTGGTAGCTAACAGATAAGACTGTGCTACACTGTTGGAAGTTTTTTCCTCATCTCTCTTTTGTTGCTACTGTGTTTCTGCGAAGCTTAAAATCTCAAAGGAAATATCTTCAGCTTTTTATTACGTTCATACCCCAGGCCTTCGACTGGATTCCTTTGCTTCTTTTGTAAAGCAAATATTAACCTTTTGTAGTCCTGTAAAGCTGTTTATTGATGGCTTAATGCTGTTTAAAGATGGTAATGAAAGAAAGTAAATGATTCCAAAGACTCCAATCAATGAGGTTAAAAAGTAGAGAAATGATGTGGAGGGGTTAAGGAAGAAAGTGACTCTCACCTCCACTGACAGTTAATTGTAGATATTACAAAGGAATCCCTGTGGACTAGTGTTTGTTATTATTCCTCTAGAAATGTTTAAAGTTTGAAATAATGATCATCTGTAAGAGCATGAATGAAGGAATTTTTATAAATGACTTCTTGGGTTGAAAGGGAACAAAAATTTTAAATCCATTTCTTCATCCAAGGCAGCACTTTGGGGACAATTTTTTTTTAATTGATGCTTCTAATTAGGCACCCAGGGGCATATGGTAGGAAACCTGTTCTATTAAAAAAGAAAAACAAAAAATAGGGACCTATTTTCTGGTAGTGTAATTAATAATAATGTGCCTAACGCTTAGCTACTTACCCTTGTAATAGACATAAAGCTGGGGTGGACCCATGTGCGAGAGCGACACACGTAACTACAGTGGGCCTAATGTTCAAAAGTAGGCCAAGTGTGAGGGGGATGCACGTAACAACAGTGAGTCCAATATTCAAAGTTGGATCAAGTGAGAGAGGGACACGTGTAACTACAGGGACACACGTAAGTACAATGGGTCCAATATTCAAAAGTTGACCAAATGCGAGAGGGACACATGCAACTGTTAAAAGAATTTTACCAATGATACGAACACCACGAGACCAAGTCAGGCTTAAAGCAGTGTTATTTAAGTATTTAAAGTACATAAGCATTGCCATGCTGGGACAGACCAAGGGTCCATCGAGCCCAGCACCCTGTCACCGACAGCGTCCAAAAGAACAAGCAATTTGTCCCGCCCCTCCTAGAAATAGTGTATTATTCCCAAGTCCATTCAATAACATTCTATGGCTTTTTCCTCCAGGAAGCCGTCCGACCTTTTTTTGAAGTCCGCTAAGTTAACCACCTTAACCACTTTTTCCCGGCAGCGAATTCCAGAGTTTAACTACGCATTGAGTGAAGAAAATTTTCCTCCGATTCGTTTTAAATTTACCACACTGCAGCTTCATCGCATGCCCCCTTGTCCTAGTATTTTTGGAAAGCGTAAACAGACGCTCCACATCGACCCGTTCCATTCCACTCATTATCTTATAGACCTCTATCATATCTCCCCTCAGCCGCCTCTTCTCCAAGCTGAAGATCCCCAGCCTCTTCAGCCTTTCCTCATAGGGAAGTCGTCCCATCCCCTATATCATCTTTGTTGCCCTTCTCTGCACCTTTCCAATGCCACTATATCTTTTTTGAGGTGTGGCGACCAGAATTGAATACAATACTCGAGGTGTGGTCGCACCATGGAGCGATACAATGGCAGAAAAATATCCTTATTTTTGTTTTCCATCCCTTTCCTAATGATACCCAACATTCTATTTGCTTTCCTAGCCCCAGCAGCACATTGAGCAGAAGTTTTCAACGTATCATTAATGATGACACCTAGATCCCTTTCTTGCAAGGAGACAAATCCAGCATACCCCTCATGAAGTTGTCTGCCCTCCCCATACCTTCTCATTTCTTATATACCTTTTTAGACTCTGAGCTATGTGCAGCTTTACATGAAGCATATCTTTTAAAGCTTGGATGAACATGTTACAGTTTTAGACCATTAGGAGGATTTTACAAGCTAGCCAAAAAGCACATCTAAGAACATTCAGTTCTTCTTGTAACACACAAGGTCAGAAGCCGTTTCTTTTCTTATAATCTACATTTGTTTAGTATATATTAAAATGATTAACTCAATAATTTCCCTACATTTCCCTCCTGTTTATCATTGCTACATATACTTGCTCAAGTCTCTAAAATAGACTCTTCTTCAAGACTCTTCAATCCGATCAAAATTCTGCTGCATGACTAATATTCCGCCAGTGTCGTTATGCTCATATTAGCCCTCTCCTCAAGTCACTTCACTGGCTTCCTATCCGTTTCCGCATACAGTTCAAACTCCTCTTATTGACCTATAAGTGCATTCACTCTGCAGCTCCTCAGTACCTCTCCACTCTCATCTCTCTCTACACTCCTCCCCGGAACTCCGTTCAGTGGGTAAATCTCTCTTATCTGCACCCTTCTCCTCCACCGCTAACTCCAGACTCCGTTCCTTTTATCTTGCTGCACCATATGCCTGGAATAGACTTCCTGAGCCGTCAAGCTCCATCTCTGGCCGTCTTCAAATCTAAGCTAAAAGCCCACCTTTTAACTCCTAACCCTTATTCACTTGTTCAGAACCCTTATTTTATCATCCTCACTTTAATATTCCTTTATATCTTGTTTGTCCTGTTTGTCTGTCCTAATTAGATTGTAAGCTCTGTCGAGCAAGGACTGTCTCTTCATGTTCAAGTGTACAGCACTGCGTACATCTAGTAGCGCTATATAAATGATGAGTAGTAGTAGTCCTGGGGATTCATGTAGTCTTGAGTCTGTTATATACCAATGGGAGATATGTAGTCTTTTAAGGAAGCCTGGCTATTGTCCTCATTATCAGACTCTTCATGCTGGTACATAGTCTTGGTCAACATTGCATCAATTAGTCTTTGGAGTAAACCACGAATACATGGAATGCAGCAGCATCCACATGTCACTAGTATGACTGTAGCCACAGCAACAGAGGTAAGTACTGAAGCAATCAGGCTGCTCCAACTCCCAAACCAATCTTCCATCCATTTGGTGAATGGGTCATTAAAGCCAGAAATCTCCGCCAGTTTCTTTGACAAGGCTGTCAGTCCGGCCAACGCCTTGGTGATACTTCCATCGGAGCTGTATTGTTCGGGATGTATGTACAACAAAACTCTCCAAACATCTAGCAGACTCCGCCTTTTTCCGCCAGCAGCATGTCCAGTGCCAGTTGATTCTGCCATGCCATCGTTGAAGTGGCATCAAGTTGCTCAGCAATTCCTTTTACATCATCTCGGGTATAGTTGACAAATCTCTGCTTATTATAATATATATAGTTGATCCAGTCTACATTTTTATTGATTGTTACCCACCAGAAAAGGAAGGACTCAAATCCAGCAGTAATCTGGTTTCTTGCCTTGAATTCTTTGGGTACCCCTCGAGGCACTCCGATGTTATCTATATATATCTACTATAATAAAACTCACCCTCAACGTTCTGAAGACAACGTTCTGAAGTCACTCAGTCACTCCCTGAAGGGTTCATGGATTCATGGTGGTGAAGTCACAACACTGACCATGTCTCTCTGCCCCGCCCTCGCATGACGGACCAATCAGAAAAAACACCCTCAACATTCTGAAACACAAAGGACCATCACAACACCGTTCCCAGGCAACACTAGGCAACGTAAGACGGACCAATCAGAGGAAACTACGTGACAATAATGGAGGAGCATTCCCCAGCAGAATGGCTCATTATCTGTGCAGCTCGGAGAGCACAGAACCACCGCTGGAACGAGAGAAGAATATTCCTGCTGTGGGTATGTGCAAAAATAGACCGGGGGGGGGGGGGGGGGGAGAAACTTTTAAATGCCTAATGTCAGTACTGAAGAGTGCCAGAGGGCCTATAGCACAGACTATATTTGGGATCGCTTGACATGGAGTCAGAGGAGCCGGAAAACAACGTGCCCGTCACCATCTGGGACGTGGGCGAACAGGACAAGCTGCGGCCCAGCTGGAAGGATTACCCGTGACCCAGTCAGCAGCAAACAGCTACCAAGGAAGGGGGAGGAGTACTCCTTCCCTGCCTAGGAATCGCTGGAGACTGGCTGCCAAACTAACGAAACAACCACACACCGACGCACCACCTCCATCATTCGAAAGGCATCCACTCTTTCTTCAACAGAAATGCAAACTAATAATACAAAACAAACAAAGAATACATGGTTTCTCTGGCAGCTGCAGGTAACTCCCCACCCACTTCCTCTTCCCCTTTTGCCGAAGCGGCCAAGGACGTGCCCAACCATCCCCAGCCTCAGGCAAGCTGCCTCCCACCTCGAGGATTCCCCGAGCACCCGGAAAAAGACGGCGCTGATTCCTGCAACGCATAAATGTTCCAGCATTCCCCTGCAGCCGGCCTGAAATGGACCAAACATACCGGATCACCCCCCGACGGCCCAAGACCGTGCTCTTCTCCCTTCCGCCAACTTAAAACAACCATCCCCGTCCTCAGGCAAGCCGTCACCCACCTCCAGGATGCCCAGAACACCAGCCCAATGGAAAAAGATGGCGCTGCTTCCAACAGCACATTTCTCTTCCAGCATTCCCCTACAGCAGCCCTGAAACGGCCAAAAAATACCGACAGACAAAGAACGTGCTCCTCTACCTTCCGCCCATCTAAAACAACATTGCTGCCTCAGCACAACACAAAAAAAACCTGGAAAAAAAAACACTCAGCAAAGGCTGACCCCCCCTACAACCACATTTACATTTCACCAACAGAAAGACCCCCCCCCCCCCCACAAACCTCCTTGACAGACAAAACCACACACACACAATACAACAGAAACACACCCTCAAAGCCACACACCAATCCAACCCACTTTGCCAGCACAGCACAGCACAGCACATCCCCCAACCCCCAAGCAAAAAACAAAACAAAACAAATAAAGACACACATCAACAACCTGCACACACACCGCACCCTCACACACACACTCACACACACACACACACACACACACACACACAAAATAACTCTGTGACACATACACACACACACACAAAAAAGCCACATGCTAGTGCCCGTTTCATTGGTTTCGGAAACGGGCCTTTTTTACTAGTATATATATATATATGTGTGTGTGTGGATCAAATGATCCACCAGGTGTCATTGTCCTCTTCATTCTATGTGGACTTGATTTTGTTAGTTCCAGTGTGCCTGTGGGTAACATATAGAAAGGCATGACGACTTGTAGTAATGCACACTCCCCGTACCGTATTTGTGGAAGATGGTGTCTAAGAAGACGATCTCCACACATCCACCAGATATCAGCTCTTCCTTGGTCTTGATTCTGGAACCAGTCGAGATGGTGTTTACGGCTCTGTTTTCCCATCAAGTTGAACCAATGATTGCTGTGTGAGTCTGGTAGTGGCTTCAGATTTTGTCGCTTTCCTCATCCTTTTATAGAGAAGCAGGTGTAGTTACCCGGGTATGATGTTACTGCTGGTGGTCTAATCCTTCCTTTAGTGGGGAGAAAAAGGTGTGACATTATAAGGCAGGTTCCATTGGGTCTATAACTTCTGTTATATAGCTGGACCATGCACTGCAGTCCTTCAGGATCATCAAGACCCAATCTGAAGGGTATGGTTCCTAAGGAAGGTCTTGTTTTAGCACAAGCCACACAGTCAGACTTGTTCATTTTTGCAGTAGTATAAATTACCCATGCCATTCATTCATTTTTTTTCCTGGTAACCCGTTTCGCGTCCCAATTTTTCTGAGATGGTCGTCCCCGGTTTTCGGCGATAATGGAAACCGAGGACACCCATCTCAAAAAAGACCAAATCCAAGCCCTTTGGTCATGGGAGGAGCCAGCATTCGTAGTGCACTGGTCCCCCTCACATGCCAGGACACCAACCGGGCACCCTAGGGGGCACTGCAGTGGACTTCACAAATTGCTCCCAGGTGCATAGCTCCCTTACCTTGTGTGCTGAGCCCCCCAACCCCCCCCCCCCCCCACAAAAAAAAAACTCAACTCCCCACAACTGTACACCACTACCATAGCCCTAAGGGGTGAAGGGGGGCACCTACATGTGGGTACAGTGGGTTTCGGGTGGGTTTTGAAAGGCTCCCATTTACCACCACAAGTGTAACAGGTAGGTGGGGATGGGCCTGGGACCGCCTGCCTGAAGTGCACTGCACCCACTAAAAGTGCTCCAGGAACCTGCATACTGCTGTGAAAGAGCTGGGTATGACATTTGAGGCTGGCATAGAGGGGGAGGGGGTTGGTGACCACTGGGGGAGTAAGGGGAGGTCATCCCTGATTCCCTCCGGTGGTCATCTGGCCAGTTCAGGCACCTTTTCGAGGCTTGGTTGTGAAAAAAAAATGGACCAAGTAAAGCCAGCCAAATGCTCGTCAGGGATGCCCTTCTTTTTTCCATTATTGGCCGAGGACGCCCATTTCTTAATCACGCCCCAGTCCCACCCACGTGAACTTTGGTCATCCCCACAATAGAAAGATGTTGAGGGCGCCCAAAATCGGCTTTTGATTATGCCGATTTGGGAGACCCTGAGCGAAGGATGCTCATCTCCTGATTTGTATCGGAAGATGGGTGCCCTTCTCTTTTGAAAATCCCCCCCCCCCCCCCCTGATAGTATATAAAGGTACTTATTTGTAGCTGGGGCAATGGAGGGTTAAGTGACTTGCCCAGAGTCACAAGGAGCTGCAGTGGGAATTGAACCCAGTTCCACAGAATCAAAGTCTACTACACTAACCACTAAGCTATTCCTCCCTGCTAATCCAGCAACACAAACTAGAGTTTTGGTGGATTCATTGGTATCTGTACCCCCAAATCAAGATATGGTTCTCGCAACCTTTTCTTGAAACATATATTGAACAACACAACTATGATTGTGACTTTCACATCTGATCTTGACAGTGATAAAATAGTGAGGCTGTTCTTTCTACGTAAAGATTCTCTTTTTTTGTAGCTTAAATCATATTTTCCCAGATGTTGCGCATTTAACACAGAAGAAAAGGTCACAGTTCTTCTTTTGCATCCAAAAGTATTACTGATCAGTGCAACCTTTCTACTGAAATATCCATGTAAATGTTTTGTGAAATATAAGGATGTAAACTATGCATTTTTTGAGTTTTCACAATTATTTTTT
This sequence comes from Microcaecilia unicolor, assembly GCF_901765095.1. Lineage (NCBI taxonomy): Eukaryota > Metazoa > Chordata > Amphibia > Gymnophiona > Siphonopidae > Microcaecilia > Microcaecilia unicolor. Next base: position 182,391 of record NW_021963242.1, read on the forward strand.
TTTCCTTTATCATATTTTCGCTTAAAACCTCTACTCCTCGTTAGTTCTGATTAATTTGAACTTTTCCTGCTCTGTGAAGCAATAACAGGAAGAATGCAGTCATATATTTCCATAATTAAGTTTTTTCCTTTTCAATAGCTTCTACTGTGGTTGTCCATTTCCCTCATTAATTGGTGGACTCTAGGGTGTGTAGTGAATTTGTAAGAATTATTTTCCTTTTCTGTTATAGGTTGAGGCTTTTCTTTCTGTGTAATTCTATTCACTCTCACTTTCCCTTTCAACTGGTAATCTTGTAATAATATTTGAAATTTCTATAAATAAAAAATGTGTTAAGAAAGAAAATTGATGGAGAGTAGATTTATAAGTTCATTGACCCAGATAAGTTCATGGGTGAAATTCAGCTGCTGAACCAATATCTCACATTTATAATTGGCAAAAGAGACATAACAAGTGTAAAATTCAAATAGAAAAGTAATCTATGTAAAGGGTGTATTTGGATTTTTAGTGATGTAATTTACAGGTTCTCACCTGAGGGCTGAAACACAGCCGTGTCGGGTCGTTTTTTATACAATAAAGTGTTTTTTGGTATCCTCACTTGGTTTTTCCTCACTTTTTTTTTTTAGTTTCACATTTACAGGTTCTCTACACTGTTCCCTGTGGGCTCCTTTCACAAAGCTATGGCAAAAAAGTGCCGGCGCTGCTGTCGGTGAGAGTTTTACACTCGCGCCGAGGCCCCCTTTTACTGCAGCTGATAAAAAGGGAAGTCTCACCTTCCTGCCAGGGGCGTATCTGCGTGGGGCCACAGGGGCCTGGGCCCCCACAGATTTCGCCCTGGCCCCCCTCCCTCCGTCAACCCTCCCCTGCTGCTTACCTTTGCTGGCGGGGGGCCCCAACCCCCGCCTGCCGAGGTCCGCTTCCTCCTGCCTTTAAAAATATTTCTTCCGCTGGCGGGGGACCCCAACTCCCGCCAGCCAACCCGAAGTCTTCATATTTCTTCTTCGTCCGACTCCTCCGTGGCCATGCTGTAAGTAATGCTGTTGATTGAATTGAATCCACAGTTCCTAGCGGATTACAAAAGTAACATACATAATTAAAAATAACGAAATATATATATATACAGTAAAACAAAGTACATTACATATACCAAAGAAAACAAATTAAACAATTAACCAAAATCACACTAGAAATACCTCAGTAAATCATAAAAGTAAAAAAGAACAGTTGAGAACCAATCCCAGCCTCTATACAACCTTTTTTCAAATACCTCCTGGAATTAAAAGGCCTTTAGCTGTTTTCTAAAAGAAAGGTATGAGGTAATTTTCCATATTTCAACAGGCAGAGAATTCCATAATGTAGGCCCAGCTACCTGAAATGTTGAAGCTCTAAGTCCATGTAAATTAAGTTACAGGATAGAATTTAGCATCCGTCAGATACTGGGCTTGGGTTAGGGTGGTAAGGGCAGGGTTAATCTTTGGTGGTCGCTAGGTAAACAACCATGTTAGGCCTCTCACCATGATATACATTTTTAAAACCTCCTTTAGCAAGCATTTCGTTCGCTCTTCACCCAGACCCCAGCAAGCGGTCTCCACTATTCCCCTCGAATCAGAAAGCACTCTCTTTTTCCTCAAAATTTTATTAACCACTAGCCCACTCACCCCCTCCTTCTAGACCCAAGCTATCACTCTCCCCAGCCTCTAAACCCCTTCCCCCATACCTCTTTGGAGCTGAGGACAGGAAGGAATAAGAGAATCTGGAACCAAAGATGGGGCGCATGAGCAGAACTTGTGAGTGGAGATGGTGAAAGGAACAGTGAGGATAGGGGTGACATGATATTGATAAAGAGAAAATGGTGGACAAAAGTGGAAGGGGAGGTATGAAGAGAAGGGAGTGAAACAAATGGTTGATAGGAAATACCAAACGATGAACATATGGAGATATAAGTAAGTGTAGGCCTAGGATAACGATAAAAAGGTCAGAGCTGAAAGTGGTTGGAGGGACCAAGAAGACAGACTGCCCCTCCCCCCCCCCCCCCCCCCCCCACCCCCACCCCCACACACACACACCTTTTTTTTTCTTCTTTCAGCTCTGGTCTAGTTTCCAGTAACCTAAAACTTATAACACAACAAAATATATTGGGAAGATGCTAATTTCAGGTGAGAAAACCTTACCAAAAAGTTCCAGCAGATTTAATGGGACTGTCATAAAAACTAATATTAATTAATGGGCAAGTAAAACTCAGAAATTGAGAAAGCTCGGCACTGTAATTATGGTCTTCCTGGTCAGTGGGGGATTGTAAGCAACATAGCATTGTCATTCTTTTAATACATGACAGCAAAGTGGAGTAAACAAGGTGTCCCAGAAAAGAGCTGCCTCCGATTCTAGATAGTTCGGTCATAATTAATAAGAGCAGTCAAAAGGTCAAAAAGACTGACAGTATGACAGTTACGCCATGAATATACAGGGTTGCCAAAACCATGACACAGCAGTGACAATTATCCTGACTGTGCTGAACGAGAGTCTAAAGACTTAAGGGATAGAAGTGTCACCTCCAGACAGGTAAATTAAGCTTCCATCAGCAGCATGTCTATTGGTATTGACGTTGCTTGAGGATTGATAACAGCATGACATGATAACTCATACTGAGTGAAAACATGCACAATTGAGGCAGGTATTGAAAATGAGGTCACCTGGGGATGAGGCTGGTGCAGCTTCTGCAGGAACATAGTCAGATATATTGGGAGACTAGCATAGACAAATATAGGGATCTGTAATATTTAGAGCATGCTCAAAACGCTAGTGCACCTTTGTAAAAAAAAGTCCCCTTAGCGATTATGGGGTCCTTTTACTAAGGTGCGCCGAAAAGTGGGCTGCACTGGTGTAGACGTGTGTGTTGGACGCGTGTAGGTTCATTTTTCAGCGCACCTGCAAAAATGGCCCTTTTTTTTTTGGCTGAAAATGGATGTGCGGCAAAATGAAAATTGGTGTGCATCCATTGTGGGCCAGAGACCTTACCACCACCCATTGACTTAGCAGTAAGGTCTCAAGCATTAACCGGGCGGTAATCATCAGCACGCGTACAATGCTGGTTATCGCCCAGTTCGCTCCATGCACTAGAAACTTTCCAGTGTGCACAGTGAGCGCATGTAAAAAATGAAATTACCGCCCGGCCCACGAGGTAGCTGGGCAATAGTTCCAAATTGGCGTGCATTGGGTGCATGTAAGCGCCTACACAGTTTAGTGAAAGGGCCCCTATGATACTATATACTACTACTACCAAGGCAAATACATTTCATTGACAAAAACACCTAAAGAAACTTGTTGCAAATCTCTTCCAGCCAAACGCAACAAGATTCTGTAGGTGTTTTTCTCAACACGATTTATTTTCCTTGCTAATAATATATAGTATTATAACCTCTATCACAAGGTTAGCTAGCAGTTTAAACATCCGCTAGAAGACTCTTGAAGCAGGCCATTAGGGCCGAAACACGATTCGTGTTAAGTCTTGGATGTTTTAATAAAACTATTTATTACAAGACTGTCAGGTTCTCAGGTTCAAAACACGCAGGCACGGACTCTGGAGCAATCGTGAGCCCTTCGACTCCTGCCGAGGAGCGGCAGCGGCAGGCAACACCTCCCTCAACCAGCACTGGGCTTACACACCAGCAAGGCAGGGTCTGCAGACACAGATAAGCAAGCCAGAACATATGGACTGGAACACATTGGATGGAACTAGGCTTCACCTACACTTGACTGCCGTTCCTCAGGGGTTGAGCCCCTGGGGTGCAGGCAGCCGGCAGGGCTTAGAGTAAAACTGGTACTGGAGCAAGCAGGCAGGAACACCAGGAAACTCACACTAGAAAGGATTCTAAAACAAGCTTGGCCAAAACAGGGTTCAGGATAGGAATCAGGATTCAGGATTTCCAAACAGGCTTGACTGGAAGGAAACTGAAAGCAAGCAGGGCAGACACAAGCAGGAGGGGAACTGAAGCTGGAGACAACCAGCCACAAACAGAGGAAGAACAGATAAGGACTTTTCAAAACAAGCTTGACTAACCAGGGTAGGGCAGAAGCCCGAGGTGAACAGAGAACCAGACAAGACAGACTAGACAGGACACAGGGTCTCAAACAGGCAGGGAAACAAACATAAGCTTGGGTAGAACAGGGTTCAAGGTACAGGGTCTCAGACAGGATGGGCAGGAAACCAAAAGCAGACTGGATACAGAAGTGTCCACCAGCCCCAGACAAGAGCAAGGCTGAGGAGCTAACTGCACAAGGGATTCAGGGTTTACAGACAGGAGGGAAAGGAAGCCAAAAGCAGACAGGATTCGGAAGTGCCCATAGGCACCCAGACAAGAGCAAGGCTGAGGTGCTAACCGCACAAAGGATACAGGGTTCTCAGACAGGAGGGAAAAGGAGCCAACAGGACTGGATTCAGGAAAGGATTCAGGGGACTAACAAGCAAGGAATACAGACTAGGAACCTTAACTAAGAAGCAATGCAAGCAAGACAAGGCAGAAGTGCTAACTGCACCAACACTAACCTGGCCCTGACTGATGATGTCACAACTACAGGACACAGGCAGAAAGCATACTGAAGCACAGAGAGGCTTAACACACACAGGTGCAGTATAGTTGAGTAATTAGAGCCACACTGGAAGCATCCAGCACACAGAGACAGAGACAGAGCTAACTCAAGAAGAATAGACAGAAGCCAGCTCAGATGCAGACCGCCGGAAATAAGGTGAGTCTGAGAGGGGTCACGACCACAATCGTGACAAAGACATCATCTAGCCCCCTTTTTTTCCTCCTTTGCTGTGTTTGGTTTGTAGGTGAGATTGCCTGTTCTTCTGTTTATATTAGAGTCATGATTTATGCATGCAGGGCCCGATATTGAAAACAATTTAATCTGCCAATTTTCATTTTGCCACACGTCCATTTTCAGCAAAAATTTTAAAAAGGCATTTATTTTACAGGTGCGCTGAAAAATGATTCTACGTGCACTCAAAACATGCATCTACACTACCGCAGGCCATTTTCAACGTGCCTTTGTAAAAGGGCCCCTGGGTCTTTTGAAGATATGAATTCAAACATTGTAAATGTTTTTTTTCTCCTTTAATTGTGCTTCTGTCCTGCACTAATTTGTAGAACAGTAAAACTATTTTGCAAATGGATTTCTTTTGAAAATAAAATGCCATCATCAAATTCTCAACTGGAAATTTTTCTTTCTCTTTGAAGAATGCCATGATGTCTGTGAATGCCGTCATGACTGTTGAGGTCATCTATGATATGTGACCTTGTGGTGCCTGCACTACAGCGATTACTACTGGAATTAACAGGAACTAGTGCTCTTTCTATCACTGGCCCAGTAGAATAGAACAGATTGGCGTTACGGCTAAAAAATGAGTCAAGGTTGCCAGTGTTTAAGAGACAGTTGAGAGAACACTTATTCCGCCAAATATTTAGCGCTATTTAACCGGTCATAACAGGTGCTGACTGGTTAAATAGCGTTTAACCGGCTATTCGCCAATATTCAGCCAAGGATAACCGGCTATCCTCTGCTGACTATCCACAGCTGCTGGCGGATAACCAGTTATATCACTTGACATAAACGGCTACCTACTGATTTTTTATTTTTTATTTTTTAATTCTTTATTTATAATGTTCATATTTACATCTCTTGACATAAATCAGGAAATATCAGTAATGCTCAAATAACAACAACTTTTAGTTACTTATTACCTATATAGGTTCTAAGTCAAGATTAACAAATTAATATTAGTCCACAATAATTTGAGACAGGATACTAGGAAAAAAAAAAAAAGAAAGAAAGAAAAAGAGGCCTATAAAAATAAGCCAAATATTCTTAACGGAAAGGGCATAGTTGAAATTCACAGCCGACGTATCAGCGCATTTAGGATAGCAACACATTAGGTTCTAGAACATTTTCCTTGGATGAAATAAATTGTAATAATTTTTGTGGGGAAAAAAATATATAGTTATTAGAACCAAACATAATATGACATTTGCATGGGAATTTCAAAAGAAAAGTGGCACCTAATTTCAAAACTCTAGATTTATAAAGTAAAAATTCCTTTCTTCTCTTCTGTGTATTCCTAGCTAAGTCAGGAAAAATCTGTATTTTTTGCCCCAAAAAAACATCATTTACATGGCGAAAATATAATCTAAGAATATTTTGTTTATCAAGTTCAAGAGCAAAAGTCACTAACAATGTTGTTCTCTCTGTAATACATTCCAGAGAGGTCTCAAGAAATTCAGTCAAGTTCAAATTTGCTGTAATCTGAGGTTGCTCTTTCAATAATTTCACATTTCCAGTAATATACTGGAGCCGTGTAATAGGTGGAAATCCCTCTTTCAAAATCCCCAGTACTTCACCGAAATATTTTTTAAGCATTTCATCTGCTGATATTAGAGGGGATTTGGGGAAATTCAGCATCCTCAGGTTATTCTTCCGAGTATTATTTTCCAAGTATTCTAATTTTCTTTCCTGGATTTCTTTGTCCTTTACTAAAGTTATAGTTAAATTCTTTAATTTCTCAACCTCATTTTCCATCTGAAAGATCTTTTCCTTGTGCTCTTGGACATTTAGAGATAAATCTTGAACAGTTTGCTTCAATTCACCAATCTCACCTTTAATAGACTTATTCATCTGTAGTAACGTTCCATTGACCTCCTGTATTGCGTCCCACAGACTTTCCATAGTCACCGACATTGGTCTTATTCGTCCTCCATTCTTCTCGGAAGGCAAACCTCGAGTAGCGGGGGTGGCGTCCTGCGTCTGCCCCTGCTTTGTTGTTTCTAAACTCGAGGTTAATCCGGCGGTGGGTCCTCCTACCACTAGCATCGGAGAGCACGCTTCCAACTGCAGTGACCCCACTGCTAACGGTCCACTTCCGGGTTGTGGAGGCGCGGTGAGAACGGGAGGACTCAGCGTCGCTCCCTCTGCGCTGCACTCATCCCAGGAGGGGTTTGAGACCGTCGAAGTGGATACCAACTCGCCAAGGACCCCGATGCCAAAGTTCTCCAAAGTCGATTGCCTAGAGATTGGTGTCGACGTTGGTGCCACGGAGGTAGGTACCAACGTTTTTCCCTTTCTTTTCCCCATCTAAACTATCGGGGAAAGAAGTTCTCAGGATCAAACAAAGAGAGATCTGAGGAGCTTCGGGATCACACATCCGTTATCGCCGCCATCTTGTCTCGTACCTACTGATTTTTTAACCGGTTTTGGCGGTCATATTTGGCCACAACAAACCCTGGCATATCTTTGCCCGGTTTAAAGATAACCGGCAATGTCTGAATAACGGAATTCAAACATGCGTGGGATAAGCATAAAGGAATCCTGTGCCGAAGGAATGGATCCTCAGGAGCTTAGTCAAGATCGGGAGGCGGGGCTGGTGGTTGGGAGGCGGGGATAGGGCTGGGCAGACTTGTACGGTCTGTGCCAGAGCCGGTGGTTGGGAGGCAGGGCTGGTGGTTGGGAGGTGAGGATAGTGCTGGGCAGACTTATACGGTCTGTGCCCTGAAGAGCACAGGTACAAATCAAAGTAGGGTATACACAAAAAGCAGCAAATATGAGTTATCTTGTTGGGCAGACTGGATGGACCGTGCAGGTCTTTTTCTGCCGTCATCTACTATGTTACTATCGACATAACCAGTTGTCGTCAAACTGGCTGAAAAAAAAACATGGATATTCAATTCTGTTCACTGGAAAGTGACTGGCATTGAATATCCAGGTTCAGCACAGACCGCAGGAGACAGCCCGGCTTTCGCTCACGTTCTCTATATTGGGGCCATTGTTCTTGGCACATCACGTACCTTCTTGAAGAGGACTGCCTTGTATTTGACTGGGGTGGATTGTTGGAATCGAAAACTCCTGGTAGTTTATTTGGAACTGCGCTGGATGCCTCTTTCTTTGTCTAGTATGCTATTGTTTACAGTTGTTGATGTGGAATAGTTGTTTATTTTATGTATGAGTTTTTTTTTTTCCACCCTGGATAAGGGTGAATAAGATACAATAAATTCTAATTCTAAAGTTTTTAGTGCCATATAAAGGATATTAAATATATATAGGATATTGCAGCATTTCCCAAACTGGGTGCCGTGGCACCCTGGTGCACCATGGGAAACTCACAGGGGTGCCACGGAGGGAGAGGCAAGCATATGCTGATTGGTTGCCAAGACACGGGTTATTGCATCTTAATGTGTTAACGCTGTTCTTCCACTTGCTATATCAATCCGTTCTTTTATGCAAACTTTATGTATACTGCTTGGATTCCCATCCAATCCCTGCACCGGGTTTATTTATTATTTATTGCACTTGTATCCCACATTTTCCCACCTATTTGCAGGCTCAACGTGGCTTACAAAGACCTTATATGGCGTCGCCATACCAGGGTAAAGAATACAATTGGTGTTACAAAGAAGTGAAGGAAAAGAAGAGGAATTGGTCAAGCAGTTATAAAAAGATACATTCTGATAAAGGTGGATAGGTGTTGTGGTTTAGTCAGTTGTGGGTTTTCGTGGTAGGCCTTATTAAAGAGAGAGGTTTTCAGGTACTACCGCATATATATTGGTGGTTGCAATGTCGACTGTGGGAGAGGGGCGGGCACAGTGGCCGTGTGAAGGGTTGGTTGCACTGCGGGTGGTGTCAGACGTTAGGAGTTGGCGTTTGCAGTGTCTAAAGGCAGACCTGGAGAAAATGTTCCCAGGACTGCTGGATATCGTAAGTAGCTTGATATTTAGCACACTTTCTAGCAGAGGAGGGCTTCCAGTGTTTAGCCACAGACAGGATAAATTTTTTTTTTAATTTAACAAAGTAGATCTCCATGCAGCACTGAGTGGTCAGTGAAACCAAGTCGACGGGGCATGAAATTTGTCATGCTCCAAAGTTTGTGCTGAGAAACACCCAGTCCACGGCTTGCCTAACTGTAGCTGGTATAAGATTAGCTGTGCTGTATAGCAGTGCCTGCATTAAGGATTTCAAACACTGTATGCCGGGTCTTATTCAGCATGTACATATGTCCTGCACTCCATTTATACCCACCAATAATGCCAGCCTCTTTCTTCCAGGTATTTGTAAATTTAAGGGCCCTTGAAAATCATAGAACAAAGCTGATACTAACCCAATTTTGAAAAGGGTTCCCCCCCCCCCCCCCAGAATAACTTTTTTATTTGTATTGTGGGGGGGAGAGAAATATATGGCGGGGGGCACCATGAAACATTGCATGGACACTAAGGGCACCACAGAATGAAAAGGTTTGAGAACCACTGGGATATTGAGTGTGTGCACGGTATATAATATACTCTATATAGAGACTGTCATTGTTTTTCTATAAAGTGCGCCTTCTGGCTAATTTCCATGTAGACTTTCGATCCCATATATTTCTGTTCCATTAGAAAATCGCCTTCAGTAGCATTTAAATCATTTTGGTGCAGTAAAGGAAAATCACAGGAAGGGTCATTTTCTAAAGCATTGATGTGTAAAGCTGTGATTTATATACAGAAATTGTGTGTGTGTGTGTTTTTTAAGTTGTCAGACTGAGAAGCGAGATGTAGTTGTCTGGCCCAGACTGAATGGAGGCACTCCTGGGGCGGGGGGAGGAGTTTCATATTTATATACGTATTTTTCAAAATCCAAACTTACATATGTAACTTAAGGGCTCTTTTACTAAGCCATGTAAGCATCTACGTGCGCCCAATGCGCGCCAAAATGGAGTTACCGCATGGCTATCACACGGCTCTTGCGATAATTTCATTTTTGCCGTGCGTCTGATACGCATGGCCAGAAAAATAATTGCTAATTTCTGCCGCTTGTATCGGATGCGCGCCAAGTGGCATTTGGTGCATGTAGGTCATTACCGCCCCGTTACCGTATAAGACTTTACCGCTAGGTCAATGGCTGGCGGTAAGGTCTCAGACCCAAAATGGACGCGCAGCAAATTTTCATTTTGCCGCACGTCCTTTTTCGGCAAAAAATGTTAAAAGGGCCTTTTTTACAGGTGCCCTGAAAAATGATTCTGCGTGTGCCCAAAACTGGCGCCTACACTACCGCAGGCCATTTTTCAGTGCATCTTAGTAAATGGACCCCTTAACTTGGAAAATTTGTATATGGTAAAAAGAATGGATGTAAAAGTAACTGGTTACATTCTCTGAGGTAATTTTTGAAATAGAAATATATGGAAACATTCATTTGAAAATTTATGGAAGCCTGCACAGGGAAAAAGTGTATGTGTGTAATATTTATGTCTGCACAGTTCTTAAATTACCCCATAAATGCCGAAGTTGTAAAACACGTACATTAGATCGTATAGAAGGTTGTAATCAAAGACATTTCTGTGACTAATATAACATTTTAACTGCAGAAGTGGGCTTTTTGAATATTGCACACTCTGTGCTGTTTATTGGCCTTCCGGGGGGAGGGGGACGGAGGCTGGGAAAGGACACCCTGAACTAATTTTCATCTCACTATATATTTACCATGCTATATTGTTACATGTTTAACTAGGTAATTCCATTTAGGATTTCATTTCCCTATCTAATTAGCGCTATTAGAAGCTTACTAATGAGTGAAAATTGAGCTTGTTTTCTGGGCACACAAACCATGGGCCTAAAATCTCATTTAAGTGCTTTCCTCATGCATGTCTGTTTGGAGACTCGGTGTGAAATGACTCAGTGAAATGCATCTTGTTAGGTGACAGGGGATGCACGATGAATGTGTCTTCATGTGTTTCTGTGAGTCAGTGTGTGTCTTTTTGTTTATGTATATCTTTGTGCCTGTGTCTGTGTGTAAGGTTTCCATATATCTGGATCTACCCGGACATGTCCTCTTTTTGAGGATATGGTCAGGCATCCGGGAGGATTTTGCCAGCCTGCCCTTTTTTCCAGATTTGCGGAGAAACGGGCAGGCTGGTGGGGGGCAGAGTAGGGCGGGCCTCAGGGGTGTCATATCCTCCCCTCCGCTACCTTAGTGTGGTGCCCTGGTGGTCTAGTGACCTCTTTCGGGGGGGGGGGGGGGGCTCTTTCCTGCCTGATGCGGCTGTAGACTTTTCTTGCTCCCAGCACCAATTCAAAATGGCTGCCGAGAGTTCGAGCGGTGGCCTCGCAAGACTTTCACAGAAGTGCAGTAAAAGTACACAGAAGGAGGGGGTAATGAATGGAGTCATGTGGGTGAAGGGAAGGAAGGCTGGAAAATTGGGATGGGGATAACATAGGGTGGAAAGAGAAGGAATCTGGCTTTCTTCGGGGGGTGTCAAAGTGACAGGGGGTGGGGTGGGGGTGTGACAGGGAGTGGGGTGAGGTGTGACAGGGGCGGGGCATGTGTCCTCTTTTTTTTCTTGTGAAAAATATGGTAACCCTATCTGTGTGTCTTTAAGGATAATTCTATAAGCGGCGCTTACATTTCGGTGCCATTTACATGCATTGATTTGTGGAATAGGAGCACCATTGTACGCAGAGGATTGCAATAATTGGCAATTATGCACTTAGGAGCTATTCTATAAACAGTCCAGTCGATATTCAGCGATGGTGGTCAGTCTTTATATGCCCGCCGCAGGCTGTATTCCCGTCAGTACTGGGCTATATCCAGGCAACAGCATTGAGTATCTGGTTATGTGGTCAAGTGGAGGAGTGGCCTAGTGGATAGAGCACTGGTCTTGCAATCCAGAGGTGGCCAGTTCAAATCCCACTGCTGCTCCTTGTGATCTTGGGCAAGTCACTTAACCCTCCATTGCCTCAGGTACAAACTTAGATTGTGAGCCCTCCTGGGTCAGAGAAATATCCAGTGTACCTGAATGTAACTCACCTTGAGCTACTACTGAAAAAGGTGTGAGCAAAATCTAAATAAATAAGTTCAATATTCAGCCCTTGACCACATATGCTGAGCTGTCTAAAGATAGGACTGCTACTTATGCAGCCTAATTTAACCGACTATCATATGTGGTCAAGGGTTGAATATTGGCATTTAAGCACATAACCCAGAATGCCCACAAGTTAGCCAGCTTCAGTGCAGGAACAATCTGCAAATAGTCAGTGGTGTTGACTGGTTAAGGGCTCCTGATTTTAGCCACAGGCAAGTGATTTAAGTGGGCAAGAGCCTCTCTTGCCTGCTTTAATAATTTTGAATATTGGCCGGAGTGCACCTAAGTTGCACAGCACACAACCGCAAGGGGGCATGAGCATAGGAGGAGCATGGGCGTGTCACCAGCGATGGGCACAATTTCTAGACTTCCAGCAGTTGTGCTCATTGCAAGGTGCACTTAGACACGCCCACTTATATGGATAACTTACATGACAGACGTGTATGTGCTGACCATTAGGTACTCCAAAATGGATCTACTCTACTATTCTCTATCGGCTTAGGTATGCCCCTTTGAGGCACTGTGTAGAATTGCCACCTTTCTGTCCTTATGTATATATATATGATGTGAATTGTTAAGCAACTGTTGCAACAATCAAATATATTCAATCTTTATTAAATGTAAAAAAATCCATAATAATAAGTATTACGGAAACCACACATTCCATCATCCATCCACACTCATTCCACACCATTCAATCATACATCTACACTCCATAAAATAGTTCCACATATAATTACATTCCACACTAACAGTTACTACACATATTAGTTGCAAACATCCCCCAATATTAATCCTCGTATTTTATGGAGTGTAGATGTATGATTGAATGGTGTGGAATGAGTGTGGATGGATGATGGAATGTGTGGTTACCGCAATACTTATTATTCTGGATTTTTTGACATTAAATAAAGATTGAATATATTTGATTGTTGCAACGGCTGCTTAACAATTCACATTGTATGACATATGCAACCATTATTTTATTTAACCTAGATAGTAATTGTGTTGGTATATATATATATATATATATATATATATATATAAATGTGTGTGTGTGTGTGTGTGTGTGTGTGTGGTGTGTGCCTTTGTACCTAGGCATAGAGATGGACAGAGCCTCCCCAGTAGGCGCTATGATTTGGGTGAAATGTCCCTAGAATCTGGTGTAAGATAACGTACAATTCTTGCTGTTCTGCATTGATCTTTAAGGAATTCCAACCTGTCATGTACCTTTGATTTCTTCTAGCCATACTGCTCTCTTCATCTTCACCTGAAGGTCTCAGATAATCCTTACACCTCAGGAAACATTGCTAGCAGAGATACTGCACCAGGCATTATAGTGGCATCAGGTACGAAATATTCACTTACTTACCGTAGGCAAGACTGCACGTTTTTAACCACAGAGGTAGGAAATGTGATTTGGACCATCTGGAATTAGCTGTTGATGTTTTATGCAAACTACTCTGTTGTATGATTTTACAAACGGCCTTTTATGTCTATGAAAAGTAAACGGAGTGATATTGAAGGCTGCCTTCTTCGGTAATGTAGGGCTTAATGTTCAAAAACGCTGAGCCCCTCATTCTGTAACTTGAAGCCTAAAGTTAGGCAGCAACCTCCGGATTCTATAAATGGCGACTAAAGTTGGATGCACAAACAGCACGTACCAATTTGCACGTTCAACTTAATTGCTTAACAAACCAACCAGTGCTAAAAATTGGCTGCTGACAACAAATTAATGGCATTAATTGGCTGCATTTTATAACGATCTGCATGCAAATCCAACCATGTGTAAATGTGGGGGGGGGGGGGGGGGGGGCGTGGCTAGGGGCATTTTGTGGGTGTTCCAAAATTGTACACGCACAAATACAGAATTCCGCTGAACCACACCTAATTTAGGCACTAGCATTTACACCTGCTTTTTGCAGGCATAATTGCTGGCACCTAAAGTCAGGCGCGGTTTATGCTCTAATCGCTATTCTATAAAAGACGCCTACCCTTTATAGAATAATGTTCAGCCCATAACATTTTCAGCACTGACTTTTAGGCGCCATTTATAGAATTCAGCCCCCAAGTGTGCACATATGTTACAGAATAATAGCGCATTTAAGCATCGGAGGCGCCAACGATTGGCAGTAAAGTGCATAAGTGGTAGATGCTGTCCTGTAAAGTACATTCCAATCACTTAATGGTAAATTCAGTAATGTTTTCTGAAAGTTAGGTGCAAAACTGCTGGATGCTAAGCATGAATTCTTTATCAGCAATTGTGCATAATTGCTGTTATAAAATACTAGCATAAGTTTGCAATTTCACGCATAATTTTAGGCACAAGCACTTACGCCATCACGGAGGCTGGTGTAAATGCTTGTGCTGAAGAAGTACAAACAGTATCCCAGCAACTAAAATAATTCTTATCAGATGTCACCAATGCAAACAAACTTCATCAAAATGTTTTCTCACATTTTTAAATTTTTGTTGTGGATTCTCAGAAGCTTGGGTAGTTGATTGCCTGCAATTTTTTCAAATGAATACGCTGCCCTTTCGTCACTATCCAAATTTTAAAGACTTCAATTCTTATAAACTCATATTGCCAAGTCCTTATCCAACCATGGCCTTCACCCTTTCATATATGCAGATGAGGTCACAATATACATTACTTACAAGGAAAATACATAGCCTACAAACTACCTCAACAAATCACACAATCACTACAGCTCACCTTTAACTTACCTAACACTTCCCGTCTATCCTCCCTTACCCAATCTTTAAACAATAAGAATTATACTTGTTAGCATGAAATGAATATGCTTATCTTCTCTTACCAGCATTCAAACTTTAAAAATTGTACCTGTTATTATGAAATGATTATGTCATAACCACACTCTGTAAGCCACTTTGAGCCTACAAATAGGTGGGAAAAAGTGGGATACAAATGCAATAAATAAATAAAATTCTAAAACAAGCTTGGCCAAAACAGGGTTCAGGATAGGAATCAGGATTCAGGATTTCCAAACAGGCTTGACTGGAAGGAAACTGAAAGCAAGCAGGGCAGACACAAGCAGGAGGGGAACTGAAGCTGGAGACAACCAGCCACAAACAGAGGAAGAACAGATAAGGACTTTTCAAAACAAGCTTGACTAATCAGGGTAGGGCAGAAGCCCGAGGTGAACAGGGAACCAGACAAGACAGACTAGACAGGACACAGGGTCTCAAACAGGCAGGAAACAAACATAAGCTTGGGTAGAACAGGGTTCAAGGTACAGGGTCTCAGACAGGATGGGCAGGAAACCAAAAGCAGACTGGATACAGAAGTGTCCACCAGCCCCAGACAAGAGCAAGGCTGAGGGGCTAACTGCACAAGGGATTCAGGGTTTACAGACAGGAGGGAAAGGAAGCCAAAAGCAGACTGGATTTATTGGGACCCTACACGGTCCGTGTTTCGGCCAAAAAGGCCTTCTTCAGGGGTCTTGGTTTTCTCCATTACTTCAGATCCTTAAACGTGGTTCAGATCCTATCTATCAGGCAGGCAATAATCCATAATGTCTGAACCAGTTTAGCCTGTCTTCATCCAGGTGAGATTTACGCCATGTCCTTTCCAGTTTCCATCCTTCACGTTTAAGGATCTGAAGTTCTGGAGAAAACCAAGACCCCTGAAGAAGGCCTTTTCGGCTGAAACACGGACCGTGTAGGGTCCCAATAATCAATTTGGTGTTTTTAACATCTGTGACTTCAGTCTGGTTCACATTCAGGAACAGTATGTCATTCCCTGTCTCTGGATGGGTCACCATTTAAAATAACAGAGTTGCAGTGGAATATGAACCTGGGCACCCTGGATTCAAGTCCACTGCACTGACCACCATGCTGCTCTCTGTGTGGTCATTTTTCTACAAATACTGCCGGGCATATGTCCTTGTCCCTGTTTTTTTTGGCATTCATAATTTGGACTTTTTATTTTGGAAAATGGCTGTTCATTTTGGATGTTTTCACATAGTTTTGAACAGGAAACTCTGACATTTTTCCTGTTCAAAATGGCTATGAGATGGATTTGTGTGTGTGTGTGTGTGTGTGTGTGTGTGTGTGTGTGTGTGTGTGTGTGTTTGATGTTATGAGCAGAACGTCCTAGTTCAGACTTGGACATTTAAAAAAAAAAATGCCCTTCCATGTTACACACATGAATATTGTCTGTCAGGTGTACCACGACAGAAGAAAGGCTCACAACCATTGCCCTAGTGAAACGTTGACAAAAAGTTATTTTTATCTCTACTAATATTTGCTCACAAATATAAGAACATAAGAAGTGTTGCCATACTGGGATAGACTGAAGGTCCATCAAGTCCAGCATCCTGTTTCCAAAAGTGGCCAATCCAGGTCGCAAGTATCTGGCAGATCTCCAAAAAGTAAAACAGGTTTTGTGCTGCTTATCCTAGAAATAAGAAGTGGATTTTCCTAAGTCCAGCTTAATAATGGTGTATGGACGTTTCTTTTAGGAACGTGTCCACAAAAGGCCCCTAATCTCTGGTATTTACTGCAAGTTACTGCCTCTGTCTCATTTTCTGGATAATTTGAACATAAAAACCAAATTTCATTACTGTAGTGTACAATGCTCTATCTAGGCCAATATGTTTGTGTTTATTCCAGACTTGATATACTATTGTCTTTCTTTTACCAAAACAAGAAGCGTCATACACGAATTGTAATTAAACTTCACAAATGAAGAACAAAACTGATTCTTTTTGGCTATGCATTCTGATTTTCCAGGAAATATAGGCTCAGAACTCACAGACAGTGATATCAGCATGTTTATCTCATCTGATGCTGGGAACACATGGATACAGGTAAATTATGAGCTCAGGCTTTTTTTTGAGGAAGTGAGTCATTCAAGATCATGTAAAAGAGGGGACTCAAACCTAGGTCACTGTTTTGTGCTGCGATCCCTGGGCTACGTGACTTTATTTCCAAATCGGAGCAGGGAGGTTGATTTCTGTTCTCCACTTCTATTTAAAAAAAAAAAAAGGCACTTACATTTACAACATGGGCCTGGGTGGACACAGGCCCACCTATTCCTAACTCATGCCCACCCAGCAGCAGTGCTTCGCTCTCATCTCCTCTTTTTCTCTGCTGGCAGCTGAGCATCTGCCCCCTATCTGAGTCCCCCCATCCCTCCCCAGTGTACTTCACAGGTATCCTGGCGGCTGCAGTGATTCATCGTTGCTGCCTGCGCCGGCCTCAGCAGGCTTCCCTCTGCCCCATCCTGCCCTCGCTGACATCACTTCCTGTTTCCTCACTGGCTGGATGCAAGCCTGTGGGGGCCGGTGCAGGCAGCAAAGATAAATTGCTGCCTAGATGTCTCGGGGGGGGGGGGGGGGGGGTTGGAATGGCTCACCCAAAATAGAAAGACTGGCTATGCCATTCATTTGCAAACTGATTGCATATGTGTACATGTGTAGAATAATGGCATTCACATATGTGTATATGTGCACATAGACATATAAGTGCCAAAATTATGCCTACCTTTACATGTTAGTGGCACTGTTCCCTCTAAGCTGAGCAGGAGTCCTCCAACTGCATTGCTGCCAGTAGGGGGTAGTGCTTCAATATTGTGTTATCAATCACTAGGGAGAGTCAGGTTCCCTGGAGTCCTGCAGAGCTTGCTTGTCCTTCACTATTGGAAATGTGATAGTGAAACAGCTCCCCCTACTGGCAAGTCTGTAGGTGGAGACTCCCATTCAGCTTAGCGGGAACAGTGGTGAGTGGGGCATAGGTAGGACTCACAGTTATGCACATAATTTATAGAATATCGTAACTGACATGCATATCTCTGGCAGTTATCAACAGGATTAAAGGCAGACCCAAATATCAACCTTTATCTAGAGACCATAAATACTGATTCACACTTCACCTGTCCCAGATATTAATTATCCCACCTTCCACTTTACTAACTATCGCTTATTATTTTTTAAAGAAACTTCCACAACCCTTGCCTCAGTGGTGCTTAATTGTCCAACATTAATTTTTGGCAATTGAAAGTAGCACTCAACTCTTCATCGGCTTTATCTTAACTTTAAATAGACTAAACACACTTATCTTTTGGCATTTTCTATACGGGGATTCAAACTGCCCGACATGCATGTTTCGCCATCTGGCTGTGTCAAGGACTTCCCCTGCAAAAAGATAACCAATTAACGTCTTAGCCACGGGGTGAAAAGATCATAATTCTACTACCCACCACCATAGCATAATCTAACAAAAAGATCTTAATTACCCTTATGCCGTTCTACTGCCAGCCTGACCACATTACTTAGGAAATATTCCTGTCAAGATGGCGACGGCATCTTACACACACCCATTTAAAGAACTCATCATCATGACGTATTCGGAAACTCCGGCCCCCATTGGACAGAACCGAAACCTACCCCTAAATTAAAGAGCCCCACTCTAATTCAGCATTCAAACCCTTTGGACTCACTGTATTTAACCAATAAATATACCATTGTTCACGGTAACTTATCTCTGGCAGTTAGGCACTCACAGGCCAGCTCTATGGCTGGTATACATGCTGGCACCTAAGATTTATGCATTTATTTAAGCAATTAGGCTAGTATTCTATCAGGAAAGTAGTTACTTTATAAAATAGCTTCTTCCGGGCCCCCAGTTATAGAATCACCCTCACTGTGTGCAGCTTATGTGATGGATCAATCATAAAAATGGCTTGAAGTTGAGGTCAAAGTTCATGTACTTTTAGTAAATCAGCTGACAGCCCTGAATGCACCCACTTATATATCTGTCTGTATAAAAAAATAATTACAATTCTAAACAAATGTATATATAAAGAGCCTATTCTTATTTTCAAGAGGAAGGAGGAAAAGACCTCAGACACTCAACTGTTGATGTTCATAGTTTGCAGTACCATAACTTCTTTGTATTTCATTGAGCTCTTTTGTCGTAGGTCTCAAAAACCTCTACCTTTTTCTATGTTTTTCAATATTAGGCTTTTTTTATATTTCTTTTTTTTTGTTTTTTTTAGTTTATATTTATGTTTACCTTTGATCCATCACAGTAAAGACAGCTGGCAAAGAGAAAGGACTTAATGACAGAGACACAGGAGTAGCTCTTGAGAACGCTATTACAAAACTGTAGCACTCTGTTTATTTTATTTTATTTGTTACATTTGTATCCCAACATTTTCCCACCTTTTTGCAGGCTCAATCTGGCTTACATAGTACCGTAAACGGCGTTAGCTGATTCCGGTTTAAACAAATACAGGTATGAACAATACAAGGTGAAATTGTGGTAGAATGGGTTACATGTATGGTAAATACAATTGGAGGAACTTAGAGAGGGAGAGGAAGAGTTAGGATATGTCCATTACGGTCTTTGGTTATGTTGTGTCGCAGGTATCCAGATTTTTTATGTTGGCTCGGTGGGGTATGCTTTTCTGAACAGGTCTGTCTTTAGTACTTTCCGGAAATTTGGGTGTTCGAGCGTAGTTTTTACTACTTTTGGTAGTGCGTTCCATAGTTGTGTGCTTAAGTAGGAAAAGCTAGATGCATAAGTGCATTTGTATTTGAGTCCTTTGATGCTTGGGTAGTGGAGGTTTAGGTATGATTGTGCTGATTTTATGGTGTTTCTGGTTGGCAGGTCGATAAGGTCTGTCATGTACCCCGGTGCTTCGCCATAGATAATTTTGTGAACTGTCATGCAGATTTTGAAAGAGCAGACTGTTGAGCAGACAGGAGGCTCTACAAGCCAGTTAAGTCATTAGTTATCAGTTTTCATACTAAAAAGTATGAAAATAAGTTAAACATAAATATAAATATAAAAAATAAAGGAAATATAAAGAATAGCCTAACATTGAAAAATGTAGAAAAGGTGGAGGTTTTTCAGACCCATGACGAAGGATTTCAATGAAATGCAATCTATAAACAGCAACAGTTGAGTGTCTGAGGTCTTTTCCTCCTTCCTTTCAAAAATAAAGAATAGACTCTTTACATACGTACTTTTTTATTATTGTAATTGTGTAGTCCAACATAAAAGTGGTAAGCCAGATCAAAAATTAGTTGTATAAAAAAGTAACCATTTACAAAAGAAGCTGGGAGGGGGAAAATAAACAAAGCAATTTTGCAACTTGGCACCTTGATTTAGATGCTATAATGGGATGCACTTAGCGTGAATCTATAACTGCACTTAGGTGCACCTAAGTCATTATAGAATATTAGCACAAACCCACATTGGTCTGCCAAAACTTAGATGTTAACAAAATTATCTACGGTGAAGCTCCGGAATACATGACAGACTTGATCGACCTACCAACTAGAAACACATCTGAATCAACACGAACGTACCTAAATCTGCACTACCCAAGCTGCAAAGGACTCAAATACAAATCAACTTACGCATCCGGTTTTTCCTACATAAACACACAACTGTGGAACGCATTGCCAAAAGCCTTGAAAACTACGAACGACCACCTAAATTTCCGGAAAACACTAAAAACTAACCTGTATAAAAAGGCATACCCTACCGATCCAACATAAATGCCTGATCTTTGCAACACAACAAAACTAAAGAACGTAATGGACATAACACAACTCTTCCGTTGTACGATTCCCTAGTGTGGCTGTGCCACATGAACTTTATCTTACCACAACATCACTTTGTATTTGTTTACACCGGAGTCTGTAACGCCTCTCCGGTACTATGTAAGCCACATTGAGCCTACAAATAGGTGGGAAAATTTGGGATATAAATGTAACAAATAAATAAGTAAAATAAATGTGACTCCTTACGCTGTGTGAATGGCAGGTGTAAACACCAAGGCACTCATTTTTGAAGTAGATGAATGTCTCAAACTGGCCAAAAAACCCCATCCAAATCATGATTTTGAAAGGCAGAATGTGGACATTTTAAATTCAGTGTGTCCAAAAGGGGGCATGTTGGAGGCATGTTTTGGGCGGGACTAGGTTAGACCCCAAATTAGGAGATCTTTCAGTGATAATGGAATGGAAAGAACTGCTCAAGGCAAAAAGGACATTTTTATTCTGCGTGTGACACATGCATTTGAGACCCTTCAGCCCACATGCTAAAGGGGCCTGATCTCACACATTGACTCTCTCCCTGCTTCCCAGCAGTTTGGCATTGGCTCATACCTTCCTCTATCCCCCTCCCCCCTTCCCTCCTGCAGGTCCTGTGTTGATTTCCTACCTAACCTCTGTTATCCCCCCTCAAGCCTACAGACCTGTGGTATTTACTGGCACTGCAGGCAACAATTATCATTTATTTATCATTTATTCTTTTTATATACCGTTTCTTATTGCAAATTGCAAAACAGAACGGTTTACATTAAAAAAAAATACATCTCATAACCAAACAAATAAGAACTCCAGTCAATAATAGGAAAGCACAGCAAACCAAAAATAATAAGACCATAACTAATAAAACACAATTATCTAAATTAAATTACAACTTTCTCTCTCTGGCCAGCTCCGGGGTTCTTCCCTCCGTTGCAACTTCCTGTTTCTGAGTGGGCAGAACGTGGCAGAGAGAAAGTCATATGGCAGCTGAAGAGAGCCTGTTATAATCACTGACTGCAGTGCCAGTGAACACCACATGTTTATAGGGCCCAGGGAGGGGGACAGAGGGAGATAAGAAGGAAATCACTCCGGACCCACATGAGGGAAGGGGGGATATAGAGAGAAGAAGAGATGTGGACCTGCAGGAGGGAGGGGGAGAGGGAGAGGTGCACATGAATGAAAGGGAAGGGAGATGAGGCGAATGCTGTACATAGATGGAAGGGAAGGGAGCGGGGCAAATGCTGCACATGAATGGAAGGGGAGGGATGGGGGGAAATGCATGTGAATGGAAGAGAAAGGAGAGGAGGGAAATGCTGCCCATGCTGTAGGCATGAGCTTATAGAATTATTCTGAAAGCACCTGGTCTATTTTGCTGAATTCTACAATGGTTTTTCCTTTCCAAGAAATCACGGAATGCGGAGTGCACTCATAAATAGGTCACATGCCAGCAGGCAATGATCCGAAAACATTTGATTTCAGTAGAGCTTTTCAAGTGAGAGAGACTTGACAGACAAAACCTAAATCCAACCTTTCAAATGTCTTTCCTGTCCTGTTGCTTCAGCCCATACATCTAAGAATTACTTTGCTATTACATTTTATTAAGTGGAAAACGTTGATTCTTTTATTGGGGAATGCCAGTGGTATCCAACAGAGGAGCTTTACAGACCACACAGATGGCAAGAATGGGCCTCTCTGATCTCGAAAGCTCAAGTACATCATTTCTGGATAATTCTTTTGTTAGTCCTCTGTAAGCTATCACTACCTGCAAAGAACTGACTGCTCTTTAGGATCATAACGACTACAAAAACTTGTGTTAAATTAAAGAAACATATATCCATTTGTGCATGTTTTTTCCCCCCCTCTAGATCTTTGAAGAAGAGCACAGTGTTCTGTTCCTGGATCAAGGTGGTGTCCTGGTTGCTATGAAACATACATCACTTCCCATTAGGCATTTATGGTAATGTCAAACAACAGTTGTAAGTCTCCAACGGTGTTGCTTCTAGACAAGACTGTAATTAAGATCACCCTGTATAAAGAGGTTTGACAGTCAAGTCCGACTACCCTTCACTTATGCTGAAGTTATCCTTCAGAAATGTAAGAGCTTTGAACTACTAATGCAGCACAGGCATGGAAGTAATGAAAGCCATTTCTGCTGGTAAAATAGTATTACTGAAAACCGAAGCATTGATTATTGCCCAATCTGTCAAAGGGTAAAGATATTTGTGCTGCTCAAAAGTGTGGATGCTTTTACCCATGAACTAGAAATACAGGGGTAAATCGAAATGTAAATAGCAGAACCATAAACTATAACTGAAAAATATTTTTGTTACTGGTAATACATTTATAGAATATACAAAATGTTATTTATACTACTATAAGCCTTTACATTTAAATTCCACTATTAGGAATGGAATTGCGAGACTGAAAGATAATGAGAATGGCTATGTGGAGAGTGATGAAGATAAAGCGAACGTGCTAAACAATTATTTCTCTTTGGTGTTCACGGAGGAAAATCCTGGAGAAGGACTGCGGTTGTCTGCCGAGGGAACGTCTGGGAATGGAGTGGATATTGCTCCATTTACGGAAGAAAGAGTTTATAAACAGCTGGAGAATCTGAAGGTGAACAAAGCTATGGGGCCGGATGGGATACATCCCAGGATACTGAAGGAGCTCAGAGAGGTCCTGGCGGGACCTCTTAAAGACTTATTTAATAGATCTTTAGAGACAGGAGAGGTTCCGCGAGATTGGAGATGAGCGGATGTGGTCCCTCTTCACAAAAGTGGAGACAGGGAAGAAGTGGGAAACTACAGACCGGTAAGTCTCACATTGGTGGTAGGAAAAATAATGGAGTCGCTGCTGAAAGAAAGGATAGTTAACTTTCTAGAAACCAACGGGTTACAGGACCCTAAGCAACATGGCTTTACCAAAGGAAAATCCTGCCAAATGAATCTTATTGACTTTTTTGACTGGGTGACCAAAGAACTGGATGAGGGACGTGCGCTAGATGTAATCTACTTGGACTTCAGCAAAGCCTTTGATACGGTTTCCCACAGAAGACTCGTGAATAAGCTGAAAGGGTTGAACTTAGAACCGAAAGTGGTGAACTGGATAAGAAACTGGTTGACCGACAGATGGCAGAGGGTGGTGGTAAATGGAAAGGAAGGTGAGCAGTGGAGTTCCTCAGGGGTCAGTACTGGGCCTATTCTGTTTAATATATTTGTGGGAGATATTGCTGAAGGTTGGAAGGAAAGGTGTGCCTTTTTGCAGATGACACGAAAATAGCCGATAGATTGGATACCCTGGAGGGAGTAGAAATGATGAGAAGGGATCTCCGAACGTTAGAAGAATGGTCGAGGGTCTGTCAGTTAAAATGTAATTACTTAATAATTGTATAGAAACCTATCAATTAATCATGTATATAGTTAAATAATGTTACTTAATATATTAAAACAATATGTGATAGTGCTCAGTGATTAGTGCCCGTATTTCAGCTATATGGCAGCTTATACCAGTGCACTGTTACCCATCCATCATTGCACTACAGGTCCCTACCTCCCTTCCTGCCTGTGCATGGTTAATCACAGTAATTTAACTAACTGTATACATTCGTTTTAAGTTAAATAACTTATCTTATCACGATGTGTGTTAATCTTCTCACAATGATGGGTGTGCTACTGGATAACCACTCTGAGTTGATATTCTTAGTTTCTTTTTTCTTATTTTTTTTATGCTTAAGTGCTACTTCCTTAACTCCAGATTGTCGTTCTCAAATTCTCGTTCTCAACATACCTGCATGTTTCGCATAAAGCGTCTTCAGGAGAACTTATAACATAACATTTGTCGGAGACTGTCTAGTGTAGATCAGTAAGACCTCCACCCCTCACTCCTCTGTGTGTGTTAAAATTTAATGCCAAGAAGTGTAGAGTGATGCACTTGGGGTGCGGAAACCCAAAAGAGAGATACTGGATAGGAGGGGAGAGATTAGTAAGCTCGACTCAGGAGAGAGACCTTGGGGTGTTGGTGCTGGAGGATCTGAAAGTGAAGAAACAATGTGACAAGGCGACAGCCATGGCCAGAAGGATGCTAGGCTGCGTAGAGAGGGGCATAACCAGCAGAAGAAAGGAGGTGTTGATGCCCCTCTACAAGTCACTTGGAGTATTGTGTTCAGTTTTGGAGACCATATCTTGCTAAAGATGTAACAAGACTGGAAGTGGTGCAAAGAAAAGGTACGAAAATGGTACGGGGTTTGCGTTGCAAACCATACGAGGAGAGACTTGCTGACCTGAATATGTATATCTTGGAAGAAAGGAGAAACAGGGGTGACATGATACAGATGTTCAAATATTTGAAAGGTATTGATCCGCAAATGAACCTTTTCCGGAGATGGGAAGGCGGTAGAACTAGAGGACATGAATTGAGGTTGAAGGGGGGGGGGGGGGGGGGGTGGGGCAGACTAAGGACTATTGTCAGAAAGTATTTTTTTCACGGAGAGGGTGGGGGATATGTGGAATGCCCTCGCGCGGGAGGTGGTGGAGATGAAAACAGTAATGGAAATCAAACGTGTGGGATAAACACAAAGAAATCCAGTTTAGAAGGAATGGATCCACAGAATCTTAGCAAAGATTGGGTGGCGACGCCGGTAATTGGGAAACAAAATGGGAGCTGGGCAGACTTCTACTGTCTACGGCCTGACCGTGACTAAATTGATAGGGATGGGCTGGAGTGTAAATTTTAAGGGGCTTCGACGTTAGCTTCAGAACTTAGCTCAAGAACAGTGCTGGGCAGACTTTTGCGGTCTGTGCCCTGAGAAAGGCAAAGGACAAATCAAACTTGGGTATATATATAAAATATCACATACCATGTAAAATGAGTTTATCTTGTTGGGCAAACTGGATGGACCGTACGGGTCTTTATCTGCCGTCATTTACTATGTTACTATCCAGTTTATAATTGAAAAAGAAAAACGCCTATATTGCGACCCAAATCGGGAGATAGACGTTTATCTCACAAAAACGAATAAAGCGGTATAATCGAAAGCCGAATTTGGATGTTTTCAACTGCACTCCGTCGCGGATGCGGACAAAGTTGATGGGGCGTGTCAAAGGCGTGGTGAAGGCGGAACTGGGGCGTGGTTATTGGACGATCAGAGATAGGCGCCTTTCATCGATAATGGAAAAAACATATGCGTTTCTAGCGAGAATTTAGGGCACTTTTCCTGGACCCTGTTTTTCCACGAATAGGGCCCCAAAAAGTGCCCTAAATGACCAGATGACCACTGGAGGGAGTCGAGGATGACCTCCCCTGACTCCCCCAGTGGTCACAAACCCCCTCCCACCACAAAAATATGCCATTTCACAACTTTTTATGTTCACCCTCAAATGTCATACCCACCTCCCTGGCAGCAGTATGCAGGTCACTGGAGCAGTTATTAGGGGGTGCAGTGGACGTCAGGCAGGTAGACCCAGGCCCATCCCCCCCCACCTGTTACACTTGTGCTGGTAAATGGGAGCCCTCCACACCGCCCCCCAAACCCACTGTACCCACATGTAGGTGCCCCCCTTCACCCCTTAGGGCTATAGTAATGGTGTAGACTTGTGGGCAGTGGGTTTTGAGGGGGATTTGGGGGGCTCAACATCCAAGGGAAGGGTGCTATGCACCTGGGAGCTCTTTTACCTTTTTTTTTTTTTTTTTGTAAAAGTGCCCCCTAGGGTGCCCGGTTGGAGTCCTGGCATGTGAGGGGGACCAGTGCACTACGACTCCTGGCCCCTCCCACGAACAAATGCCTTGGATTTATTCGTTTTTGAGCTGGGTGCTTTCATTTTCCATTATCACTGAAAAACAAAAACGCCCAGCTCACAAATTGTTGAATAAAACATGGACGTCTATTTTTTTCGAAAATACGGTTCGGTCCGCCCCTTCACGGACCCGTTCTCGGAGATAAACACCCATGGAGATAGACGTTTCTGTTCGATTATGCCCCTCTATGAGTTCTACACTGTATGCAGAACTATCTCATGCATATTCACTGCGGAAATATTGAAAACCCAACTGGCTAGGTGTGCTGCCAAGACAGGATTGGGAAACACTGCTATCAGGCATCCTGGGAAGGACAACATTTAAATTCTGAAATTGATTCATATTACTATAATTTCAAATATTGAATGGCTAGAGTTTTTGAGACCACATAGGTCCTGTCCATCATATCTGAAGATTATTTGGGGTCTCAAAAGTTCTCATTCTACTATTCCACTAGCAACATTCCATGTAGAAGTCTGTCCTTGCAGATCAGCAATGCAGCTGCGCAGGCTTCTGTTTCTGTGAGTCTGACGTCCTGTACGTACTGCGCGGCTGCATTTCTGATCTGCAAGGGCAGGCTTCTACATGGACTGTTGGTGGGGAACTGAGTTCAATTCCCACTGCAGCTCCTTGTGACTCTGGGCAAAGTCACTTAACCCTCCATTGCCCCTGGTACAAAATAAGTACCTGAATATATGTAAACCGCTTTGAATGTAGTTGCAAAAAACCTCCGAAAGACAGTATATCAAGTCCTATTTCCCTTTACTTGCTGCACCATTGTTTCCTGCAGAAAAGAAAGACTACCCTTTTACCAAGCTGCAGCAAAAGGGTGCCTGCGCTGGCATCGGCCCGTGTTTTCGACACACACCAAGGCCCTCTATTACCGCAGCTGGTAAAAGGCTTGTCTTTCTTTTCTGCAGGAAATTGCAGTGCGGCAAGTAAAGCATGTCCAGCGTGGCCACTTCGGAGGTGAGCCCTTACCACCACCCATTAAGATGGCGGTAAGGGCTCCCATGCTAACCCAGCGGCAACCGGGCAGCGCATGGCACTGTCTGATTACCGCCGGGTACACCCCAGCGCTACAGAAATAAATCTATTTTTGTAGCGCCAGATATGACGGCGTGCTGGGGGTGGGAAATACCACTGGGCTGCTGCAGTTGCCTGGCAGTACTTCCTTTTTAGCGAACAGTAAGCCTGCATTGGGCTTTGTAAAAGGGGTCCTTAGTTTTCTCAAAGACCAATATGGCCGGTCAAATTCATGATCAAAATGTGACTGCATTTGTATAGGTAATAGCTCTACAGCTCCACTCAGACATTATAAGACAATGCTGTATTTTGTTGTTATTTGGACAATAGGTTAAGTTTTGATGAAGGGAGGTCGTGGAACAAGTACAGCTTTACATCCAGTCCGCTTTTTGTTGATGGTGTGTTGGGTGAACCAGGAGAAGAAACTCTCATAATGACGTAAGTGACTATATTATACAGGCATACCACAACGGCCAATCCTAAATAAAAGATAACTAGACGTTACATGAACTAGACAAAAATGAACCCTTTACATTAGATAGATAACCTTCGCTGACAAGTCATGGAAGTTACACAATACACACTGCCACTATCTCTCATGCCGAAATGAACTTTATTTCTCATGCCGGAGATGAACTTTCTAGATTTGATTATCTAACTTATTTTATAATTCACTCTGTTTTGATGTATTCTTCCATAGAGTTTTTGGACACTTCAGCCATCGTTCGGAGTGGCAACTGGTAAAAGTGGATTATAAGTCTATTTTTGACAGAAGATGTGCCCAGGAAGATTACCGGCCATGGCAACTCCACAATCAGGTAAGGCAAGCAACAACTTGTTTCAAGCACTGGTTTATGGAAGGATTTGAAACGCAAATACAAAAGTTAAAAAGTAAAATAAAATAGGCATATCTCTAGTTAACTTTAGAGCCATGGAAACTGTCACCATAAAGCCAGATTTTGCTGTACAAAAAACTATGGAATCAGTTTTAAGTATTATTTAACCTGGCAGGAGCATCTTCTCTCTCTCTCTCTCTCCCTCTCTCTCTCTCCCTCTCTCCCTCCCAATGTCAGCTCTGACTGGTGCAGCTCTATCTATAGGTGAGGCAAAAAAAGTAACCCCCTAGAGTTTTTTTGCTGTTTTCTCAGCAACCGCTTTGGAATTTCAATGCAAACATTTACAGCTTTACTTGTTGTTACTATCCATGTTTATATGCTGAGTGGAATTAGATTATCTTTAAACATGGCAAAGTTACAGACTTTTTAGCGTGACCCAGGGGCGTAGATACGTGGGGCCACGGGGGCCTGTGCCCCCGTAGATTTGGCCCTGGACCCAGCTGCCGATGACCCTCTCGACCCCCCTGCCGCCGCCAACCTACCGTCAACCCGCCGTCGCCGTCTGCTACCTTTGCTGGTGGGGGACCCCAACCCCCGCCAGCTGAGGTCCTCTTCTTCCTTCGTTCTGTTGGGGTCCCCCGCCAGCAAAGGTAGGCGACGGCAATGGCGGGGGAGGGTTGGCAGCGGGAAGGGGGGGTCGAGAGGGTCGTCGTCGGGGGGGGGTCAAAGTTGTTGTTGTTGTTGGTGGTGGTGGTGGCGGGGGGGGTCAGCAATGGCGGGGGGGTTGGTGGCGCCGGGGGGGGGGGCTAGAATGTGCCTCCTCACCTTGGGCTCTGGACCCCTCTCCCACCGAAGTCTGGCTACGCCCCTGGCGTGACCACCCAGCAATTTTCGCACATTCAAAAATGTTTGCGCTGTAAAACTACCGGTATTTGAAAAAATAAAAAAACTGGGGTACCAGCTTACTGTTAGTGATGTCACAGTAATGTATACTTTTATCTGGGGAGCAACGTTGGAGGCCAATCAAAAGCTCCACCCCAAACCGCAAACAATCGCCAAACTGAAGAAAGCACTGCGGATGATCTGGGACAGCCTCTTATAGGGTCCGATCAAGAAGGCTGTTAAGAACTTCCCAAATTGACTGAAGGTCTGTGTTAAAGCTAGAGGTGGACACTGAGCAATTCACAGTGACTGTGAAATTCTGGCACATTGTTGTTTGAATCATTTGAATGACCTTATTTTACTGTGCAGTGGCGCAGGAAGGGGGGGGCGGTGGGGCGGTCCGCCCCGGGTGCACGCGCTGGGGGGGGGGGTGTCGGCTCGCTGGTTCCCTGCTCTTTCTGCCCCGGAACAGGTTAATTCCTGTTCCAGGACAGAGAAAGCAGGGAAGCAGCAGAGCCGATGCAGCTCCCAGTGACGTGCACTGGGGGTGGATCGGCCCTCCCACCTGCCCCCCGCTGAAAGGTAGGGTGCGTTTCGGTGGGGGGGAGCGCTCCGGAGGGGGGCCACCGCACCCTGCACCCGGGGGGGGGGGGGGTGCGCAGCAGCGACCCGCCCCGGGTGTCAGGCACCCTCGCTACGGCACTGTTACTGTGTTTTAGCTCAAACATTTTTAACACGCAAAAAATCGCTAGGTAGTAACAGTAAAATGTGAGTAACATCAACATAGCTTAAGGTAATTATATGTTGTTTACCAGTAATACGTAAGTATGATGACTAAATAAGTACAGCATGCAGGACGTCAGAAACAGAATGAAGCCTTCCGCAGGAAGCAAGAGGACCTCGGCTGGTGGGGGTTGGGGTCCCCCGCCAGCAAAGGTAGGCGATGGCGGGGGAGGGTCGTCGGCAGGGGGGGTCCAGGACCAAATCTATGGGGGCCCAGGCCCCCGTGGCCCCACGTAGCTACGCCCCTGGTACATGCCTATATTAGGCTTGTATGCCCATTATCCTACTATATAAATGAAGAGTGACCGACGTGCCGCACATGCGCGGCACGTCACACCTCTCCTGACATTGTTAGAGGCAGGAACACAGCTGTGCGGCCCCCAAATCATGCGCAGAGCAGCCAAGCGTTATGTTAGCTGCTCTGCGCATGCCACAAACAGTCAAAACACAGTCAAATCACAAGCACATGGCTCCCAAATCAAAACAAAAATAAAAAAAAAGGGTCGGGAGGGGGCAAGGGCGCTCATCAGGAGCGTCCTGTATGGACGGCCTTGCCCCCCCCCCCCCCCCCGCTGCTCCCCACTTTCCGCCGCTCCCCCACCCCGAAAAAGCAAAATTCAAGCAGCCCCTGCCCCCCTCCCTTCCTCACTACTCTCTCACCTCAGCTCCGCCTCCCGACATCCTCCGTCCTGTGCCCCGCCCCCTTTTGGGGTCGTCGCCGCCATTCCCCTCCTCCATCGGGCCCCCCTCCCTCTTACCGGGCCCGTGCAGCGCCTCTCTCCTCTGTCCGAAGGCGCTGCACGGGCAAGAAGAAAGCCTGATGCCTGCCTTCGCCCAGCTTCGATGGCGCGTCTTTCTCCTGCTGGGCCCGCCCCTGTCTGACGTCAGTAACCTACGTAGGTTACCGACGTCAGACAGGGGCGGGCCCAGCAGGAGAAAGACGCGCCATCGAAGCTGGGCGAAGGCAGGCATCAGGCTTTCTTCTTGCCCGTGCAGCGCCTTCGGACAGAGGAGAGAGGCGCTGCACGGGCCCGGTAAGAGGGAGGGGGGCCCGATGGAGGAGGGGAATGGCGGCGACGACCCCAAAAGGGGGCGGGGCACAGGACGGAGGATGTCGGGAGGCGGAGCTGAGGTGAGAGAGTAGTGAGGAAGGGAGGGGGGCAGGGGCTGCTTGAATTTTGCTTTTTCGGGGTGGGGGGAGCGGCGGAAAGTGGGGAGCAGCGGGAGGGGGCAAGGCCGTCCGTACAGGACGCTCCTGATGAGCGCCCTTGCCCCCTCCCGATCCTTTTTTTATTTTTATTTATTTATGTGTTTTCTGACGTCCTTTGGACCAATCACAGCGCTTTTAGCTCTGCTAATGCGCTGGGATTGGCTCAAAGTTTGTTTATTTTTTCAGTTAATGATTTTTCCTGGCACAGAGCTGTCCTAACGAGTGGTCCAGACCTCTCGTTAGATTTCCTGCCTTTTTCCTGCGTAAAGGCAATCGGAAAAGGTTAGTGCATGTCGTTTCAATGGGGTTTTCACACTAATTGCTCATCTCCATTCCGTTTTCGTTAGCTGCTGGCTTCCTCGGTAAAAGCCCTTTGATGCATGCAACGGATCAAATTTTCCTCGTTGGAGAGTCATTAAAGGCTCATTTAGCTTTAGTGCATCTGCCCCTTAGATTGGTGTAGGAGTGCTCCAATACCCTCTCTCACAGTGTTCTAGGCGTTATTGTGGTGTCTTTCTGGTGCTTCCCTACCTTGCGAAAGTCAGCCAGTTGTAGTCTGCAGGACTTTAAGCTACAGGATCCCGAGACATCGTGACACTTGGAAGCCACATCTGCTAGTTTGTATACTGCCTAAATATTGTTGCTCCTGAAGCAGGTGGCTGTGCACCAAAATGCAGATTTGCTTCGAGTCGCCTCTTTTTAGGGCCAATATGTAGACTGCGGGAGTTAGCCCGGCTAGCTCATGCGGTCAGAGCTAATGTCGGATATTCAATTCTTGGCTGTTTTCCATGACAGACATTGACTATCTTTATTTTTGGGCAGTTTGAACTTAACTGGCCAAAATGATTCCGTTTGGTAAAGCTCAAACTGGCCAACGATATATCAGCCATACAAGCAGTCAAAGATGGCTGCCTAACCCACACTAAAAATCAGCGGATAGCCAGTTATATTACGCAGTATAACCGGCTAGCTGCTAACTGGCAATATTCAGCAGGAGACAGCTGGCTATCTCCTGTTGAATATCGCTGGAGAGCCGGCTGTGTACCATTTAACTGACCAGGTGCCGTTCCTGACCAGTTAAAAGATTTTGAATATTGGGAGGTTTTTGTTTACCCTGGTGTTGGTATTTGATTGGTCCTCCCCTACTTTTTTCTTTTCCATATGGGTGTAAATTTTAGAACAGGATGTATTTCAACATGGGATACTTGCTACAATGAGATTTCCAGGAGAGAGTGGGAGGAGGGTGTGGTAAGGGCGGGCCTACAATATCGACATGGATTCTCAATCTTACAAGGGGAATCCACATTGATTAGAGTAAAAGTAGACATCAGCATTTGCACCTGTCCCAAAGCACGCATAACTGCTTGAAGGGGCAAGGTCTGGGCCACTCCACATTTACTCCCCCCCCCCCCCCCCCCCCCCCAATTATCACAGAAAACTCCAGATCTCCTCCCTGACGCCCTCTGACAGCCAAGTCAGGCCAAATTACAGCAGCCAGACTCATATTTGGAAAAACGAAATACGAAAGCGCCAAACCCCTAAGAGAAAAACTACAGTGGCTCCCACTTAAAGAACGTATTGTGTTCAAACTTTGCACCCTGGTTCATAAAATCATTCACGGCGAGGCCCCGTCCTACATGTCAGACCTTATAGATTTACCAACCAGGAACACAAAAAGGTCAGCACGCACATTCCTGACTCTCCACTACCCCAGCTGCAAAGGACTAAAATATAAATCAACGTATGCATCCAGCTTCTCCTACATAAGCACCCAACTATGGAATGCACCACCAAACGTCACAAAAACAATGCACGATCTAACAAACTTCCGAAAATCACCAAAAAACCAACTTGTTCAAAAAGGCTTATCACAATGATCTATCCTAAATACCAGATAGCGAAATATATACCAGAACTGAACAAAACCAAACGCTCTATACTTGATTGCTTAGATACTTTGTCACTAATGAACTTTACCAGAACTGAACAAATATTTCTCATTCCGGTAATGCACTCTCCATACCTGACTGCTTAATTTACTCTATCACTTATGAACTTTAGTGCAATACCACTTTGTATTTCTTATTCCGGAAATGGCGATCGCCATTACGGCATAATCCTGCTTATAATCGAACGAGAAAAACGCCCAAGTTCCGACCTAAATCGGGAGATGGACGTTTATCTCACAAAAACGAATAAAGCGGTATAATCGAAAGCCGAACTTGGACGTTTTCAACTGCACTCCGTCGCGGATGCGGACAAAGTTGACGGGGGCGTGTCGGAGGCGTGGTGAAGGCGGAACTGGGGCGTGGTTATCACCCGAACAGAGATGGGCGCCTTTCGCCGATAATGGAAAATAAGTATGCGTTTGTAGGTAGAATTTAGGGCACTTTTCCTGGACCCTGTTTTTTCACAAATAAGGCCCCAAAAAGTGCCCTAAATGACCAGATTACCACCAGAGGGAGTCGGGGATGACCTCCCCTGACTCCCCCAGTGGTCACTAACCCCCTCCCACCACAAAAAAATGATGTTTCACAACTTTTTATTTTCACCCTCAAATGTCATACCCACCTCCCTGGCAGCAGTATGCAGGTCCCTGGAGCAGTTGTTAGGGGGTGCAGTGGACTTCAGGCAGGTGGACCCAGGCCCATCCCCCCCTACCTGTTACAATTGTGCTGCTTAATGCTTAGTCGTCCAACCCCCCCCAAACCCACTGTACCCACATGTAGGTGCCCCCCTTCACCCCTTAGGGCTATAGTAATGGTGTAGACTTGTGGGCAGTGGGTTTTGAGGGGGATTTGGGGGGCTCAACACACAAGGGAAGGGTGCTATGCACCTGGGAGCTCTTTTACCTTTTTTTTTTGTTTTTGTAAAAGTGCCCCCTAGGGTGCCCGGTTGGTGTCCTGGCATGTGAAGGGGACCAGTGCACTACGACTCCTGGCCCCTCCCACGAACAAATGCCTTGGATTTATTCGTTTTTGAGCTGGGCGCTTTCATTTTCCATTATCGCTGAATAACAAAAACGCCCAGCTCACACATTGTCGAATAAAACATGGACGTCTATTTTTTTGCGAAAATACGGTTCGGTCCGCCCCTTCACGGACCCGAACTCGGAGATAAACGCCCATGGAGATAGACGTTTTCGTTCGATTATGCCCCTCAATGTAAGCCACATTGAACCTGGGTGGGAAAATGTGGGATACAAATGCAACAAATAAATAAATAAATAAGTCCCCATAAGTTCTGATTCTCCCACTCATTATATCAACTGACCCCCCGCCACACACACACACCTGTAACTCCCCAGCATTAAGACTCCCCAGGTAAGAATGAACTCATCCTTCTTTGGTAGCCTGATCCTTAGCAGGAATACCTGAAGATTACTATTAGGGGTCAAACTGCTTATATTTGAACCCACAGCCATAACAGCAGGAGTGAGTGGGCATTGCTTCTGCTCCCATTAGTCACCACAGTCCATAGTAAGGCTGGAGATAGGGATTGGGAATGGAGGTTTTGGTACGAGGTGGGCCTCGGAAGGGTTCATTGTTTCTGAAGTGTCAGATGGGATGGTTGCAGGGGAGGTTGGTTGCTTTGAGGGTCAGTGGGGAGAGGTTCTGGTAGCTCAGGGCAGCTATTCGTCTGCAGAAGGAGCAACAATTTTAAAAGCTGCTCCCAGGTATAAGTGGGCAGTAGTTGCCCAGTTTCCCCCCCCCCCCCCCCCTCACATGCAGCTTTGCAAAATTGCTACTTCTGCTGCATCTACAGAGACATCCACATGCAGTTCAGCACTATTTTCTAAGAGGCTCAACCTCTGGCAGAACCTCTTATAAAATACTGTGGGAATTTTCCATGCTCTGATGTGGATGTGTGAATTCCCCCCCCCCCCCTTTTTTTTTGTTACATTTGTACCCTGCGCTTTCCCACTCATGACAGGCTCAATGTGGCTTACATATTGTATACAGGTACTTATTTATACCTGGGGCAATAGAGGGTTAAGTGACTTGCCCAGAGTCACAAGGAGCTGCCTGTGCAAGGAGCTGCTCTTTGAGCAGGGACTGTCTTTCTTCTATGTTTGTGCAGCGCTGCGTATGCCTTGTAGCGCTATAGAAATGCTAAATAGTAGTAGTAAAGTGGGAATCAAACTCAGTTCCCCAGGACCAAAGTCCACCACCCTAACCACTAGGCCACTCCTCCACTGTTGCTACTATTTGAGATTCTACATGGAATGTTGCTATTCTTCCATGTAGAAGTCGGCCCTTGCAGATCACCAATGTGGCCGCGCAGGCTTCTACATGGAATGTTGCTAGTGGAATAACAACATTCCATGTAGAATCTCCAACAGTAGCAACATTCCTTGTAGAATCTCCAATAGTAGCAACAGAATCTCATATAGTAGCAACATTCCATGTAGAATCTCCAATAGTATCTATCTTATTTTTGTTACATTTGTACCCCGCGCTTTCCCACTCATGGCAGGCTCAATGCGGCTTACATGGGGCAATGGAGGGTTAAGTGACTTGCCCAGAGTCACAAGGAGCTGCCTGTGCCTGGTGGGAATGAAACTCAGTTCCTCAGCAACATTCCATGTAGAAGTCGGCCCTTGCAGATCACCAATGTGGCCGCGCAGGCTTCTGCTTCTGTGAGTCTGACGTCCTGCACGTCAGACTCACAGAAACAGAAGCCAGCGCAGCCTTCTACATGGAATGTTGCTAGTGGAATAGCAACATTCCATGTAGAATCTTCAATAGTATTCCACTAGCAATATTCCATGTAGAAGTCGGCCCTTGCAGATCACCAATGTGGCTGCGCAGGCTTCTGCTTCTGCGAGTCTGACGTCCTGCACATACATACAGGACGTCAGACTCACAGAAACAGAAGCCTGCGCAGCCTTCTACATGGAATGTTGCTAGTGAAATACTATTGAAGATTCTACATGGAATGTTGCTACTATTGGAGATTCTACATGGAATGTTGCTATTCCACTATTTTTGTTACATTTGTACCCCGCGCTTTCCCACTCATGGCAGGCTCAATGCGACTTACATGGGGCAATGGAGGGTAAAGTGACTTGCCCAGAGTCACAAAGAGCTGCCTGTGCCTGAAGTGGGAATCAAACTCAGTTCCTCAGTTCCCCAGGAGCAAAGTCCACCACCCTAACCACTAGGTCACTCCTCCACTCCTCCTTTTCACATGCTTTCTAAAATAAGGGTCTAAATGCAATGCTATTTGATATACCTCTGTTTTCAGGGAGAAGCATGTATCATGGGAGCTAAGAGAACATACAAAAAACGCAGATCGGAAAAGAAGTGCATGCAGGGAAAATACGCAGGAGCCATGTCATCGGAGCCCTGTGTGTGCACAGAAGCAGACTTTGAGTGGTGAGCAATCCTTATGTTTTGATGCATTTTTTAACGTATGTTAACAGATGGATCTTGTGTACTGAGTGGACATGAGGATGTAGATATATATATAAATTTGTACTGTTAATCAGCAAAACATATGGTATCCCGACAAAAATGTATTAATATATTATAAACATGAATGAACACTTTAAAAATGTTTTTTTAAAAATATTTTGAAAAGGTGTCTTAGTCCATGACAACACTAACAAATACATCTCTGGAAAGTAGGGGTGATCAATGTACATTGGACCCAATATTCAAAGGATTTATGCTCCTAACTTGGCCTCTTTGAAAATTTACTACGACTGAGTCTAACTTTAGACTCAAAATTCCACTAAACACCTAAACTGAGACATTTCTTCATAGACTTCAAGAATACAAAAAAACAAACCAAAGGAAAAAAAAAAGTTTGATTTTGGTGTTATTTCAGTACCAGGCATACTGTGAAGTAATACAAAATCCTACAGAATCACTCAGGTGCTATAGAGCAAATCTCCCATACTGTAATAGCACCAACCTTTTGGTGCTATTACTATTCTCATCCACGCTCTTATCACCTCTCGCTTAGACTATTGCAACTTGCTTCTCACAGGTCTCCCACTTAGCCATCTCTCTCCTCTTCAATCTGTTCAAAATTCTGCTGCACGACTAATATTCCACCAGGGTCGTTACGCTCATATTAGCCCTCTCCTCAAGTCACTTCACTGGCTTCCTATCTGTTTCCGCATACAGTTCAAACTCCTCTTGTTGACCTATAAGTGCATTCACTCTGCAGCTCCTCGGTACCTCTCCACTCTCATCTCTCCCTACATTCCTCCCCGGGAACTCAGTTTACTGGGTAAATCTCTCCTATCTGCACCCTTCTCCTCCACTGCTAACTCCGGACTCCGTTCCTTTTATCTTGCTGCACCATATGCCTGGAATAGACTTCCTGAGCTGGTACGTCAAGCTCCAGCTCTGACCGTCTTCAAATCTAAACTAAAAGCCCACCTTTTTGATGCTGCTTTTAACTCCTAACCCTTGTTCACTTGTTCAGAACCCTTATTTTATCATCCTCACTTTAATATTCCCTTATCTCTTGTTTGTCCTGTTTGTCTGTCCTAATTAGATTGTAAGCTCTGTCGAGCAGGGACTGTCTCTTCATGTTCAAGTGTACAGCGCTGCGTACGTCTAGTAGCGCTTCAGAAATGATAAGTAGTAGTAGTCATCGCGATTCCAGAATCTTGCAACTCTTTGGGATTCCGCATGGAATCTTGCAACTCTTTGGGATTCCGGAATCTTGCTACTCTTTGTCCTTATCCCTTATTTGCCCTCTTCTCCGGCACGGCCGCGTTGCTGATCTGCAAGGGCAGGCTTCTGTTTCTGTGAGTCTGACGTCCTGCACGTACGTGCAGGACGTCAGACTCACAGAAACAGAAGCCTGCCCTTGCAAGCCCACCTTTTTGATGCTGCTTTTAACTCCTAACCCTTATTCACTTGTTCAGAACCCTTATTTTATCATCCTCACTTTAATATTCCCTTATCCCTTGTTTGTCCTGTTTGTCCTAATTAGATTGTAAGCTCTGTCGAGCAGGGACTGTCTCTTCATGTTCAAGTGTACAGCACTGCGTACGTCTAGTAGCGCTTCAGAAATGATAAGTAGTAGTAGTCATCGCGATTCCAGAATCTTGCAACTCTTTGGGATTCCGCATGGAATCTTGCAACTCATTGGGATTCCGGAATCTTGCTACTCTTTGTCCTTATCCCTTAATTGCCCTCTTCTCCGGCAAGCCCACCTTTTTGATGCTGCTTTTAACTCCTAACCCGTATTCACTTGTTCAGAACCCTTATTTTATCATCCTCACTTTAATATTCCCTTATCCCTTGTTTGTCCCGTTTGTCCTAATTAGATTGTAAGCTCTGTCGAGCAGGGACTGTCTCTTCATGTTCAAGTGTACAGCACTGCATACATCTAGTAGCGCTATAGAAATGATAAGTAGTAGTAGTAGTAAGTTCCAAAACTCACACAACAAGGGGCCTATTCTGAAAAAGCAGCACTGCAAATATTACAGTGGGTTCTAGAACATTGCTTCCGTGGCTGTCAACCTCATAGCCCCTAATGCTTCAGAGGCTGCTAACCGCTCCTTCCATGTCTACCCAAATGCTACTGCTCACAGAAAAAAAAAAAGAAATAATAATCACAGGGCTTTTCAGACTCCAGCGTGCTTTTAACACCTGTTGGTCCCACACCCTCTGACACTACCTCTGATGTATCCTTTCAGAGGGGGTTGGTCCAGCAGGGTGTTTAACGCTTGCTGGAGTCTGAATGGTCTACAATTATTGTTTCCGTTTCGTGTAGATGCCGGTGGGGGGGGGGGGGGAGCGGAAGCGGATCCATAGGAGGTGGGAGGGTGGCATAGATGGCAATGGGGTGAGGGGTGGGAGATGCAGGCTGTGGCCGCAGCTGCCAACACACGTCACAGGGTAGAGATGCTGTTGCTAGCCAGGAGAATATGACCTATACATCAAGTATCACAGTTTTTTGACACTTCATGTTTATTCATGTGTTTGATATACTGCTTGCCGGAAGCTGATTCGAGAGGTTCACAATTACATAAAGTTTACGCAGTTTAGAAAAGGAATGTCATTTGATTAAAAAGGGCAGATAATACAATCGCTCAGGAGAGGCCAGATAAAAGGTTCAAGGACAAAGTATAAGGGATAGGAAACTGATAAGCAGAGTGCATTCTAATCTTCCAGACCTGGCAGTTCAGAAAAAAAAGTCAGAATGCGACTTATACGCGAGTCCAACCTATATGTGAGTATCTACAGTGATCTCCAGACCACTAAATCAAGATAACTAGCCTATAATTTCCTGTTTCCTCCGTGCTTTCATTTTTAGAGACAAATACCCGTTTTTTTTTTTTTTATTATTGAAATCTGACTGTGTAGTTGCCTGTAAGAACAAAACCGGGACAAGCCCACATGCCCAAGCCCTGCAGAGCACAGCTGAAAGACTGACAAATCCATCAAACTCTACAATCAGGTGTTCTGAATAACTGCCCATATTTTTATGAAACCATAGATCAAGTCAGATCTGTTGCAGCAGGCAACATTTGAAAGTCTGGATGGACCAAGTGGTTGCATTGTTCTGATAGCTTCCAATGTTTCTCTGTTTAGTTGTCAATCAAAATGTATAACTGTTAATGTTTCAGTTTTCCTTTTATAAAGCATTGAACTCTACTGACTGAAGATGGCATTCTTATCCCGTAATGGAAAGCTCATAACATCTGAACACCTTATCCTAGCCCTTATCTCACTACACATATATCACTAATGCCCTCTGCTGGTTGTTGGCTTTACTGCTTGATATGTTCAGCTATACTTTGATGTGACTAAGGGGTCCTTTTACTAAGGTACAGTGAAAAATGGCCTGCGGTAGTGTAGATGCGTGTTTTTGGCACGCGCAGAATTATTTTTTAGTTCACCTACAAAAAAATGCTTTTTTTTATTGCCAAAAATGGGCATGCGGCAAAATGAAAATTGCCGCACGTCCATTTTGGATCTGAGACCTTACCGCAAGCCATTGACCTAGCAGTAAGGTCTCATGCGTTAACCGGACGGTAATGGTCTACGTGTATCAAATTCCACTTGACGCGCGTAGCCGCTGCGCGTGAGAAATTAAAAAATATTTTTCAGACGATCGTAGCGGATACGCACCAAAATTGAAATTACCACAAGGGCCACGCGGTAACCAGGAGGGGCATAATCAAACATCGCCGGAGATCTATTTTGGTGGCGGCGCAACAGCTGGCCAGAACCATATTATCTAAAAAGATGGCCGGCCATCTTTTTTTTCGATAATACGGTTTAGCCCGGCCAAAAGCCACTACCATAGTCGTTATGGGTGAAGGGGGCACCTACATGTGGGTACAGTGGGTTTTGGGGGGGGGGGGTTTGGAGGGCTCAACACTTACCACCACAAGTGTAACAGGTAGGGGGGGATGGACCTGGGTCTGCCTGCCTGAAGTGCACTGCGCCCATTCTCCAGGGACTTGCATACTGCTGTC
The DNA here is from genome assembly GCF_901765095.1 of Microcaecilia unicolor. Classification (NCBI taxonomy): domain Eukaryota; kingdom Metazoa; phylum Chordata; class Amphibia; order Gymnophiona; family Siphonopidae; genus Microcaecilia; species Microcaecilia unicolor. Next base: position 222,814 of record NW_021963242.1, read on the forward strand.
AGGGAGCTGGGTATGACATTTGAGGCTGGCATACAGGCTGGCAAAAAAGGTTTTGTTATTTTTTTAGAGTGGGAGGGGGTTGGTGACCACTGGGGGAGTATGGGGAGGTCATCCCCCATTCCCTCCGGTGGTCATCTGGTCAATTGGGGCACCTTTTTGAGGCTTGGTCGTGAAAATAAAGGGACCAAGTAAACCCGGCAAAATACTGATTAATGCCGCTTTTTTTTCCATTATCCACGAAAGCCGGCCATCTGGTAGCCACGCCTATGCCCGCCTTCACTACGCCGCCGACACGCCCACTTGAACTTTCGCCGGCTCGGCAACAGGAAAGCAGCGATGCTGTAAAAAAAGCAGCTTTCGATTATACGGATTTCACTGCTTTTGAGAGATCGCCTGCCATCTCCCGATTTATGTCGGAAGATGCCCGGTGATCACTTTCGAAAATAAGCCTGCAGGCCTATGCGGCTTAGTAAAAAGGCCCCTACATTTTTAAGCAGAAGCTGTATGCAAACATGTAGGATGATTTCAAGGTTACTTTCAAAAAGTGACCAACAATGTCCTGCAAAGTCCTATCATACCCGTACTGGCATTCTTTGAAAAGTGAAACATCAAGACACACTCCCCCAGATTTTATATATTGCGATTTGAGCCTAGATTTCTGTGCGGAAATCCAAACAGATCCCATAACAATGTGCATAACCTACTTGGTTAACAAGCCAGTCAGCGCATTAATTAGAACTTACACGCAGAACTCACTAAGCGCGTTCTATAACGTGGTGCATATAAATTGTAATGCACGTTGTCAACAAGGGGGCGTGGCCATGGGTGTGGAACGGAAGGGTCGTGGGCGTTCTGACAACTTACGTGCAGCATTATAGAATATACCTGCTCTGGGCCTAGTTTAGGCGTCAGGATTTAGACCAGGTTCTACTTGGCATAATTCCTCGCGATAAAATATAGTCACATGGACCACCATCAGCGTATTCTATAATCCACGCAGAAATTTTGTAGAATTCGCTTAGGTGAAAGTGATTTCTGCACGGATCTTCCAGGCACCATATATTAAATCTAGCCCACTGTGTGCATTTGCTTGATAAAGAATTTTAAAGTAACCAAATATGTAAATGTGTTGCTTGCACTAAAATATGTATGTAAAGTACAATACTGCACATTTGAATCAGCAAGCTGATAATTACTCATTTTTCAAAAGCAAAAGCTAAAAAGGCAGTTCTGTAAAATGGTATCTGAATTTAAGCACCAAGGGCAAGATTCTATAAATGATGCAGAACGTTAGGTGCCCCCCTCTGGGCCCGAATGCGCCCCCCCCCCTTCAGGCCTGCTTACGTGTCTCCTCTCCTGCTCTGCTCTGCTGCACGACACAGGACCTTTTTCCTGCCACGTCCAAACAGGAAGTACTTCACACAGGAAGTGGGACATGGCAGGAAGAAGCACCAGCAGAGCAGAATTAATGAAATAGCATGATAACTCTGCTCTGTGGCGCACAGGAGCAGGATAGCCATGCTAGTACTGGGCAGACACTGGGCCCCCCTTGAAGGCTGGGCCCTGGGAATTTTGCCCCACCCCCCACTCGACGGCCCTGAGCGTGTGCACCTAATTTTCTTAGCATGTAAATCCAAAGGGGGATTTGCAAAAGGAGAGGCATGGGAGGGTCAGGGGCATTATCAGAATTTAGATGCAGTGTTACAGAATACCTTCAATTCCACACTTAACTGCCTAAGATTTGTGTGCAAATTAATTAGCTTATGAATCAATGAATTGATGCGAACAATCAGTTATCACAGTTAATCGGCAATAACTGAAATTTGCCAGCGCATCTCCCCATGCCCTATTCTATAACACCTCACTCCTAATCCTCTAGTGTGCAAATCAAAGGGGGGCATGACCAGGGGAATGGCAGGGGTTATAGAATAGCCTCATTTCTGTGACAAAATGCCAGGAGTTGGGTGTCAGCATTTACTCCAGGTTTCAGCTAGCGTAAATATCGGCACCCAACATTTGGTGTGGAAATAGGCTGTAAGCGCTATTCTATAAATTGTGCTCAACCGTGTTTATAGAATATTTATTTTATTTATTTATTTATGGGTGAGATGCTCCAGAAAAACTTTATTAAGGACCCAACACGGTCCGTGTTTCGGTTTTTAAAAAAACCTTCATCAGGGGTCTATAAAATAACAACAAAACAACAAAACACATATATAATTAAATGAAAGATAGATAAAAACAAATTAAATCGAATGTATTACAACAAATTGCTTTTGTTAACATATCAGATTTTATGTCAGAAAATTTGATTTACATTAGGAATGATCAATATTTTTAATATATATATTTTTTAACGTTACATTGAGGTTTTTTGAAATTTGTTGTAATACATTCGATTTAATTTGTTTTTATCTATCTTTCATTTAATTATATATGTGTTTTGTTGTTTTGTTGTTATTTTATAGACCCCTGATGAAGGTTTTTTTTAAAAACCGAAACACGGACCGTGTTGGGTCCTCAATAAAGTTTTTCTGGAGCATCTCACCCCTTGTCTTGGATTGATCCCTTGAAGTTGTTTTTCCACCTGTTTTTTCTGTGTTGGATCTTTGTGGAAATTTTTGGACCTCTTTTGTTTCTGCGATTTATTTATTTATTGCATTTGTATCCCACATTATCCCACCTTTTTGCAGGCTCAATGTGGCTTACAATATATCATGAATAATGGAGATATGTAAGAAATAAGCATTTAGTATTATAGAAGGATCTTGGGTAACATATAGTGTTAAAGCATGATATTAATATAACAGATAGTAAAGGTATTTCCAGGTATGTGTAAGGAGTTCATATTTGTTGGTCTTTGTGGTATGTCTTGATAAAGAGATGGGTCTTCAATAGTTTGCGGAAGTTGGTTAGTTCGTGGATCGATTTTAAGTTCCGCAGTAGTGCATTCCAGAAATGTGTGCTCAAGTAGGAAAAGGTTGACGTGTGCGTTAGTTTGTATTTTAGTCCTTTGCAGTTGGGGAAATGAAGGTTAAGGAATGTGCAGGACGATGTCTTAGCGTTCCTCCTTGGTAAGTCTATCAGGCCTGACATGTAGGCTGGGGCATCTCCATGAATGATTGTGTGGACTAAGGTACTGTACATATTTTGAACATGATGCGTTCTTTAAGAGGGAGCCAATGCAGTTTTTCTCGGAGGGGTTTAGCACTCTCATATTTTGTTTTCCCGAATATGAGTCTGGCTGCTGTGTTCTGGGCTGTCTGAAGTTTCTTGATTATTTGTTCTTTGCATCCAGCGTAGAGTGCGTTGCAGTAGTCTAAATGACTGAGTACTATTGATTGTACTAGGCCTCGGAAGACGGTCCTTGGGAAGAAAGGTCTTACTCTTTTTAGTTTCCACATTGAATTGAACATCACTACTATTTAGCATTTCTATAGCGCTACAAGGCGTACGCAGCGCTGCACAAACATTTACCGTTAACTTTCTCTTTGCTTCATGTACAATTTCTCATTCATATTAGATTTTCTAAATGTGAAACATCCATAGTTATCCCAGTATGTTTATGATAATGTATTGTAAAATTGGATTCTTACAACAAATTACTTTCTTAATGCATTATGCTTTGTTACGTATTCTATACTGTTTATTGTAAGCCACATTAAACTCAAACTTGTTTGGGATAATGTGGGATATTATAAATAAATAAATAGAGCATAGTGCAATTACATGCGTAAATGCCAATTATCTTGGCCCTTACATGTACAACAAGTGCAAACTGCAGGTTCCCGGAGATAGAATTGCCCTGTCCATTCAATTTTTCCTTTAATTAGTCACACTTATCCTCTATTTAAACTCGTTCTTATCTGTCTGTGTGTTCCATCTCTGCTTACCCCCTATGCTGTCTATTAAGATCTTTAACGTGTATTGTGTTGACATTGGAATTAGCTTATTATGTCATAGTATGTACTATTATTTGAATTATTTATTTTTTTACTGCTGTAATCACGTATTGCCAGTATCCAGATTATTCTTGCTGTGCACTGCCTTAGAAGGCAACATATAAATCTTAATAAATAAATATTACCCAAGAGCCTGTTCATTCTATTTACTTATTATTTCTGTCTTTTATAAAACAGTGATTACGGCTACGAGCGTCACAGCAATGGCCAGTGTTTGGCAGCATTTTGGTATAACCCATCTTCACCATCAAGAGACTGCAGCTATGGACAAAGCTATCTAAATAGCACTGGGTAAGTGACCTTGAGGCTATCAATATTCTTTATCACTGCCACTATTCTTCTTCAAAGTCTCTTTTCCTTGTCTTCTCCTTTCTTCCATCTCATTGTTATTAGCTTTCCCAGATGTCTTTATATATTTTTTTTGTTACATTTGTACCCCGCGCTTTCCCACTCATGGCAGGCTCAATGCGGCTTACATGGGGCAACGGAGGGTTAAGTGACTTGCCCAGAGTCACAAGGAGCTGCCTGTGCCTGAAGTGGGAATCAAGCTCAGTTCCTCAGGACCAAAGTCCACCACCCTAACCACTAGGCCACTCCTCCACTGTTGCTACTATTTGAGATTCTACATGGAATGTTGCTATTCCACTAGCAACATTCCATGTAGAAGTCAGCCCTTGCAGATCATCAATGTGGCCGCGCAGGCTTCTCCTTCTGTGAGTCTGAGTACATGCAGGACGTCAGACTCACAGAAACAGAAGCCTGCGCAGCCTTCTACATGGAATGTTGCTAGTGGAATAGCAACATTCCATGTAGAATCTCCAATAGTAGCAACATTCCATGTAGAATCTCCAATAGTATCTATTTTATTTTTGTTACATTTGTACCCTGCGCTTTCCCACTCATGGCAGGCTCAATGCGGCTTACATGGGGCAATTGCTCTTTCATTCCCATTCCTTTCAATAATTAAGATTTCCATTCATTAAGGGCCCTGTTTATTAAGGTGCACCAGCGTTTTCAGCACTTGCGTTCTAAACACTAGAGACACCCATATATTCCTTTGGGTGTCTGTAGTGTTTAGCGCACGCCAAAAACGCTGGTGCGCCTATAGCATGACTTAGTAAACAGGGTCCTAAGAACTGCTCAGTTGTACAATCTCTTCCTCTTCCCACACATCCTCTGGGTTTCTCCTATGCTTTCCTCAATCCGTGTCCCCACCTTTCTTCCTTTTTCCATTTGGCCATACCTCTCCCTGTGCACCAAAGCATCCTTGTGTGTTTTTTTCCCATTATCTTATTTAAATATTTGGCCACCTTAAGATCATAAGATAGATCACCATTGGATCCTGCTCTTCTTTTATTCACAGAACCTCACCCCTTATGTATTAAATCTTAACTGCCAAACTGTAGACGTCAGCTTTGTAGACCCATTCTCATGTTTTCCACACCTTCCAGGATGATCATTTTGTTGCAGATTTTGGTATCATCCACAAAATGGCAAACCCTTCCCAACATCCCACCCACAATGTCATCTATGTGTAAGTGTTATTGGCAGTGGTGTGCTGGAGCCGGCTCGCACCAGCTCGCAAGAGCGCTTATTAAATTTACTGGCATCTTGCGAGCCGGTTGTTGGCAGTGCGAGCCGGCTCACCTCTGCTCCCCCGTTACCCCGGTCATCCATCATCCATCTGCCCTCTGCTCCCACCCCGACAGACCTGGTTTCCTTCCTGCGCCGCTGCTTGCCTTTAAAATTTTATTTTCCCTGGAGGCGCGCCGCTGTTGAAGCGAAGGCAGCAGGCTCAGCTGAGTTCCAGCCTTCCATTCTGTTCTGTTCTCTTCCCCTCGCATCATGGCTCCGCCCTCTTCGGACGTATTTCATGTTTGCGCCAGGGCGGAGCCATGATGCGAGGGAAGAGACCGGAACAGAACGGAAGGCTGGAACTCAGCTGAGCCTGCTGCCTTCGCTTCAACAGCGGCGCGCCTCCGGGGAAAATAAATTTTTAAAGGCAAGCAGCGGCGCAGGAAGGAAACCAGGTCTGTCGGGGTGGGAGCAGAGGGCAGATGGATGATGGACGACGAGGCAGCGGGGGGAGGGGGGGGCTCGAAGAAGGCAGATGAAGGGGAGGAGGGCAGGGGGAGACGAGGGTTGTTGGACATGGGTGGATGCAATGCAGGGAGGAGAGGAGGGTCGCTGGACATGGGTAGATGGAGCATGGATGGCAGGGGGGAGAGGAGGGTGCTGGACATGGTGGATGGAGGGCAGGGGAGAGGAGGGTTGCTGGGCATAGGTGGATGGAGAGCAGGGGAGAGGAGAGGAGGGTTGCTGGACATGGGTAGGTGCAGGGCAGGGGGGGAGAGGTTTGTTGGACATGGGTGGATGCAGTGCAGGGGGGGAGGAGGGTCACTGAACATGGGTGGATGGAGGGCAAGGGGAGGAGGGTTGCTGCTGGACATGGGTGCATGGAGGGCAGGGCAGGGGCAGAGGAGGGTTGCTGGACATGGATGGAGGGGAGGAAGAGTGAGGAATGAGATGAGAAGAGGGAAAAGGAAGAGAGGAGAATAACTGCACATGGATGGAGAAAATAGGCTGAAGCTGGATCCACTGGACAGTCAAGTCTGCGGAGGACCCAACTTTTACTTACAGATGTAGGGCAAGAAATGAAGAAAGAAAGGCGGAAAGTAAAGAAATAAATGGAAAGGAAGCCATGGAAATGGAGTTAAGAGGACAGATAGCAGAATCAGATACTGGGCCGGCATGATCAGAAAAACAAAGTCATCAGACAACAAAGGTAGAAAAAAAATCATTTTATTTTCATTATAGTGTTTGGAATATGTCCACTTTGAGAATCAGGTGTTCAACATTAAAAGTTTATTTTTATTTACTTATTTATGGCATTTTATCCCACATTAAACATGAATTAGATTGCCCCCCCCCCCCCAGGCTCTCTCCCCGGCTATAACCAGCTCTGCAATTTGGGGGGGGGGGCGCAGAGGTGGACGGGGGGGGGGGGGGGGGCGCAGAGGTGGACCGGGGAGAGAGCCTGTTGTTAACATTTACCAGCATACCACTGGTTATTGGGGTCAATATTTAGTCAGTGGAAGGCAGCTCGCATAAGTGCTGCGATTGACGAGGACCCTAGATATTCACTGTTGGGCCATTTCTGCCAATATACCTGGTTAGCCACCAACTGGGATATTCAGCAGGAGATAACCGGTTATCTCCCACTGAATATCCATGGTTAGGTACTTAAATAGTTTTGAATATTGGGGGACTGAAAGTGGGCTTTTTTCAGCACCACCAGTGCTTAGAATGGCTAGGGATCAGTTGTACCGAGGGGCCCTTTTTACCATACTGTGGTAAAAAGTGGCCTTAGCACAGCCTTATGCCGGTCATTCCCATAAACTAAGGCTATTTTTTTGCCACAGGGTAATGGCCGACTTTCTATTTTTTGTAGTAATTGGCCACTGCGCTAATTTTCCCATTAGCACATGAGCCACTACCAACCACCTATTTTGTAGGTGGTAGAGACTCACGCGCTAAACCTGCGCTAATTGGTTAGTGCGCAGCAATGCGTACATGCGAATGATTAGTGCCGAACACGCCCACTACTCTGTTCCCAGGCCCTTCCCAAGCATGGGTAGTGCATGCGCATGCAAAAATTGCCGCGGGACGCCTCAGCATATGTGAGTCATTGAAGTACTGTATCATGGGATTAGTTTCCCAAAGTTTCTTTAGTTAGTGTCATAGCCTAAGGAGAACAGTGTTTTGGCTTAGTACCAATCCAATCTCAGGGAATTTATTTTGACCAAATTTGTCATACACTACATAGGGAAATATCCTCACCAATTATTTTAATATGCACCATAATGACAATTTCCTCTGAGCCATTCATCCTGTTGTTTCATGATGGTTTATAATGATTACATTACAACATGACTTATAATTTGCAGTTAACTTCTTGGCTCTGCGCGGATTACACTTTGAGAGGCTGGATAGTTACCAGGAACAGTCAGTATTAAAAGCTAAGTACATCACTCAGAATCTAACAAAACTACAGTTCTATACTATCCAGGGCTTTTTTTGAGGGGGTACTTGGGGGTACTGAGTACCGGCACCTTTTCCATTGTCTGCTAAAATTGACCCATGGAACCCAAGTTTTAATGAAAGAGCTCAGGCTCTACACACCAGTTCTGTCTTGTCATAGATTCTATGATTGGTATAGGGGGCCTGGCTATTATGGGGTGGGTCCCTCAGTGATTACCCCACTCCTGAAGGGGTGGCCTAGTATTTGAGTACCGGCACCTTTTCGCTAGAAAAACAACACTGATACTATCACTCTTTAGGATATCATTCTCTAGCATTCAGGACGTTCATTTTTAAGGTTGCTTCTGAATTACATATAATCAACTGCAGTTAACAACGTCCCAAGAGCTCCTTATTTAAGTCTTGCTGCTTGAAATGAAATAGTACGAACAATTTTAACATCTTTTGGTTTTCAAAGAGGGATAGGCAAAAACTTAAAATTCCAAGTTGATTTGGTAGATATTTGAAAAGAATAATGGATAAGTAGGTACAGAGGTGAGGTACCAAAAATCGCCTTAAAAGTTTAGACATAAGAATTTAAAAAAAGAATCTAAAAAGAAATCCGCTGGCAGGCGGAGAACTCAAAATGCCCCACGGTAAATATACAGTGCAAAGACAGTGGGAGAACGACAAAGGATACCAAAGACAGGAAGATGTTCCTTAATAAAAGTGTTTATTTGGAGGAAGAAGACTCGACACGTCGTCGTGTTTCGGCCGTTAGGCCTGCATCAGGAGTCTATAAAAATATACATGTAAATATAATATAATATAAAAATGAATAAAAGAATAATGAACATATATAATATACACATTTTAATATGAAAGTAATATAATAAGATATGGAGAAAATAGAGGTACAAAAAATAATAATAATACTAAATAAACTATAATCAATAATATAAAACACTAGTAAAAAAGGCCCGTTTCTGACACAAATGAAACGGGCGCTAGCAAGGTTTTCCTCGGAGTGTGTATGTTTGGGAGAGTGTATGTGAGAGTGACTGTTGAGAGTCAGAGTGAAAGTGTGAGTGTGTGAGAGAGAGAGTGAGTCTCTCCCTGAGCCCTACCCCTCCCAATCCATGGCCATCCATGTTTCTCTGTCACCTGCCCCCTCCATTCATCCCTATCCTGCATTTCCCTCTCTGCCTGAGGCCTGCCCTGCAATCCATATCCATCCATGCCCATCTGTCCCCTCTATTCATCCCTATCCAGCAATTCCCCTCTCTCCCTGAGTCCTGCCCTCCCAATCCATGCCCATCCATGCTCCTCTGTCCCCTGCCCCCTCCATTCATCCATTTCCAGCAATTCCCCTCTCTCCATGGGCACTGCCCCCTCCATTCATCCCTATCCAGCATTTCCCCTCTCTGCCTGAGGCCTGCCTGCAATCCATATCCATCCATGCCCATCTGTCCCCTCCATTCATCCCTATCCAGCAAGTCCCCTCTCCCTGAGTCCTGCCCTTCCAATCCATGCCCATCCATGCTCCTCTGTCACCTGGCCCCTCCATTCATCCCTATCCAGCAATTGCCCTCTCTGCCTGAGGCCTGCCCTGGCAATCCATATCCATCCATGCCCATCTGTCCCCCTCTATTCATCCCTATCCAGCAATTTCCCTCTCTCCCTGAGTCCTGCCCTCCCAATCCATGCCCATCCATGCTCACTCGTCCCCTGCCCCCTCCATTCATCCATTTCCAGCAATTCCCCTCTATCCCATGGGCACTGCCCCCTCCATTCATCCCTATCCAGCATTTCCCCTCTCTGCTGAGGCCTGCCCTGCAATCCATATCCATCCATGCCCATCTGTCCCCTCCATTCATCCCCTATCCAGCAAGTCCCCTCTCCCTGAGTCCTGCCCTTCCAATCCATGCCCATCCATGCTCCTCTGTCACCTGGCCCCTCCATTCATCCCTATCCAGCAATTGCCCTCTCTGCCTGAGGCCTGCCCTGCAATCCATATCCATCCATGCCCATCTGTCCCCTCTATTCATCCCTATCAGCAATTTCCTTCTCTCCCTGAGTCCTGCCCTCCCAATCCATGCCCATCCATGCTCCTCTGTCCCTTGCCCCCTCCATTCATCCCTTTTCAGCAATTTCCCTCTTTCCCCTGAGCCCTGCCCTCCCAATCCACGCTCCTCTGTCCCCTGCTGCCTCCATCATCCTTTTCCAGCAAGTCCCCGCTCTCCCTTCCATGGCCCCCCCTCGCATCCATGCTCCTCTCTCTCCCATGTCCCAGCCTGGCCCGCCCTCTTCTCCCCCCCTTCGCATCCATGCCCCCCCCACCCTTCGCATCCATGCATCCCTTTTTGTTTTTTTTATTCTTTTTAACTTTACCTCCGTGGCATTTCCGGCAGCGAAGCGTCAGGGAAGGAGGCAGCGCTCCCGACGTCTAGCTTTCCCTTCGCTGTGTTCCGCCTTTTTTTGAAGGCGGAACACAGCGAAGGGAAGGCTAGACGTCGGGAGCGCCGCCTCCTTCCCTGACGCTTCGCTTCCGGATTTGGTTTGTTTAGACGCGAGGGCGGGGCAGAGACGGCTGGGTGGCTTCACACCACGAACGCCACGAACCCTACAGCCAGGGAGTGACGTCAGATGGCTTCAGAACGTTGTCCTCATTAGAACGTTCACGGTGCGTTTTATTATATTAGATAGGCTAAATATTAAAAACGAATCAAATTTGGAGGACAATATATATGAAAAACATATACATATATGAACTTTATAAAAAAGAGTGTGCATATTAGTAATGTTTGGATGGTCATAATCGTTGTAGGTACTTTTAGCTAAAAAGCAAAGCATTAGATAAACGTGTCAACCTGATAAAAAAAAGGGGTTGTTTGAAGTACACTATGGTAGTGGATGAACTACCATGACAAAACAGAGCACACAAACAAATACTGATTTAATAAATTTGAAGTGAGGGATGATTAAGGGCCTGATTGCAACTGAATTAACTATGGCTAAACACTGTAGAGATGTAGAGGAGAAGCCTAAATAAATGTAAATGGCAATTTTTAATGAGGTATTGATTAGTATGGAAGACCAGACTAGTGGATGTAGCGTGACTGAATTAAAACAAAAAGACGTTTAGAGCAAACACTAACCTCTTGTGCAAAGTGTTGCTGGTCAATGTTGAAGACAGTCTTCAAAGTAGTATATCAATCTGTTTGTGGAATGTCAAACATTGAAAAATGGAGGGTAACATGATGAAAGATGGTGATAAATGTGATATATAAATGTGTATATTATACATGTTCATTATTCTTTTATTCATTTTTATATTATATTATATTTACATGTATATTTTTATAGACTCCTGATGCAGGCCTAACGGCCAAAACACGACGTTGTGTCGAGTCTTCATCCTCCAAATAAACTCTTTTATTAAGGAACATCTTCCTGTCTTTGGTATCCTTGGTCGTTCTCCCACTGTCTTTGCACTTTAAAAAAGAATCTGACATATACTGGTAGCCAGTGAATTTATATGTAGTAAGATGATCAACTGTCATATTTATGTAAGGAATAGATGAATGTAAAGCAGTATTATGTATAGTAGAAGCTTTTTGAATACATGTTTGGAGCAACCCCGATTAATGATATTACAATAGTCTAAAAGACAAGACAAGGGATTGTACTGTTCAAATATTGTTGAACACGACGAAGGTTTCACACAACTAAAAGGCCTTTAGAGTTAAGGTGTTAATTTGCATTTGTAATGTGAATCTAGAGTCATGAAAAACTCCCAAAATTCTAATAGTATAGGAAAAAAATATGGTTATTTTTATTATTTCTTTGTTGCATTTGTATCCCACATTTTCCCACTATTTGCAGACTCAATGTGGCTTACAATAATACATCCTGACAATCGCCAATCAAGAGTAGATAAACAATTGGTTATATAAAGAACAAGTGTAACATAATGGATATAATCAATTCAATAAATCAGAAACGGACTGATTAAACAATTCGATAAATCAAAACCAGACAGATTCTCAGTAATGATGTGATGGAGTTCCTCTTATGATATTATGGAAAGTCTTGTTAAAAGGTAGGTCTTTAGTGATTTTCGAAAGTTGATAAGGTCATGAATATTTTTTACGTCAAGTGGTAAGCTGCGTGCCAATGTAAGAAAGCAGGACGCGCGAACTAGTTTGTATTTTAAACCTTACAACTAGGGAAGTGGAGTCCTAAGAATGTACGTGCTGATTTTTTAGCGTTCCTGGGAGGTAGATCAATAAGGTCTGACATATATGCCGGAGCATTTCCATGAATGATTTTATGAACCAGTGTGCAAACTTTGAACACAGAACGTTCCTTAACTGGGAGCCAATGAAGCTTCTCTCTTAGGGGTTTTGCACTTTCGTATTTTGACTTTCCAAAAATGAATCTAGCTGCGGTATTATAACACAGAAATATGTATGCAGCCCATTGACAGTATGGCTGGGAATGTTTAACACTACACAAAAAGATAAATGTTCTGCTTCTATAACTCCACTCTTCATTTGTTTAGAATTTCTGTTGATCCATCTGTCTACATAGCTGTTGTCCAAAATACAATACCAATAACGAAACATGAATAATGTGCTTTCATACAAAGCACATATTGAGAGAACATATTGTCCCACCGTAAGCGAAAATGGCTACAAGCTCACATATCACAAAAAAGTGCATTTCAAAAATACGCAGCTGTGTTTGCGTATTTAATTGCCAGTGAAGGGCACCTGCTCAGATAGACACTACTGACTTAGGCCCAGATGCACAAAACGTAACGAGCCAGAAACGTGCTTTTTGTACTGGTTCTAGCCAGTTTTAGCGATGACAGAGTTCAGTGACACATGCCTCAAAAGGGTTCTGTGGGCTCTTTCCTGTCACCGTAGCAGCTAAGGAAAATTGTATGCAAAGTTATTCTAATGAACTAACTACGATTCAAATGTGCGTTCCAAATGATGTTTTCCTGGCGAAGCACAGAAAGGGCCACCTACCTTTACGATGAAATTTTTACAAGGGGTCAGGATCTGCCAGTACTGCTGTTTCCTTCCCATTACCAGCTGCCGGATGGCTGAGCAGAGCTGTGGCATTTCTACTGCCCTCCCCCCCCCCCCCCCCCACACACACACGCACTCGCCAAGCATGCACACAGGCAGCCTTCACTCTCTCCTTCACCTCGCTTTTCCTTGCTTCCCTCCCTGCCCGTACTTCTGCTGAGGGTCTAGCGTCGATAAAAAACAAAAAAGCTACCACACTGTTTTCATACACGCAACTTGTATACATATATGAAAGACTTCTCTAGCATATGCAGTGCAGCCACGCTTAGCGATTGGCTGTTCTGTGCATGCTCAGGTGACCAATTGGCTTCCCCCCTGCCGAGCTGCTCACTGTTTTTGTAAGAAGCTCATTTGCATGCCGATTGTTTGAGCATCCCTCGCTATTTCCACCTCGATAATTTTTACCGAGGTGGAAATAGCGATCGGTGTTTACAGAGACTTTGGTGCTTCTGCCTCTTAGTTTATGTGTGCATTCTTGCCTGAGGGTTATACCTAGTCCATGCTAGGTTCCTGTCTATATAAGGGAGAAAGAAGTGAGGGGTCCTTTTACTAAAGTGCGCTGAAAAATGGCCTGTAATAGTGTAGGCATGTGTTTTGGGTGCTCGCAAATCCATTTTTCAGCGTGCCTGCAAAAAATGCCATCCATCCAATCTGTCCTACAAGATAAACTCATTTTACATGGCATGTAATACTTTATATGTATACCCGAGTTTGATTTGTCCCTGCCTTTCTCAGGGCATAGATCGTAAAATTCTGCCCAGCACTGATTCTGTACTAAAGGTTCTGAAGCTAACATCGAAGCACCTTAAAATTTACACTCTAGCCCTTCCATATCTATTCAGTCACGATCAGAGCACAGACTGTAGAAGTCCACCCTGTACCGGTTTTACTCTCCAAGTACCAGTGTCGCCACCTAATCTCCGCTAAGATTCAGTAGATCCATTCCTTCTAAACAGGATTCCTTTGTGTTTATCCCACACGTTTGAATTCCATTACCATTTTCATCTCCACCACCTCCCGCAGGAGGGCATTCCAAGTATCTACCACCCTCTCTGTGAAAAAATACTTCCTGACATTACTCCTGAGTCTGCCTCCCTTCAACCTCAATTCATGTCCTCTAGTTATACCACCTTTCCGTCTCGGAAAAGGTTCATTTGCGGATTCATACCTATCAAATATTTGAACGATTGTATCATGTCGCCCTTGTTTCTCCTTTCCTCCAAGGTATACATGTTCAGGTCGGCAAGTCTCTCCTTGTACGGTTTGCAACACAAATCCCATACCATTTTTGTAGCTTTTCTTTGCATCGCTTCCAGTCTTTTTACATCTTTAGCAAGATACGGCCTCCAAAACTGAACATAATATTCCAGTGGGGCCTCACCAACAACTTGTAGAGGGGCATCAACACCTCCTTCATCTGTGGGTTATATCCCTCTCTATGCAGCCTAGCATCCTTCTGGCCATGGCCGTCACCTTGTCACATGTTTCTTCACTTCTCCTATTCAGTATCTCTCTTTTGGGTTTCTACACACCAAATGCATCACTCTGTACTTCTTGGCATTAAATTTAACTAATTAATAAACTCTGGGAATTAATGCTACTTCCAGTTTCCCTCTTAATGGACTTAAAACCTCTATGGAAACATGATTACCTTTAAGCTATGAATTATAAGATCTTTCTTTATGTGTGATAGTGCTCAGTATTGGGTGCATATTGTAGAGCTAATGGTAACTCTTCTTACAGCACCAACGCCCTCCATCATATCACTATCAGGCTTATTTCAAAAGAGAAGGACGCCCATCTTTCGACACAAATCGTAAGATGGGCGTCCTTCTCACAGGGTCGCCCAATCGGTATAATGGAAAGCTGATTTTGAGTGTCCTCAACTGCTTTCCGTCGCGGGGACTATCAAAGTTCACAGGGGGGGGGGTGTCGGAGGCGTAGCGAAGATGGGACTGGAGCGTGCCTAACATATGGCGTCCTTGACCCATAATGGATAAAAAGGGCGTCCCTGACGAGCATTGGATGACTTTACCTGGTCCTGTTTTTCTTACGCCCAAGCCACAGAAAGGTGCCCGAACTGATCAGATGACCACCGGAGAGAATCGGGGATGACCTCCCCTTACTCCCCCAGTGGTCACCAACCCCCTCCCACCCTCAAAAAAATCTTCAAAAATATTTTTGCCAGCCTCTGTGCCAGCCTCAAATGTCATACTCAGGTCCATGACAGCAGTATGCAGGTCTCTGGAGCAGTTTTAGTGGGTGCAGTGTACTTCAGACAGGCGGACCCAGCCCCCCCCCCCCCACCTGTTATGTTTTGTGGTAGTAAATGTGAGCCCTCCAAACCCACCACAAACCCGGTGTACCCACTAGCTGCCCCCCTTCACCCATAAGGGCTATAGTAGTGGTGTATAGTTGTGGGGAGTGGGTTTTGGTGGGGGTTTGAGGAGCTCAGCATGCAAGGTAAGGGAGCTATGTACCTGGGAGCAATTTCTAAAGTCCACTACAGTGCTCCCTAGGGTGCCTGGTTGGTGTCCTGGCATGTGAGGGGTACCAGTGCACTACGAATTCTGCCTCCTCCCACGACCAAAGGGCTTGGATTTGGTCATTTCTGAGATGGGCGTCCTTGGTTTCCATTATCGCCAAAAATCAGAAACAACCACATCTAGGGACGACCATCCCTAAGGATGACCTAAATTTCAAGATTTGGGCGTCCTTGACCGTATTATCGAAACGAAAGATGGACGTCCATCTTGTTTCGATAATACGGGTATCCCCACCCCTCTGTCGGGACGTTATACGAGGACGTCCTCAGCAAAACTTGGGCGTCCCTTTTGATTATGCCCCTCCATGTGTCCCTACCTCCCTACCATCTATGCTTTACTTTATAGTGGATCATAAACATTTTTGCCTTTACAGCTTTATATCTAAATGCTTATCCTATCTGAGACTTCTATGTCCAGCTGTACTGTACTCTGCATGTACCGGCGTTTTACTGACCTGGGGCGGACTGTTAATCGGTCCACACCATAGGACAGTCGAAAAATGTATTCATTCCCCTGATGATGCGTAATGCGAAACATGTGAGCATGTTGGGAACGGGAGTTGAATTACTGAGATAGGGAACACGATGAATATCACTGAGGGAAACGGGGAGCAGATCACGAGCAAAGGAGAAAAGAAAAAAAGTGGGTATGATTTGAGCTTCTGCCTATCTGTGGCACTATATAGAGACAACATATCCCTGTAAGATAAGTGGATTTTGTTCATAAACTTTGGTTGATAAAGTATAAGATCCGGAGTATAGTGCTATGATGGTGGGCGTTGGTGCTGTAAGAAGAGTTACTCATTAGCTCTACAATATGTACCCATAACTGAGCACTATCACACATATAAGGAAGATTTCTTATAATTCATAGCTTAAAGGTGATCAGGTTTTCATAGAGGTTTTAAGTCCATTAAATTGTAACTGCCAGACTCTCGACCATTCTTCTAACGTTTGGAGATCCCTTCTCTTCATTTCTATTCCTTCCACTCTATTGGCTATCTTCATGACATCCCCAAAAAGCCACACCTTTCCTTCCAACCCTTCAGGAATATCTCTCACAAATATATTAAACAAAATGGGCCCCAACACCGACCCATTTTTCTCAGCATCCATCCAAGGTTAGTAGCTGTGCTTTTCAGTGTTACCCTCCTGAAGGGGTTTCCCATTTTCTGTGTGGAGGTTTCATTGGAGTGGGTTGGATGAATATACATATTTTGTGATGTAAATGTACTTAAACACCTGGGGGTCCCATTTGCTAAAACCCAACAAAACAATAATGAGCTAATGTGCCCAGCAGGAAAACATTATTAAATTATAGTTGATCAGGATTTGGCTCTACAGAGTTAAAATTAAGACTCCAACTTGGAGAAATTGCACTGGGATAATATTTGGTCAATGTTAGATAATATTCCTGCGAAGCATTTTTACTCTGCAGTATTTAGAATGAATATTTTAGTGTGTTGATTTCCATCTAAAAAATTTACTTTTTTCCTCTCACCAGTTTCCTAAGAAACCATTTGCTCAGAACAGTGATATTATGAGTTAATGGGTACTATAGTACAATACTGACATAGGCTAAGTGCAAATTAGCGGTGATAGTTTTAAGAGTGGATTGCTTTAGGGTAGCAGAATTTAACACAATTAGCAATCATTATTCCCTGAAAGAACAAAGGCAATCATTTACATTAGTAACTCTTTTAACCTGACAAGAAATACTTTGATTCATGCTGCGTTAACTTTGTTGTTGAACTTTCCTTATTTATTTATTTGCCACCTTTATGAGGAAATTTACCCGATACGCTATGCAGCAAGTGCTAAAAAGTACGCACTAACAGGCAGATGATCAAAAGCAAACACCGGCGCTAGAGGCTGTTAGCGCCATACTAGCTCCGGCGTTTGCTACCGCCCCATGGTCAGAGCCCTCGAGCGCGTGAAACAACGCGCTCGAGGGCTCTTAGCGCAAGTAGCATGCAAATGCATGGTAATCAGTGCTTAACACATTCATCCCCAATGATCAGCGTCCAGCGCCCCAAAGATTGGGTCGCTGGCCGCGACAAACCCTACGCCAGCTCGGAGCTGGCGTTAGGGTTTGCAGATCATTGGGGAGGAATGGTGAGCCCTGTCCAGCATGCATTTGCATGCTGGCAGGCCCCCATTCCCCCCCCCCCACAGCAAACCTGCCAGCGAGGGCAGTTGAGGACGTCCAAAATTTGGATGTTTCTGTGACGGGGCAGTTGAGGACATCCAAATATTGGACGTTTCTGCAATGAGCAGTCAAGGACGTCCAAAATTAGATGTTTCTATAAGAAAGACGTCTTTCTCATAGAAACATCCAATTTTGGACGTCCTCAACTGCCCCGTCGCTAAACCTCCGACACCCTCTTGAAATTTGGCCGTCCCTGCAACAGACAGTTGAGGACGTCCATCTTCCGATTTAAAGATGGGCATCCTTCTCTTTTCATTGGTCTCCAGTCCAGACCTGTCAAACAGGTGTGGGAGGATTGTGCTGAGCGCATGCTCAGGCACAATTCTCCCGCACTTCTACCCCATAATCGGAGATAATTGCGCTGCTTACATTTGCATGCATTATCTCTGATCATAGGTCTAATAGCGCCCTGCGCTGTTCCAGTGCTATTTTAGAGCGCTGTTTGGAACAGCACGGGGCTTTTGATCATCTGCCTGTAACTGTATTGTGAGGTAGCAACTGAGCAGATCATGGGCTGAGCCTGCACGTGAACAGCACTTGGGAGTTACTGCTTGGCAAGATTACTATATGCTAACTGGCGTGGCTGCCAATGGCACAAGTGCGCTTAGTGGGTAATTAGAAGAGACTTCTGCCTGTTTAAATCACACTCTGGCTGCCAGTATTTAACTGGGTAGTGCTGCTGAATATCGACTCTTGCCAGCCATTTTTAAAGTGGGCCGGAGAGGGACGTTGTGAGGAGTCAGGGAGGAGCTAACAGCTATATGGGTGTCAAAAATGTTCAGTGTCAGGGCATGCAGGACCACTTAAATAGCAGTCCTAACTTTGGTCGCTTAGCCAGAGCCGCTGAGAGACTGAACCAGACCAGGGGCAGGGCTGCCACCACCTCAATGATCGTCATCGCTGCCGCCCCCTAGTCATTCTCCTCTGCTGCCCCCCCCACGATCATCACCACTACCTCCCCCTCCACCAGATCGCTGCCGCAACTGCATTTGAAATACCTTGGCTGGCGGGGGTCCCGAGGCCCTGCCAACAGAAGAGGTCTTCCTCTAGCGCTGCTCTTCACTCTGCCGATTGCTTGCCCCTACGGCTGTTTTTTCTCTCGGGGAATGCTCGGTTTCAAAACCAAGTGTGCGTGCCTGAGAGGATAAGCAGCCGCTTAGAAAGCAATGGGCACAGTAAAGAGCAGTGCTGGAGGAAGACCTGCTCCTCTGGGTCCTCCCCAGCCTCCAAGGAGGTCCCAATGCCAGAGTTTTCTCTCTCCTGCTCCTGTCGGGGCGCGATCACCCGGGTCCCGTCAGGAGCAGGAGAGAGAGACCCTGGCGCTGGGCCCCCCTTGGAGGCCCAGGCCCGGGTAATTTTGTTCCCCCCGCCCCCCCCCCCCCCCCCCCTCTCGGTGGCCCTGCACTTAGCTATGTGGGTGTAAAAATTGTTCCTGGAGGACCACTTAAATAGCAGTCCTAACTTTGGTTGCTTAGGTATATGGGTGCCACACTGAATATGGACCTCACATGCATAGCTTCTGGGTAGTAACCAACCTTGTTGGATGTGCTCCCCTATCTCCCACCTCCCTATGATCATGCCCCCTCTGATTGAGACCTCTGAACACCCCCCAGCTGATTTAGACCCCACGAACACCCCTGACCGATTCAAACCCCTTAACCCCCCACAAATTCAGATCCTACTTACGTCTATGGTGGTCTATTGGGGGTATCTGGACAAGAGCTCATGGTACTAGTGTTATAGATCAGCTTTCCATATATTTTATTTATCTTATTTATAACCCGCTTTTATTCAAAGCGGGAGCAGAGTTACATACATAAAAACATTAACAGCCAAAAAAAAAAAAAAGTCAGACCCTTAACGATCTACTTCATTCTTTAAAAAGGGCTTTACAAAATAGTGAGTCTTTAAAATACATTTAAATTGTAGAGTATTTTCACAGGTTCTCAAACGTCCCAGTGAAGCATTCCATAATGATGGATCAGCAATTGACAAGACTCGCAGTTTTGTCTCCATATAACCATATGATTTTGGAGCAGGGGCGTAGCCAGACTTCGGTGGGAGGGGGGTCCAGAGCCCGAGGTGAGGGGGCACACTTTAGCCCCCCCCCCCGCAGCCGCCAGCACCACCACCAACAACTTTGACCCCCCCTACCGATGACGCTCTCGACCCCGCCCGCCATCGCCGTCTGCTACCTTTGCTGGCGGGGGACCCCCACCCCTGCCAGCCGGTCTTCTTCCTTCGTTTGGTTTCTGAGTCTGACGTCCTGCACGTACAATGGCGACGGCAGATTTTGGGCGGGTTGGCGGCGGCGGGGGGGGGGGGGGGGGTGAGAGGGTTGTCGGCAGGGGGGTCCAGGCCCCCGTGGCCCCATAGTAGCTACGCCCCTGTTTTGGAGAAGGCAGGCAAAGTTGTTGAGAAACATCAGATCTCAAAGCAATTCCTGGTTTATACATGTTCAAAACATTACAGAAGTATGTAGGCATGTCCCATATATACACTGATGAACCAACACAAGCACTTTAAACAAAACTCTGTGTGTAAAGGGAAGCCAATATAGCTCTTTTAACACTGGCGCTGTATGTTCAGATTTTGAAACTCCCATAATTAATAGTGCAAATGCATTCTGAATGACCTGCAGTGCCTGCAGTCGAAAAGAAGAAATACTTAAAAACAACAAATTATAAAAATCAAGCTTGGTTAAAATCAGGCTCTGCACGATCATTCAAAAATCCTGCACTGATACCATTCCATATAGAACTCAGCTTCCATGTATGGATGGCTGACCTCTAGTGGTAGAACCTGAGTCCATTGCTAGAGCTCACGGCAGCCATTTTAGTACACGGAGCACTAGTAGCAAGAGTGAGTGGGAATCACTCCTGGCCGGATACCCACACTGGATGGGGGTGGTCAGGGGTCTGAGTTGGCATGGGGAGAGGTGTTTTGGAGATCTGATTTGCTGGGGGATGTTTGGGGGGGATAAAGAAATTGATGGAGGCACTTAGGTCCCAGCTGATATCCAGTCGGGACCTGCGTAAATATGGGTGGCCAGCAGCAGTCCATTCAGGCCCAGATATTCAGTGTCTGTGCCCAGGCATGGCCTGACATTGAATATCCGAGTCTAACTTAGCTGGTGATGGTCAATATTTAAAAGCACGCTGACTACCACCGACTGAATATTGACCAGTCTCTTACCGGGCTTTTGATCTGAGAGCACTTATGTTATCGTTCATCAGGCGAGGCGTATTTTATTCAGGTCTTTTTCTTACAGATACAGGAAGGTGGTGTCCAATAACTGTACGGATGGCGTGCGAGAGCAGTACACGGCTAAACGTCAGCAGTGCCCTGGCAAGGCTCCACGGGGCCTCCGTATCATCACTTCCGATGGCAAGCTGATAGCAGAACAAGGGCACAATGTGACTTTTGTACTACAGCTGGAGGAGGTATAGTATAACTTCCCTTTCATGTCTTCTGTGTCTTTTCCCCAGTAAAGTCGTACGTTTACGAGCGTGGACTCTATGCTTAACAGTGAACAAACAAAATATACCCAGAGCTTTCTGAGCTGCATGCTTACTGCTTACAGCTCCTCAGTTATTTCAACATTTCTTTTCTAATAGGGAGGAGTGGCCTAGTGGTTAGAGCAGTGGCTTAGCCACAGGTGGGCTTGGGTGGGCCAGGGCCCCACCCATTTATGGCTCAGGCCCACCCAACAGTAGCACATGTTTAGTGGTAACTGGAGGGAATCCCAAGCTCCGCCAGCTGAAGATTTTCCCCTGATGGTAACGAAAACGCTACTCTCCATGACACCGGCACCTGCGCATGCTCAGTTTTCAGTGCATGCCTGCTTCCAAGGTGAAAAGAAGCATTTTCCCACCAGCTGAGATAAATTTTTTTTTTTTTTTGGGGGGGGGGGGGGGGGGGGGGTAGAACACTTGGTGCCCACCCAATTCCTGCCTAGGCCCACCCAAAATCTGGGTTAGAGTGGTGGAGTTGTCTGGCTACGCCCCTGGGGAACTGGGTTTGATTCCCACTCCAGGCACAGGCAGCTCCTTGTGACTCTGGGCAAGTCACTTAACCCTCCATTGCCCCATGTAAGCCGCATTGAGCCTGCCATGAGTGGGAAAGCGCGGGGTACAAATGTAACAAAAATAAAATAGATACTATTGGAGATTCTACATGGAATGTTGCTACTATTGGAGATTCTACATGGAATGTTGCTATTCCACTAGCAACATTCCATGTAGAAGCCTGCGCGGCCACATTGGTGATCTGCAAGGGCCGACTTCTACATGGAATGTTGCTAGTGGAATAGCAACATTCCATATAGAATCTCAAATAGTAGCAACAGTGGAGGAGTGGCCTAGTGGTTAGAGTGGTGGACTTGGTCCTGGGGAACTGGGTTTGATTCCCGGCACAGGCAGCTCCTTGTGACTCTGGGCAAGTCACTTAACCCTCCATTGCCCCATGTACAAATAAGTACCTTTATATAATATGTAAGCCGCATTGAGCCTGCTATGAGTGGGAAAGTGCAGGGTACAAATGTAATAAATGTTCCGTGACATTATTATATGGTTATAGTTTGAAATTCCATGCTTATCAAAAAAGTGCCTGATTTGGTCATTTTATTTGGACCTACTGCTACTACTTAGCCGATGTGTACACAGACATGGAGATCACGCTTTTATCAGTAGTTAGCTCACCTAGATAGGATTTTATATAGTGCTGGGGAGGAGACGGCTGTCTTGGTACATGTGGGTACTAATGACATAGGAAAATGTGGGAGAGAGGTTCTGGAAGCAAAATTTAGGCTCTTAGGTAGAAAGCTGAAATCCAGATCCTCCAGGGTAGCATTTTCTGAAATGCTACCTGTGCCACGCGCAGGGCCCAAGAGACAGGCAGAGCTCCAGAGTCTCAATGCGTGGATGAGACGATGGTGCAGGGAGGAGGGCTTTAGATTTGTTAGGAACTGGGCAACATTCTGGGGAAGGGGGAGCCTATTCCGAAAGGATGGGCTCCATCTTAACCAGAGTGGGACCAGGCTGCTGGCATCGGCGTTTAAGAAGGAGATAGAGCAGCTTTTAAACTAGAAATGGGGGGAAGGCCGACAGTCGCTCAAAAGAGCATGGTTCGGGATAAGGTATCTTTCAAAGATATCACCATAACAGGGAAGATAGAGTATCCTGATAGTGAGGTTGCAAAAGAGATTGTAGTAGATCGGGTATCTTTAAATAACAATAAAAGTCAGACAAAAGATTGCCAATTAATACTGTCAAGTACTAAGCATGATGTACTTAGGAACAACAAACATAGTTTGAAATGTCTATATGCGAATGCCAGGAGCCTAAGAAATAAGATGGGGGAGTTGGAATATATTGCACTAAATGAAAATTAGATATAATAGGCATCTCTGAGACCTGGTGGAAGGAGGATAACCAGTGGGACACTGTCATACCGGGGTACAAATTATATCGTAGTGATAGGGTGAATCGGATTGGTGGAGGGGTAGCATTGTATATTAACGAGAGCCTTGAATCAAATAGATTGAAAATTCTGCAGGAAACAAAACACTCCTTGGAATCACTGTGGATTGAAATTCCATGTGCAAAGGGGAAAAGGATAGTGATAGGAGTGTACTACCGTCCGCCTGGCCAGGACGAACAGACGGATGCGGAAATGTTAAAGGAAATCAGGGACGCAAACAAACTGGGCAACACATAATAATGGGGGATTTCAATTACCCGCATATAGACTGGGTTAATGTAACATCTGTACACGCAAGGGACATAAGATTTCTTGATGAAATCAAGGACAGCTTCATGGAACAGCTAGTTCAGGAGCCGACAAGAGAAGGAAAAATACTAGACTTAGTCCTTAGTGGTGCTCATGATCTAGTGCAGGGGGTAACGATACGAGGGCCGCTTGATAACAGTGATCATAATATGATCGGTTTTGATATTGGCATTGAAGGAAGTGAAACTAGGAAATCAAGTACGCTAGCGTTTAACTATAGAAAAGGTGATTACGACAAAATGAGAAAAATGGTGAAAAAAAGACTGAAAGGAGCAGCTCGCAGAGTAAAAACTTGCATCAGGCGTGGATGCTGTTTAAAAACACCATCCTGGAGGTTCAGGACAAATATATTCCACGTACTAGAAAAAAGGGAAAAAAGACTAAACGTCAGCCGGCGTGGCTAAACAGTAAGATAAAGGAAATCATTAGAGCCAAAAAACAATCCTTCAGAAAGTGGAGAAGAGAACCAACTGAAAGTAACAGGATAGATCATAAGGAATGCCAAGCCAAATGCAAAGCGGAGATAAGGAGGGCAAAAAAGGACTTTGAGAAGAAATTAGCGTTGGAAGCAAAAATACATAGTAAAAATTTTTTTAGATACATTAAAAGCAGGAAACCGGCCAAAGAGTCGGTTGGGCCGCTGGACGAAAATGGTGTTAAAGGGGCGATCAAGGAGGACAAAGCCGTAGCGGAGAAATTAAATGAATTCTTTGCTTCGGTCTTCACCGAGGAGGATTTGGGGGGGACACCGGTGCCGGAAAGAATATTTGAAGCGGGGGAGTCGGAGAAACTAAACAAATTCTCTGTAACCTTGGAGGATGTAATGGGTCAGTTCAGCAAGCTGAAGAGTAGTAAATCACCGGGACCTGATGGTATTCATCCCAGAGTATTAATAGAACTAAAAAATGAACTTGCGGAGCTACTGTTAGAAATATGCAATCTGTCCCTAAAATCGAGTGTAGTACCGGAAGACTGGAGGGTAGCCAATGTTACTCCGATTTTTAAGAAGGGTTCCAGAGGAGATCCGGGAAATTATAGACCGGTGAGTCTGACGTCGGTGCCGGGCAAGATGGTGGAGGCTATTATTAAGAATAAAATTGCAGAGCATATACAAAAACATGGACTGATGAGACAAAGTCAGCACGGATTTAGTGAAGGGAAGTCTTGCCTCACCAATCTAATGCATTTTTTTGAGGGGGTAAGCAAACATGTGGACAATGGGGAGCCGGTTGATATTGTATATCTGGATTTTCAGAAGGCGTTTGACAAAGTGCCGCACGAAAGACTCCTGAAGAAATTGCAGAGTCATGGAATCGGAGGTAGGGTATTATTATGGATTAAGAACTGGTTGAAAGATAGGAAGCAGAGAGTAGGATTGCGTGGCCAGTATTCTCAGTGGAGGAGGGTAGTTAGTGGGGTCCCGCAGGGGTCTGTGCTGGGTCCGTTGCTTTTTAATGTATTTATAAATGACCTAGAGATGGGAATAACTAGTGAGGTAATTAAATTCGCCGATGACACAAAATTATTCAGGGTCGTCAAGTCGCAGGAGGAATGTGAACGATTACAGGAGGACCTTGCGAGACTGGGAGAATGGGCGTGCAAGTGGCAGATGAAGTTCAATGTTGACAAGTGCAAAGTGATGCATGTGGGTAAGAGGAACCCGAATTATAGCTACGTCTTGCAAGGTTCCGCGTTAGGAGTTACGGATCAAGAAAGGGATCTGGGTGTCGTCGTCGATGATACGCTGAAACCTTCTGCTCAGTGTGCTGCTGCGGCTAGGAAAGCGAATAGAATGTTGGGTGTTATTAGGAAGGGTATGGAGTCCAGGTGTGCGGATGTTATAATGCCGTTGTATCGCTCCATGGTGCGACCGCACCTGGAGTATTGTGTTCAGTACTGGTCTCCGTATCTCAAAAAAGATATAGTAGAATTGGAAAAGGTACAGCGAAGGGTGACGAAAATGATAGTGGGGATGGGACGACTTTCCTATGAAGAGAGGCTGAGAAGGCTAGGGCTTTTCAGCTTGGAGAAGAGACGGCTGAGGGGAGATATGATAGAAGTGTATAAAATAATGAGTGGAATGGATCGGGTGGATGTGAAGCGACTGTTCACGCTATCCAAAAATACTAGGACTAGAGGGCATGAGTTGAAGCTACAGTGTGGTAAATTTAAAACGAATCGGAGAAAATTTTTCTTCACCCAACGTGTAATTAGACTCTGGAATTCGTTGCCGGAGAACGTGGTACGGGCGGTTAGCTTGACGGAGTTTAAAAAGGGGTTAGATAGATTCCTAAAGGACAAGTCCATAGACCGCTATTAAATGGACTTGGAAAAATTCCGCATTTTTAGGTATAACTTGTCTGGAATGTTTTTACGTTTGGGGAGCGTGCCAGGTGCCCTTGACCTGGATTGGCCACTGTCGGTGACAGGATGCTGGGCTAGATGGACCTTTGGTCTTTCCCAGTATGGCACTACTTATGTACTTATGTACTTATGTACTTATGTGCTTATGTACTTATGTACTTATATTCAGGTACACTGTGGGGTTCATTTTCAAAGAGAAAAAAACATTTAAAAAGTGGCACAAAGTAGCCATTTGTTCAAATCGCTATTTTTGAAACTCACTTTCTAAACGTTTTCTTATGCAGTTAGTTGGAAGTGCTTTCAAATCACAAAGGGGGTGTGTTGGGGGCAGGATTTGGCTTTTCCTAAGATTTGAACATTTTTTCTGCTATGATGGAACAGAACAAAAATGTATGGGGCTTACAATTTAAACATTTGGTATTTCTTCACGGAGAGAGTGGTGGATGCTTGGAATGCCCTCCCGCGGGAGGTGGTGGAGAGGAAAACGGTACCGGAATTCAAACATGCGTGGGATAAACATAAAGGAATCCTGTTCAGAAGGAAAGGATCCTCAGGAGCTTAACCGAGATTGGATAGCAGAGCCGGTAGTGGGAGGCGGGGCTGGAGGTTGGGAGGCGTGGCTAGTGCTGGGCAGACTTATATGGTCTGTGCCCTGAAGAGCACAGATACAAATCAAAATAGGGTATACACAAAAATAGCACACATGAGTTGTCTTGTTGGGCAGACTGGATGGACCGTGCAGGTCTTTTTCTGCCGTCATCTACTATGTTACTATGTTAGACCTATTTTTGTCATGACACAAAAATAGCACACATGAGTTGTCTTGTTGGGCAGACTGGATGGACCGTGCAGGTCTTTTTCTGCCGTCATCTACTATGTTACTATGTTAGACCTATTTTTGTCATGACCAAGTCAGAAAAAGGTTCCCTGAATGACCAGATGACCACTCTAGAGATTAAGACATGACCCCCCCCCCCTTACTCCCCCAGTGGTCACTAAGTCCCTCTCATCCCCCCAAAATGTGAAAGAAACGGTACATACCAGCCTCTATGACAGTTTCAGATACTATAGCCAGTTCTATTACAGCAGCAAGCAGGTCCCTGGAGAAGCCTAGTGATTGGTGCAATGGACTTGTGGTGGAAAGTGTGAGCCCTCCATAATGCACCAAACACCCGCTGTACCCACATATAGGTGATGCATACCATGTAAAATGAGTTTATCTTGTTGGGCAGACTGAATGGACCATACAGGTCTTTATCTGCCGTCATTTACTATGTTACTATATATTAACTTTGTCCATTTTTCTTTTATGCTTAAGAGTCCTTTTACTAAACTGTGGTAAGCACTGCAGTCAGGTGTCCTGCAGTAAATTTTTCTTGTGCATATGCTACCCATGTGCTAAAAAAAAATAGCGCTGGGGGCGTGTCTGGAGGTGGAGAGTGGGGTCTGTTCTGTGCTAATCGGTTAGTGCAGCTACATTGCCGCATGCTAACTAATTAGCACATGGTTAGCGTGAGAATCCTTATGTCTACATAATGGGTGGCATTAGGTGGTCACCCACTAATGGGAAAATTAGCTCATGGCCATTAATAGTGAAAATAGAAAAATTGGCCATTTTTACCAATGTGGTAAGAATGGACTTAGTGTGCAGGAATGACCTTCATAAGGACGTGCTAAGGCCGCTTTTTACTGCAGTTTGGTAAAAGGGGCTCCTGAATTTGGAGAAAATGACTATTTCATATGACACCATTGTTCCAACAGAACACAGAATGATATGATCAAGACACTGTGACATATGGAGGGGCATAATCGACCAGAAACGCCTATCTCCATGGGCGTTAATCTCCGAGAACGGGTCCGTGAAGGGGCGGAGTGAACCGTATTTTTAAAAAAAAATAGACGCCCATGCTTTTTTCGCCAAGGTGTGAGCTGGGCGTTTTTGCTTTTCACCGATAATGGAAAATGAAATCGCCCAGCTCAAAAACGAATAAATGCAAGGCATTTGTTCGTGGGAGGGGCCAGGATTCATAGTGCACTGGTCCCCCTCACATGCCAGGACACCAACCGGGCACCCTAGGGGGCACTTTTACAAAAACAAAAAAAAAAGGTAAAAGAGCTCCCAGGTGCATAGCACCCTTCCCTTGGGTGTTGAGCCCCCCAAATCCCCCTCAAAACCCACTGCCCACAAGTCTACACCATTACTATAGCCCTAAGGGGTGAAGGGGGGCACCTACATGTGGGTACAGTGGGTTTGGGGGGCGGTTTGGAGGGCTCCCATTTACCAGCACAAGTGTAACAGGTGGGGGGGGGGGGGGGATGGGCCTGGGTCCACCTGCCTGACGTCCACTGCACCCCCTAACAACTGCTCCAGGGACCTGCATACTGCTGCCAGGGAGGTGGGTATGACATTTGAGGGTGAAAGTAAAAAGTTGTGAAACATCATTTGTTGTGGTGGGAGGGGGTTAGTGACCACTGGGGGAGTCAGGGGAGGTCATCCCCGACTCCCTCTGGGGGTCATCTGGTCATTTAGGGCACTTTTTGGGGCCTTATTCGTCAAAAAACAGGGTCCAGGAAAAGTGCCCTAAATTCTAGCTACAAACGCATCCATTATCGGCGAAAGGCGCCCATCTCTGTTCGGGTGATAACCACGCCCCAGTTCCGCCTTCACCACGCCTCCGACACTCCCCCGTCAACTTTGTCCGCATCCGCGACGGAGTGCAGTTGAAAGCGTCCAAAGTTCGGCTTTCGATTATGCCGCTTTATTTGTTTTTGTGAGAAGAACGCCCATCTCCCGATTTAGGTCGGAACTTGGGCGTTATTCTCGTTCGATTATAAGCTGGATGGTATATCACACCCTGACTTTATCAGATAATAAGCTTTCACTCTTACACTGCTGCTTGAAATTACTTTCAACCAAAAGCTTCAGACTTTTACAGACAGGTAGCTTTATTCTTGTGAAATATATTACTATCATGAAGCACATGCAAAGAATTAACTCCAGACATAAATTTCTAAAAACAGTCTGGTCAGTAATTGCTACACAAACAAGGGCATTTTCGAAAGAGAAGGACGCCCATCTTTCGACACAAATTGGGAGATGGGCATCCTTCTCTCAGGGTCACCCAAATCGGCATAATCGAAAGCCGATTTTGGGCGTCCTCAACTGCTTTCTGTCACGGGGACAACCAAAGTTCCCAGGGGTGTGTCGGCAGTGTGCCGAAAGCGAAATGGAACGTGCTTAAGAGATGGGCGTCCTCGGCCAATAATGGAAAAAAGAAGGGTGTCCCTGACGAGCATTTGGCCGATTTTACTTGGTCCCTTTTTTATCACGACTAAGCCTCGAAAAGGTGCCCGAACTGACCAGATGACCTCCCCTGACTCCCCCAGTGGTCACCAACCCACTCCCACCCTAAAAAAAAAAATTAAAAAGCATTTTTTCCAGCCTCTATGCCAGCCTCAAATGCCATACCCAGCTCCATCACAGCAGTATGCAGGTCCCTGGAGCAGTTTTTAGTGGGTGCAATGCACTTCTGGCAGGCGGATCCAGGCACCCCCCCCCCCCCTACCTGTTACACTTGTGGTGGTAAATGTGAGCCCTCCATAACCCAACCGAAACCCACTGTACCCACATGTAGGTGCCACCTTCAAATGTAAGGGCTATGGTAGTGGTGTACAGTTGTGGGGAGTGGGCTTGGGGGGGCTTGGGGGGCTCAGCACCCAAGGTAAGGGAGATATGTACCTGGGAGCAATTCATGAAGTTCACTGCAGTGCCCCCTAGGGTGCCCGGTTGGTGACCTGGCATGTGAGGGGGACCAGTGCTCTACGAATGCTGGCTCCTACCACGACTAAAGGGCTTGGTCGTAAGAAAAACAGGACCAGGTAAAGTCGTCAAAATGCTCGTCAATTATGGGTCGAGGATGGCCATGTGTTATGCACGCCCAAGTCCCGCCTTTGCTATGCCTCCGACACGCCTCCGTGAACTTTGGTCATCCCCGCGATAGAAAAGCAGTTGGGGATGCCCAAAATCGGCTTTCGATTATACCGATTTGGGCGACCCTGTGAGAAGGATGCACATCTTTCGATTTGTGTCGAAAGATGGGCGTCCTTCTCTTTCGAAAATAAGCCTGTAGGGTTACCATACGTCTGGATTTACCCAGACGTGTCCTTTTTTTTGAAGACATAGCCGGGCATCCGGGCAGGTTTTACCAGCCTACCTGTTTGTCTGGATTTGCAGACGAATGGGCAGGCTGGCGGGGGTAGGGGCGGGCGGGCCTCAGGGGTGTCCTATCCTCCCCTCCCCTACCTTTGTGTGGTGCTCTGGTGGTCTTGCAAGGTCACTGCTTGAACTCTTAGCAGGCATTTTGAATCGGCGCTCGGAGCAAGATAGGTCTACAGCCACACCGGGCAGGAAAGAGGGGGCTGCCCCGAAAAAGCCGCTTGACCACCATGGCACTACAGTAAGGTACAGGAGAGGAGGGGAAGTGTAGTGAATGGAGTCATGTGGGTGGAGGGAGTCTGGAAAATTGTGGAGGGGATAACATAGGGGGGAGAGAGAGGGGAATCTGGCTTTCTTTGTGGGGTATCAAAGTGACAGGGGTCGGGCGGGAGTGTGGCATATATGGGGTTGGGTGCAACAGTGAGGTATGACAGGGGCAGGGTGAGGGTGTGACCGGGGCAGGGCATGAATCCTCTTTTTGGGGGGGAGGGGGGGTAAATATGGTAACCCTAAGTGCCACAGAATATGCCTGGTTAGCTCCTTAGCTGAAACTGGCTATTTTATGGATGTTCTGGAGGTGAAGTCAGCACTTACAGAGTTAAAAGCTGATTTTCAGCACTTAACTACATAAGGTAACTGCATAAACAGGACGGAATAAAACACAGTATTATCTTTATGTGCTTAAGCACTGAATATCGCACTTAACTCCATATGTTTTAACTGGCTGTGTATGCCTGGTATTCAGTGCCAGTTCCCAGACATTGCCCAGCATTGCATATCCAGGGATAAAGCCAACAGCAGCCAAAATAATGCTGACCATCACCATAGTAACATAGTAGATGATGGCAGGTAAAGACATGTATGGTCCATCCAGTCTGCCTGAGAACATGAACTCATTATATAAGATATGAGGTGATACAACATATGTATACCTGATCTTGATTTGCCCATGCTATTTTCAGGGCATAGACTGTAGAAGTCTGCCGAGCACTGTCCTTGTTCTAAAACTTTTGAAGTTGTCCTCGAAGCCCTTGAAAAAGCTCCATTCCAACCCATCCAAATCTATCCAGCCACGATCAGGACACAGACCGTAGAAGTCCGCCCAGTACTGGCTTTGCTTCCCAATTACTAATGTTGCCAGTTAGTCTCTGCTAAGCTTCTTTGGATCGATTCCTTCTAAACAGGATTCCAACGTGTTTATTCTGTAGTAGATTGGTAGAATGGGATGTTGTCACAATTTGGGTTTCTGCCAGGTGTTTGTGACCTGGGTTGGCCACTGTTGGAAACAGGATACTGGGCTAGATGGACTATTGGCCTGGCCCAGTATGGCTAATCTTATGTTTATATAGATGAGGGTCTGTCCATGTTCTGCGTGTGTGACTGAGGTGAAGGATTCTGCTAGCATGTAATGTCTGTGTAGGAATGTGTAACAGTGCAGTTTGTTCCAGTTTCCCAATAGTAGGTATATTGGTGCTCCACAGTCCAGTGTAATATATATATAGCACTGTCTTCTGATAGGTGGGTTAGGGCTGTTATGGTGTGGTAAGTTTTGTGTTCTAGGGCAGTCCTGGAGTACCCCCTTGCCAGTCACCACACAAACAAAAGCCCATCTGATTTAAACAAGGTGTCTAGCAGTGGAAGGAATGTGTGTGCTATTCTTGAATATTTTTGCTTTGTAGTGTTAATATATGAAGACAGGTTGCCTGCTCTGGACAGTCCAGGGACCTCTTCTGCGTCCTGCCTCCTGATGTAACTTATTGTTTCCTTGTAGGCAGGACGCAACAGAGACAGCCTGTATTAATCATTGCCCGCCATAGCACCTGAGCAACAACACAGACACTTCTGTGTAGCTGACACCAACCGGCTCCTATTTTGTAAAAGTCTGCTCCCCCTGAGATCAGAACCTGGCTACGCCTCTGCACCCCTGGTTCGCCTTTCTTCCAGTGTATACATGTTCAGGTCATCAAGTCTCTCCTCGTATGTCTTGCTATTCAAACCGCATACCATTTTTGTCGCGTTTCTTTGAACCACTTCCAATCTTTTTACTTCTTCAGCAAGATACGGCCTCCAAAACTGAGGCCCTGGTTAGTTACAGAGGGATCTTTCTTAAGGGTGAGGGGCAGTGTTCTATAAACCCCATCACAGTGCTGAAAACATAACTAGTTACATATATCTCATGGTAACCAGTAATATTCAGCGCAGACCGGCTAAGTTTGGCAGCCAAATCAGATCACCTAAATAGCAGTTCTATCTTTGGCCGCTATAAACTTAACTGGCCAGTGCTGAATATTGACATTGCCGATTAAGCTTGAGTGGCCAAAAAAAAAAAAAGGATATTCAATGCTGGTCACCAGAAATGGCCTGACATTAAGTATCCAGGGTCAGTGCCGATCACAGCTGAATACTGGCCTCGGAGTTTGGAACACGATGCCAGTCTACAGGTAAGCAGAGATGAAAAATATATATTTCTTACATAATTTGTGTTTCTATATAATGTCAGCAAAGTACTTTGTGATCTTATATATAATCATTTATTTATACCAGAACAGGCAAGATGGAATTATATGACCCATAGCCATCAAGGTTAAACACTGACCTCTTCAGAAGCATGAACACACATGGGGAAATCTGAGTAAATTCATTCAGCTCATGCAGCGTGTATAAAGCATGCCAAACCAGGCTGAAAAATGCATGCTTCTGTGACTTTGCTTGAGGATGTGTGAATTAGATTCCTGAAAGAATAAGGAGAAAACAGCTCAATTCTTTCCACTTCAGAAAGTTCACACCAAGGTTCCTGAGGTGAAGGCTCTGCTGGCTGACCTTTTCAATGTTTCACTAGAGTCGAGAGTGGTCCCGGAGGGCTGGAGAAGAGCAGATGAGGTCCCTATCCACAAAAGTGGAAGTAAGGAAAAGGTTGGGAACTACAGGCTGGTAAATCTGAGTTATGTGATAAGTAAACTAATGGAAACACTTTTAAAACAGAGAATAGTAAAGTCTTTGGAATCCAATGGATTACAGAACCCAAGGCAACATGGTTTCACTAGAGACAAGTCTTGTCAGACATTGTAACATAGTAGATGACGGCAGAAAAAGACCTGCACGGTCCATCCAGTCTGCCCAACAAGATGAACTCATGTGTATACCTTACCTTGATTTGTACCTGTCTTTTTCAGGGCACAGACCATATAAGTCTGCCCAGCACTATCCCCGCCTCCCAACCACCAGTTCCACCTCCCACCACCGGCTCTGGCACAGACCGTATAAGTCTGCCCAGCACTATTCCCCGCCTCCCAACCACCAGTCCCGCCTCCCACCACCGGATCTGGCACAGACCGTATAAGTCTGCCCACCACTATCTTCGCCTCCCAACCACCAACCCCTCTTCCCTCCACCGGCTCCGCCACCCAATTTCGGCTAAGCTTCTGAGGATCCATTCCTTCTGCACAGGATTCCTTTATGTATATCCCACGCATGTTTGAATTCCATTACCGTTTTCATCTCTACCACCTCCTGCGGGAGGGCATTCCAAGCAAAAAGACAAATCTGATTAATTTCTTTGACTGGGTGACCAGAGAGTTAGATTGAGGGCGAGCGCTATAAGCGGTGTATTTAGATTTTAGCAAAGCCTTTGACATGGTTCTACATAGGCGACTAATAAATAAACTGAGTGTCCTTGGTATGAGCCCCAAAGTGACTGACTGTGTTAGGAGCTGGTTGAGTGGAAGATGACAGAGGGTAGTGGTAAATGGAGCCCATTCTGAGGAAAAGGTGTTACCAGTGGTGTGTCGCAAGGTTTGGTTCTAGGGCTGTCTGGAAAGGTTTGCCTCTTTGTGGATGAAACCAAAATCTGCAATAGGGTAGACACACCTGATGGAGTGGATAATATGAGGAAGGACTTAGTGAAGCTAGAGGAATGGTGTGGAATTTGGCAGCTTAGACTGAATGCTAAAAATGCAGGGTCAACTCAGGGGAACAGTACAGTTTAGGGGGTGAAGAACATTTGTGCACGAAAGAGGAGTGGGATTTAGGTGTGATTGTATGTGATGATTTTAAGGCGGCTAAACAGGTAGAAAAGGTGACAGCGAAAGCTAGAAGGATGCTTGGGTGCATAGGAAGAGGAATGGCCAGTAGGAAACAGGAAATGATGATGCCCCTATATAAGACTTGGGTGAGATCTCTTGTGGAGATCGCATCTTCAAAAAGATATAAGCAGGATGGAGTCGGTCCAGAGGGAGGCTACTGAAATGGTCAGTAGTTTTCATCATAAAGTACATTGGAGACAGACAAGATCTCAATATGTATTCTTTGGAAGAAAGGCTGGAGAGGGGGAGATAAATGCACAAGAGGCGAGTCTCTTTCAATTGAAGCTCTGGAATGAGGGGGCTTAGGATGAAGGTGAAGTAGCCTGAGGAATTACTTCTTCATGGAAAGGGTGGTGAATTTGTGAAATGACATCTGGTGGAAGTGATGAAGATGAAAACAGTATATGAAGCTTGGGACAAGTACATAGGATATCTAAGGGAGTGATAGGGAGAGTAGATGGCTTGTCTAGACAGACTGGATAGATTTGGAGGACGATATTCAAACCAGTTGGCGGTGAGACTGGATATTCATTGCCTGGTCATTTTGACCGGTTTAAAATTAACCGGCCAAGCCATTATTCAGCACTGGCCGTTTAAGTTTATGACAGCCAAAGATAAGCCTGCTATTTCAGCAGTTCTATTTAGCCGCCATACTTAGCTGGTGATGAGCTGAATATTAGCGTTTAGTAAGTTATATCGTGCAATATAAGCGGTTAACCACTAGGTGCTGATCATGAATACTCAGTGGCAGACAATTGGCTATAACCACTGAATATTTGTGGAAAGCTGGTTAAGCACTATTTAAACGGTAGGAGCCATTCCTGGCTGGTTAAATAGTGCTGAATATCGGGGGGGGGGGGGGGGGGGGGATGGTCTTATCTGCCTACATTTTTCTATGTTTTTCATGTAAATGTGTTTCTTAGAAAATGCAGCTACTGTACCTTGGAATGTGTGACAGGAAAACCTTTGCCAGCATCTTCACAATGTATTGAATGTTATAATATAGTGTATGATTACTGCAACGGAATTTATGCAGGATGCAAAGAACAACTAATCAAGAAACTTCAGACTGCCCAGAACACAGCAGCGAGATTGATCTTTGGTAAATCAAAATTCGAATCTGCCAAGCCCCTTCTTGAAAAATTACACTGGCTTCCCATTAAGGAACGTATTGCCTTAAGGTTTGCACCTTGATTCATAGGATTATTTACGGAGAAGTTCCTGGATACATGTTAAATCTAATAGATCTACTACCCAGAAACAGTTCCTGCTTTTCCCGATTCTTCCTAAATTTACATTATCCAGATTGCAACGGTCTTAAATACAAATCTACCTACGCATCCAGCTTCTCCTTCATAGGCACACAGCTATGGAATGCACTACCCAAAATCTTAAGATCAATTCAGAACCATCTAAATTTCAGGAAATTACTGAAGACCACCCTGTTCAAGAAGGCTTACCTTCCAGACTCAACCTAGCTTACTTCTTCTTTGTTACAGCAAAATTAATGGACTCTATTATCTTTAATTATCTTTTGATTAACTCTGTTGTTTTATACATTGCATATTCGATTACTATCTTATTATTACATTGTTTAATTGTATTTTACTAACTGTAGCCTGCACTGCGGTATTGTGTAAGCCACATTGAGCCTACAACTAGTGGGAAAATGTGGGGTATAAATGTGTTAAATAAATAAATAAATACGGTTTATATTGGGAGATAATTATTGGAGGTTGCCACAAACAGGTCCTTTGAAGGTGTTCTATTGCATGGCCAAAATTACATTTTCTTTCAATATTATTAATGTTCAGAAACGAGAAAGTTTTGGTGGGTGGAAGCAGGCACTGTTGAGCCGCTGAATGATACGACTGTTTGAAATTGCTACCCCTCTTCCATGGTTTCTAATGCTTAGGGGCCCTTTTACTAAGCAGCAGTAGAGCTAACGGGGGGGGGGGGGTAGCATGTGTCAAATCGGCACTACCGCCGGGGCAGTGCGGGCACCCGGCAGTAATTTCGAAGTTGGCGCATGCTGTTTCCCATGGAAGAAAATATTTTTCTATTTTCTACCATGGGGACATTGCCAGCACTAATTGGCAGCATGGCCACATTGGCACGCACTGCCTGATTACCACAAGAGTAGCGCGTGAGCCCTTACCGCTAGGTCAATGGGTGGGAGTAAGGGCTCAGGCAGTAAATAGCTGTGCACTACTTTTTATTTATTTATTTATATTTTTTTCTTTATTTATGCTTTACAAGTTACACAAATTTCACTTGCAAATTGAAACACAGAGAGGAAAAAGTATCAAATGAATATCAATACAACAAAATTTTTACATCTCTTGATTAGAACCATAAATCTAAGGGAGAAACATAGGGAGCATATTCCAAAAAGGTTAAGGAGAACCTATCACAAATAACTAATTATCAGAAACTGGCCTGACCGTTTAATTCTCTCATTTATATTTTCCAACTTCTCTCACTTCTTGGGTCCACTGGGTATACTTTTTGAATCTAAGAAAGCTTTAAGTTGTTCCGGCTCCCAAAAAATATATTTATTGTCCAGATATCTTATTATACATTTACAGGGAAATGTTAGTAGAAACTTCGCTCCTATCAAATTTATTTCTTCTCGAAGAGCCAGAAATTTCCTCCTTCTGTCCTGAGTAGATTTTATGACATCTGGATAGATCCAAATTCTGTGTCCACAAAAAGTTTTAGTACAACTGTGCACTACTTTTAATTTTCCCACATGACCATTTACTGCCCCTATTTAACAAAGCCCTTTTTCCCAGCCACGGTAAAAAAAAAAATGGTCCAGTCCATGCCAATTTCATTCATCCAAATTACCGCAGGTCACCTTTTACCGCAGTTTAGTAAAAGGACCCCTTAAAGAGCAGCCTTTTCCTACTAATGGTGGCTCAGAAGAATGAATATTTGCTTGTTTGAATGGCCAGCTGGATTTGCTCTGAATTGCCTCTGCTTCCATGCTCCTGCTATTGAACATTCTCTACGGTGAAGTTCCTGGTTACATGTTGAACCTAATAAATCTACCGTCCAGAAAAACAGTACCAGTCAATCCCGAACTTACTTAAACCTGCATTATCCTGTCTGCAACGGGCTTAGATACAAATCAACTTATGCTTCCAGCTTCTCTTACATAAGAACACAGCTATGGAACGCCCTGCCCAAAACTCTGAAATCTATCCACAACCATCTTATTTTCAGGAAATCATTGAAAAACCATCTTGTTTACGAAAGCCTACCTTTCGGAGCCAAATTAAAGTCCTGCTAAATGCGACTGTTTTTACCCTTTTATCACCTCCCCTCCTATTTCACTGTTGCTTTATACTTATGTTACTTTATGCTCCTACTTTATATTGCATTTGTATTAGTGTAAGACACATTGAGCCTGCAACCAAGTGGGAAAATGTGGGGTATAAATGTATTAAATAATTAAATAAAACATAAGCTGTGGAAAATAGCAGAGCGCTTCACACAGAGTGGTAGACCATTAGTAGCAGTGAGAATTGGAGGGTCTCTAGCTGCATACCAAAGCACTGTATGTTGATAGAGGGCTGAAATATTACATTTGTATTCCAAAGTGAAGATCTCCTTAGTAAGAACCTCTCTCCCCACCCCCACCCCACACTAACATATCCAAGAGTCACAGTAGATTTTTGGCTTTGGTTCTGAGTGCAGGTAGCTGACTGTGAGTACCTTCAAGCAGGGGCGTAGCTACTATGAGGCCACGGGGGCCTGGGCCCCCCGTAGATTTGGCCCTGGACCCCCTGCCGACGACCCTCTCAATCCCCCCCCCCGCCGCCAACCCGCCATCAACCCGCTGTCTGCTACCTTTGCTGGCGGGGGACCCCAACCCCCGCCAGTCGAAGTCTTCTTCCTTCGTTTTGCTTCTGAGTCTGACGTCCTGCACGTTGGGGTCCCCCGCCAGCAAAGGTAGGTGACGGCAACGGTGGGTGGGGGGGTCGAGAGGGTCGGCGGGGGGGGGGGGGTCAAAGTTGGTGGTGGTGGTGCTGGCGGCGGCGGGAGGTGTCGGCAGTGGTGCCGGGGGGGGGGGGGCGGCGGCGCTAGGGGGGCTAAAATGTGCCCCCTCACCTCGGGCTATGGACCCCCCACCCGCCGAAGTCTGGCTACGCCCCTGCTTTCAAGTACAGATTTTCCCCAAACTTTGATCTATGAGCCAGTCAACTACCTTCCTGGGGGCTCCAGGGCACATTTCAAGTGGGAGGAGACACCATTGTTTGTCTGAAGATGAGATCTGAATGTGCTG
The DNA here is from genome assembly GCF_901765095.1 of Microcaecilia unicolor. Lineage (NCBI taxonomy): Eukaryota > Metazoa > Chordata > Amphibia > Gymnophiona > Siphonopidae > Microcaecilia > Microcaecilia unicolor. The sequence goes on from NW_021963242.1 coordinate 261,392, forward strand.
TAGACTATAGGAAGTAATGATATCAGTATGCTGTAACTTTCTGGTTTGCAAAGGGGTCCTTTCACAAAGGCGTGCTGAAAAATAGTTTGCGGTAGTGTAGGTGCGAGTTTTGGGTGCATGCTGATCCATTTTTTAGCGCGCCTGTAAAAAAGGTCCTTTTTAAAATATTTGCCGAAAATGGACGTGTGGCAAAATGAAAATTGCCGTGCATCCATTTTGGGTCTGAGACCTTACCGCCAGCCATTGACCTAACAGTAAAGACTCACGCGGTAACCGGGCAGTAATGACCTACGCCCAGCAAATGCCACTTGGCGTGCGTCCATTACGTGCGCCCAAAAATAAAAAAAATATTTTTCAGACGCACATATCGGACGGGCACCAAAAATGAAATTACCGCAAGAGCCACACGGTAGTCGGGCGGTAACTCCATTTTGGCGTGTGTTGGGTGCGCGTAGATGCTTACGCGTCTTAGTAATAGGGCCCCAAAATTTATTGTACACCGTTACAGAGAGTGTTTAGAAGAACTATACTCCCACAATGGCATGCTGTTAACTCTATCATCCTGTGGCCTGCTTTGGTATTCTATCATAGAAAATATTGTTTTTAGGAACTGAGTTAGGTTAACATCACTGGAACAGGAATCTATTATTTGTAACTTCATCCTGAAACTAATAGTTACATGGGGAGCAAATCCTCGTACTCCCAATGCCTAGCTCAATTTGCTCAACAACCCCAACACTGTTTTCACATAGGGCGGCTCCAGGAAGAGAAACACCTTGACTTTTGGAAGCAGGGACATCTGCCCCAGTTATAAAATCAGACCTTCTGGTGGTGGCATCAAAAACCATGATGTTAAGGGCTGATATCAATGCAACTATTGCTGATATGAAATCGGAGTTCAGCTCACTAGATACTCATAAGAACGTGAGAATAGTCATACTACTGGGTCAGACCAGTGGTCCATCTAGCCCAGTATCCTGTTCCCAGCAGTGCCCAATTCAGGACACAAGTACCTGGCGGAGACCCAAATAGTAGCAATATTCCATGTTACCAATCCCAGGGTAAGCAGTGGCTTCCTCGTGTCTCTCTCAATAGAAGACTATATAATTTTCCTCCAGGAACTTGACCAAACCTTTTTAAAACTCAGTTATGCTAACCGCTGGTACCACATCCTCCAGCAATGAATTCCAGAGTCAAACAATTCATTGAATAATGTATATATGTATATATATATATATATATATATATATATATATATAATTTCCTCCTATTTATTTTAAAAGTATTAGAACAAGATTCACATTGGAGAACAATTTGATTTGGTGGCCTATTTTCAGATGAACATAAAATCTTTGGAAGCAGAAAAGAGAGATGTAAAAGGAAAGCAAGAGGACATGGAGAATAGAGAATGGAGAAACAATCTATACATACTCGGCATCCCTGAGCTAGAAAATGATCCTTTTCATATTGTGTGATCTTTTTTGTTTGCTTTGTTCTGATTGAGATCCCCAGAGCAAAAGGTTCTTCTAGAGGGATCACATCAAGTCTCTGGCAGCGGTCCACTGAAAACTTACCAAGGTTCAAGTTTAATACTCAATGTTTTGAGTCCCTGTTGTCCTAGCATTGTTGCTTTCGGTGAGCCTGGTAGCTAGAGATTCCCAGCTGTGAGAATACAACAACCTGCTTGTCCTTGGATAAAGCAAAATTACTCACCTGTAGCAGGTATTCTCTAGGGACAGCAGACAAAGTATTCTCACATGCACTCCCACCTCCCCTTGGAGTTGTTGGTTTTTTTTTAGCTTTTTTAAAATGACTGAGGAACTCAAGCCCATGCGTTGGGAGGGAAGGCACCATCACATCATGGTGGGATGCTACTAGAAAGTTTAATGTTGATATTGCTAGCCGTCATCCATGCCTGGCTCTGTCAGAAGATGTCACCCAGCTGTGAGAATACTTGGTCTGGTGTCCTCAGAGAACATCTGTTACAGGTGAGTAACGTTGCTATTCTGTGTATTCACATGCACGAGGGGCACATACATGCGAGCACCCCGCTTTTAAAATGACTTTATAAAACTCCACTAAAGATGTGCCAGGCTGGTTCGGATTTACATAGTAATATAGTAGATGATGGCAGATAAAGACCTGTACAGTCTATCCAGTCTGCCCAACAAGATACATTCATAGCATAAGGTATGGTGTGACATAACATATGTATACTTGATCTTGATTTGTCCTTGCCACTTTCAGGTCACAGACTGTAGAACTCTGCCTGGCACTGGCCTTGCTCCCCAACTGCTGAAGCTGTAGTCAAATCCCCATTCCATCCCATCCAAATGTGTCTAGCTATGATCAGGGTACAGACCATAGAAGTCTGCCCGGCACTGGCTTTGCTTCCCAATTACTGGAGTTGCCATCTAAGCAGACTTAAGGTCCATGCTTACCACCAGGCCACTGGGAAATACCTGTCAAATCCCAAAGAGTAGGAAGGGAACAGGAAGGGATTTTGGATTCGGCTAACACCTCTTTCAGCAGTAGCTCAACGCAACTTACATTCAAGTACAGAAGGAAGACCCATTCCTTTTTGTTCACTCCCAGGGATAAATAGTTCATGAACCTTTCCTCCAGGAACTTGCCTAAGCTCCTATTAAACCCAGCTTTATACTAGAAACCAAAACTGGGCAATGTATTCCAAGAATGGCCACAAATGGCAATGCCACATCTAATTTATTAAATACAAGAATCTCTGCATCGCTTCTTGAATGTTTGATGCAGCACTTCTGAGCTTGTGTGCACAATCGTTCAACGTTCAGTCAACACTGTGATGATAACTGCGTTTCCACAGCAACCAAACAGCACACTAACCAATTAGTGATCAGACATTTTAAGACACACAGTAGGGTATGTTCAAAATGGGAATGGGGGAATGAGGTGACCAAAACAGTGTATTAAGAGTGCAGTAGATAATTAAATCTGCTTTAAACAGATGTAAGGATAAAGAGATTCGCTCAATGCATAATTGAAGACTTCTAAATGAAATCTGTGGTGAGGGACCCAAGAATAAAAACTTTGAGCTGTATCTCATTGTTTTAATGCTTCCATTTATGCATGAAGACTAACACATTAAAAAAGGAAATTCATGAGTACAACCATCCTGTTGAGAATTAAATCCTAAGTCTAAAGTCAGAGTTCTCATTAAATTGGTTTGTATGAACCATATTACTTTTGCAGGCTGATAAACTGAGCCAGTGCTCGCATAAAAGTAATACAATGTAATACAAGGCTGGAAGCAGTGTAATACCTGAAATACTGCGGTATAATAGATGGTTCTTATTCTTTTCAGCTTTGCAGGGCAAAAAGATCTCCTTTGGCACAATGTCTCGCTATCTACATTCTGGTTTTGGCAACATAATATTAGGTAATTCCTAAACAAATGCATTATATCCACCATCATTGCACACAGTCCCCCCTGCCTCCCAAATTGCAGGTATCAAAATGTCTCAAAAAGCAGCTCAAAAAGCAAAAACAAAATTATTTATCTGCAGGGATGTAGATCTTCAAAACGCATCTTCTGGTGCAATAATCTCTGTTCAGGGGCAGCTCCTATATGATCGGAACAAAAAGGCATTGTGATACCTGCAATTTATTTTAGAATTGTTAGGGAGGCAGGGAGGACTGTGTGCAGTGATGGTGGATAGTGCATTTGTTTAGGAGTTGCTTCTCCAATGATCAATATGCACTTGGTCTCAGCACTATATAAAAATGTACTAAATTTTTTTTTCATAGCAGATATATATTTTAGATTACATTTTTGTTTTTTGTTATTTTGAATGTAAATTTCTGAAAATCGATCCTCTTGGTACCCCCCCCCCCCCCCCACATATAGTGGCGGAGTGGCCTAGTGGTTAAGGTGGTGGACTTTGGTCCTGGGGAATTGAGGAACTAAGTTCAATTCCCACTTCAGGCACAGGCAGCTCCTTGTGACTCTGGGCAAGTCACTTAACCCTCCATTGCCCCATGTAAGCCACATTGAGCCTGCCATGAGTGCGAAAGCGTGGGGTACAAATGTAACAAAAAAAATTATATATATATATATATATACACACACACACACAGTGCACTCCATTTAAGTGCACGTTGGATAAGCGCATGTTCTGTTTAACTGCATGCCGTACTTCAGTCCCATTTTTGGTGCCATCAATTTCTATGGGGACAAACTTCGGTTTAGCGCACCACTGATAAGTGTAAGATTCGCTTATATGCATGGTTTAAGACCGCTCCTCTGCACGAAAGACTCCGCATAAGCGCGTGCGCGGAATATGGAAGCCGATTGGCGCATGACAACCAACGAGATTTCAAATTTACCACCCCTTTAACTGCCACAGGCAGAATAAGCGAAAGAATGTAGTTAGAGTGTACACTGGAGTCGTCGGAGTCGTCATTGCACAACTGTAAGACTTTAACACTGGCTGAACGAATAGAAGTTCTTAAAAAATTAGAAAACAAACAAAGTCAATCATCTACTGCTAAAGAATATGGTGTCAATCCCAGTCAAATTTCACATATCTTGAAGCAGAAAGACCAGCTTCTGGAAGACTGGCAAAGCAATACAAATCCACACCGGAAACGAAAACAGGCGGGAAAAGATGAGGAGGTAGAAGATGCTCTTCTTCGGTGGTTTTCTCAAGACAGGAGCAATCAGATTCCTATCAGTGGTCCACTGCCTATGGAGAAAGCTAATCAGCTAGCTGAAAGTCTTGGACTAACTGAATTCAAAGCCATTGTTGGATGGTTGGAAAGATGGAAGGAGAGGAACAACATAAAATTCAAGAAACAGCATGGTGAAAAACAAGACGCTGATGACTTTGGTGCTGAAAATTGGGTTGTTTCAGTTCTTCCTACCATCTTGAACGAGTTTGCACCTCGTGACATTTTCAATGCTGACGAAAACGGTCTCTACTGGCGACGATTCCTGATGGAACACTTGCATTCAAACAAGCCGAAACTACAGAAAGTAAAACGTCGAAGGACCGACTGATGATCCTCCTTTGCTGCAGTATGGATGGGAGTGAAAAGTTGGAACCACTCGTCATTGGAAAGAGCAAACAGCCCCGTTGCTTCAAGAATGTTAAGCGACTTCCTGTGTCATACAAGGCTAACGCAAATTCATGGATGACTGGGGAAATTTGGAAGCAGCTAATTATTGTCAATAATCTGGCACGTGCCCGATTTGCTCGTGTAATTTAATTGCATAATGAGCTAATTATTGTCAATAATTGGCTTTTAAACAAGCAATTATTGGCACTAATTAGAATTAATTGCCATTTATGCACACACATTTAGGCATGGGATCTATGTCTAAATTTTACTTGTGCCTAAATAAAAGGGGTGTGGAAATGGGAGGGTCATGGGTGTTTCAGGGCGGATCAGGGACGTGGTTTTGAGCTACTCTTGTAATTATAGAATATGCATACTGAAGGCAAACCATCATTATTCATAAAAACCTCGCTTCCTACCAGTAATTTTTTTTAATGAGATCAGTCGAAGATCATCAAATGAATGTGCACAAGATTCACAATGAGCAACCATTGGTGCCTCACGTTTAGCATGCTGGAGACAAAAACAATGTTCATTCATTCTAATTCTCAGTGGACGGGTGGTTTTCCCAATATAAAATTTTGGACAAGGGCATCTCACCACATAAATCACATACACACTATTGCAGTCTGTATGATGTTTCAGTTTATATCTCACATCATCCACTGGGTTAACAAAGTCTTGCATTTGAAGCATAATCTGACAGGTTGTACATCTGCCACATTTAAGTGGTCAATTGGATCTCGCAATGTAAAATTTCACGAGTAGTTCAGGTTGTTCTCTTAAATTCCTTCCTCTAGAAAAAGCTAATCTAATGTCTTGATCATAAAAAAACAGGATGATACTGAATAATCCATCAACGGTTCTTCACTATCTGTCCTAGGCCTCATCAGATACCTATGGATTTTTTTTTTACTGTGACTGCCAAGTATAGCACATAAGCACCGCCATACTGGGAAAAGACCAAGGGTCCATCAAGCCCAGCATCCTGTCTCTGACAGCGGCCAATCCAGGCTTCAAGAACCTGGCAAAACCCCCAATTTTTTTAACAATGTTCAATGGACTTTTCCTTCAGGAATCTGTCCAAACCCCCCTTAAACTCCGTAAGGCCAGCCGCTGCCACCACTTTCTCCGGCAACGAGTTCCAGAGTCCAAATACACACTGAGTAAAGAAAACCTTTCTCCTATTTGTTTTAAATCTACCATATTCTAGCTTCATCTTGTGTCCCTGGTTCTATTATTGTTTGAAAGTGTAAACAAACGCTTCACATCTGTCCGCTCTACTCCGCTCATTATTTTGTAGACTTCTATCATATCACCCCTCAGCCGCCTTTTCTCCAAGCTGAAGAGCCCTAACCTTCTCAGCCTTTCCTCATAGGGAAATCGTTCCATCCCTTTTATCATTTTTGTCGCCCTTCTCTGCACCTTTTCCAATTCCTTTATATATTTTTTGAGATGTGGCGAACAGACACAATTTTTTTACAGTTGTTTTTGCAACTGAAAGGTGTGGAGATGGGTGCCACACTTGCTCCTTCAGTTATGCATGGTAACTGCTGTCAAAGTTAATGCCTTGTAGTAGGTCTCAGGCCTTTTCTCATATTTGGCTTACTGTTGTCTTTTCAGAATAGTAAGTACAATTTAGAAAGCGCCTGTTACATGACCTCAAACATAGTATACCCACATACTTCTTCTCAGAGTTTTTTGAGATGTGGCGAACAGACACAATTTTTTTACAGTTGTTTTTGCAACTGAAAGGTGTGGAGATGGGTGCCACACTTGCTCCTTCAGTTATGCATGGTAACTGCTGTCAAAGTTAACGCCTTGTAGTAGGTCTCAGGCCTTTTCTCATATTTGGCTTACTGTTGTCTTTTCAGAATAGTAAGTACAATTTAGAAAGCGCCTGTTACATGACCTCAAACATAGTATACCCACATACTTCTTCTCAGAGTTCTTACTATACCATGGGCCCGAGATTCAAAAAGGTTTAACCGGGCAGGAGAGGCCCCTACATAGTTCAACACCCCTGAGCTGGCCATCCACTAACATTCAATGGCACTTAACCGGAAACTGCCACTGAATATTGTCTATGACCGCCCAGGTGAAATCCAGGCAGTGGAGGAGCAGGCCAGGGGCAGAGTCAGAGAGAAGCCAGGAGTTATATGGGTACTAATATTCACTGTCAGAGCCCACATAGCTGAGCAGCACATATCTATATGTGTATGCAAGCTACATGTGTAGATGCTAATAAAATTGAGACCATAAATCTCTACAGCCTTTAGGCTTTGAAGTGTGCGGTGAGTACTGTTCATTTCCATGGCTTTTTATATTACATGAAGGACTGCTGGATCAGTTTTTTTTGATATTCTGGTCACAGGATTCATTAAAATTTAATTTAGTAGTGGTGATAGAACATCAAAATGCATTTCAGAATATCTACAGGTAACTGGGAATGCATTTTAATATGAAATCTATGGTTGGGTTTTTTTTCTGCTAGAGTCTGCAACACCAAGGGGTCCTTTTACTAAGGTGCACTGAAAAATGGCCTGCGCTGGTGTATATGCATGTGTTGGACGCGCGCAGGTCCATTTTTCAGCGCACCTGCAAAAAAAGACCCTTTTTTTGGCCGAAAATGGACGTGCGGCAAAATTTAAATTGGCCCGTGTCCATTTTGGGCCTGAGATCTTACCGCCACCCATTGACCTAGCGGTAAGATCTCACGCGTTAACCGGAGAGCAATGGTCTACATGCGTACAATGCCGATTTCTGCCCGGTTAGCGCTGCGCACTGGAAAATTTCTGGCACACTTAGTGGACCGTGTGAAAATTAACATGCGTAGGATGCACGTAGGTGCCTACGCAGCGTAGTAAAATGGCCCCCAAGTGTCTAGAGATAACCCAGTAGACAGTTGCTTGCTGTGTATTGACTGTAATTGAAATCCTTCTTTCCTTCTTTGTCTTTCTAGGGTGATGTTCAACGAACAAATATCCAAGTGGATTTTGGAGATGGAATTGCCGTTTCATATGCTAATATCAGCTCAACGGAGGATGGCATTAAGCATGTTTACCAGAATGTGGGGATATTCCGAGTGATGGTGCAAGTGGACAACAGCTTGGGATCAGAGAGTGCCGTCCTGTACTTACATGTAACTTGTATGTTATTACTATTGTTGGCTTATCAAATTTTTCTTAAAGAAACATTATGCCCATTTTAAGAACATATCAGTTGATTAGTTTTGTCTGGTCCAGCCCTGCCCTGGTCACAGCTCCATTGTGAGATGTTCACCTAGAGCAATACAATTCTGGAAGTGGCCTTGCCTTCACTCTCTGCAAGGCCAATCCTGTCCTTAAAACAAAACAAAAGTGGCTGGTATGGGCCCTTGAACAGACAGGTGCCCTCAAGGAATACCATGCCCCATCCCCTCTAAACAGGAAGTTTTGGAGGAAATGGGACATGGCAAGCCTTGAGTGCAGAGATCTGCTCAAGACCTCACACTATCCACTATGGCTCTGCTTTATGGGCAGAGCTGGCTTTGTACAGGGTGGCAGCAGCAGCAGCAAAAGGTATGGCACCCCTGACCCCCAGCAGGAAGAGTATAGGGAAGATGCATTCCTGGATGGGGGTGGAGGGGGTGAAGGAGCAATACTGAACTCTTGGGAAGTAGGAAAGGGCAATGTAGGACACTTGAGTGAGGGTAGGGAAAGCAAGATGCTAGACCCCCTAAGAAGGGATTCTTGGAGTGAAGGAAAGGGCTATGCATAGTATAGAGTCAGATCCTCAGGAGCTTAGTCGAGATCGGGTGGCAGAGCCGGTGGTGGGAGGCGGGGCTGGTGGTTGGGAGGCAGGGATAGTGCTGGGCAGACTTATACGGTCTGTGCCAGAGCCGGTGGTTGGGAGGCAGGGCTGGTGGTTGGGAGGTGAGGATAGTGCTGGGCAGACTTATACGGTCTGTGCCAGAGCTGGTGGTTGGGAGGCGGGGTTGGTGGTTGGGAGGCAGGGATAGTGCTGGGCAGACTTATACGGTCTGTGCCAGAGCCGGTGGTTGGGAGGCAGGGCTGGTGGTTGGGAGGTGAGGATAGTGCTGGGCAGACTTATACGATCTGTGCCATGAAGAGGACAGGTACAAATCAAGGTAGGGTATACACAAAAAGTAGCCATATGAGTTATCTTGTTGGGCAGACTGGATGGACCGTGCAGGTCTTTTATGCCGTCATCTACTATGTTATTACTGCTACTCTTTGTATCTAAGTTAGGGAATTTTTAAATCAGGGAGTCCATTCTGTCATGCTCCAATTTGATATTTCTGGAGCTTTTGATACAGTGGACCATGAACTTTTGTGGTGTAAATTGAGTGAGTATGGAATATCTTGAGCAGTTTATAACTGGATAGAAGGTTTAAAAAAAATAGATTGTATTGTTGGAGACATACCACAATGATCCATCCTAAATACCAGACAATTAAACCCATACCAGAACGGGACAAAACCGAACTCTCGACACTGGATTGCTTAACTGTACTTTGGCACTAATGAACGTTCTCGTTATACCACTCTACTTCTCATTCCAGAAACAAACTCTCTACACTTGATTGCTTAACTTTCCTTGTCACTCATGAACTCTATAGCAACTAGCCGTTGAGCCCGTGTAAACGGGCTCGTTTTGGAATGGGGGTGTTCTGAGGCCCCCCCCCCCCCGAGGTCGCTGCTGCTCCGCCCCCCTCCCCGGCCTGAGCACTATCTGTTATTGAACTTACATCGCACCACGCAGACGCAGCAGGCACATCAGCAAAGCTGCCATCGGGATGGCCTTCCTTCTCTGCCTGTGTCCCGCCCTCGTGTGACGTAACACGGCGAGGGCAGGACACAGGCAGAGAAGGAAGCCCGTCCCGACGGCAGCTTTGCTGATGTGCCTGCTGCGTCTGCGTGGTGCGATGTAAGTTCAATAAGAAAGACAGTGCTCGGGCCAGGTGGAGGGGCGGCGACTCCGGGTGGGGGGAGCGGTAGCAGTGACCTCGGGGGGGGGCGGAGCGGTTGCGAGTACGTCTGCGGCATGCGCAGTAGAGACTTCCCGCTCTGTCCCGCCCCCCCTCATCACGTATTGATGCAGGGGCGGGGCAGAGGGAAGTCTCTACTGCGCATTTGCGAGTGAGTACGACACTCGCCTTTTATATGTTTGATACCATTCTATTTCTCATGCCAGAAATGAACTCGCTACACTTGATTGCTTAATCTACTCTGTCACTTAAGAACCATTTTGTATTTCTCAATCCAGAAATGGCAATCGCCATTACGGCATTATGTAAGCCACATTGAGCCTGCAAATAGGTGGGAAAATGTGGGAAACAAATGCAACAAATAAATAAATATTAGATACCCAACTAACAACGGAATCACAAATAAATTACTTGAGTAAAAAGATATTTTTTTTAAATTGCGACAATTTAGAACAATCAGATCAGTCTTTTTTATAGAACACTTTTATATGCTGGTACAGGCTATTCTTTTATCTCAATTGGACTATTGCAGTGATCTGTATGCTGTATTAAATTTAAGACTTGTTAATAGATTGCAGTTGCTGCAAAATACTGCAGCTAAAATGATTTATGGACGTTCCCGATATGATCATGTGACGCCTTTACTCAAAAGCCTACACTGGTACCAGTTTCTGCCCAAATTGATTTTAAGACTGCTTTACTGTGTTTAACTTCTTACAGGGGAATTGTTCTTCTCTTCTTCCACAGTTAATAGCTTATCCAGTGGAGGAGTGGCCTAGTAGTTAGGGTGGTGGACTTTGGTCCTGGGGAACTGAGCTCAATTCCCACTTCAGACACAGGCAGCTCCTTGTGACTCTGGGCAAGTCACTTAACCCTCCATTGCCCCATGTAAGCCGCATTGAGCCTGCCATGAGTGGGAAAGTGCGGGGTACAAATGGAACAAAAATAAAATAGATACTATTGGAGATTCTACATGGAATGTTGCTACTATTGGAGATTCTACATGGAATGTTGCTATTCCACTAGCAACATTCCATGTAGAAGCCTGCGCGGCCACATTGGTGATCTGCAAGGGCCGACTTCTACATGGAATGTTGCTAGTGGAATAGCAACATTCCATGTAGAATCTGAAAAAGTAGCAACAGTGGAGGAGTGGCCTAGTGGTTAGGGTGGTGGACTCTTTGGTCCTGGGGAACTGAGTTTGATTCCCACTTCATGCATAGGCAGCTCCTTGTGACTCTGGGCAAGTCACTTAACCCTCCATTGCCGCATTGAGCTTGCCATGAGTGGGAAAGCGCGGGGTACAAATGTAACATAAATAAATCCAGCCTTTTGGAAGAATTCTCATGTTTACTCTTCACTTTTACTGGGATTTCTGACTGTTAAAAAAGTTTGTTACTAAAAAGTTATTAATGGCTCTTTTATTTATCAAGCTAGCAAATTGTGGAATTCTATTCCTGAATGAATTTGAACACTTTTTGGATATTTACAATTTTGTAACATATTTTTAGAAAATATTTAGCTAAATAATATAATAGGGCTATTGATACCTTTAATTGTGTGCCTTGAACGTCATGTAACCTGCTTAGATTCTTTACTGATTGCAGTGGGATATAAATACTCAGAATAGAATACAATAGAGATGCTGAATTCTTTGGGGGGGGGGGAGGGGAGACACTGGATACTTGAGGAGGCAGAAAAGCGAAAGGGAGACACTGGATTCCTGGGGGGGGGGGGGGTGAGGTGGGAGATGCAAAAGAGAAAGAGAGATGCTGGGCTCCTAAGGGAGGAGCTAGGGAAGGCAAGAGGAGATGCTGGACTGCTAAGGGGGGAAGGGAGGGGAGATGGTGGATTACAGAGTAGTAGGACCTTGACCTGCTCCTGAGGAGGGGCGCATGGCTGAAGACATGCCTAGGGAATCAGGTCTCCTTAGGTTAGCCGTGCCTGGACACACACCTAACCAACGTGGCTTTTGGATAGCCACATTGAACATGCACTGGGTATCTGGTTGAAACCATTGGTTTAGAAAGTGTACATGAAACCTAAGGCTTAGGGAAGAATAACCATAAAAGGCAGCTATAAGAAAGGAATTATTACTGAGTACAGAGAAAAACAAATCACGGGCCCTGTTTTCAAAAGCTGTTTTCTCTTCAGTGCTGAATACGAGTGAGCTGATTAAAAAAAATGAGAAATACATATTCAGGAGAGAAACAGTATGGAAACAGCATATTGTACACATGATACGGTATCACGTATAAGCTTGTTGGAAGTTGTTGAAGTAATCTTTCTATGCTAAACTCAATCCTCTGTCTAGCCTCGAGAGATGTGCATTCATTTTTAAATGAAATGAAAACACAATGAAACAGGCTGGTTTCATTTCATTTCAAAATGAAAGAAATCCACAACACCTTTTTTTTTTCATTTCACTTTATCTGTAGTTCAAATTATTTGCAGATAAAACCCAATAAAATTGAAATTTAATGAAACAAAAAAACAGCATGAAAATCACTCACTCCTCAAGCAAAATGAAAAACTGTTCCTGTGTGTGTCCCTAAAATAAATAAATAAATAAAAATATCCAGTGTACCTGAATGTAACTCACCTTGAACTACTACTGAAAAAGGTGTGAGCAAAATCCAAATAAATAATAATAAAAGGCAAATTTTTCCTCCTAATCCTCCAGCAATATCACTCACAGATTTTGAACAGAACAGTTTTCAGAGCTGGTCCCTGGGCCACTCACAGTAACATAGTAAAAGACGGCAGAAAAAGACCTGCACGGTCCATCCAGTCTGCCCAACAAGATAAACTCATATGTGCTACTTTTTGTGTATACCTTACCTTGATTTGTACCTGTCCTTTTCAGGGCACAGACCATATAAGTCTGCCCAGCACTATCCCCGCCTCCCAACCACCAGCCCCGCCTCCCACCACCGGTTCTGGCACAGACCGTATAAGTCTGCCCAGCACTATCCCCGCCTCCAAACCACCAGTCCCGCCTCCCACCATTGGCTCTGGCACAGACCATATAAGTCTGGCCAGCACCATCTCCGTCTCCCAACCACCAGCCCCGCCTCCCAACCACCGGCTCTGGCACAGACCGTATAAGTCTGCCCAGCACTATCCCCGCCTCCCAACCACCAGCCCCACCTCGCACCACCGGTTCTGGCACAGACCATATAAGTCTGCCCAGCACTATCCCCGCCTCCCGCCACCGGCTCTGCCACCCAATCTCGGCTAAGCTCCTTAGGATCCATTCCTTATTCTGTCTTCTAACAGTCAGGGCTTTTTTTTGAGGGGGTACTTGGGGGTACTCAGTACCGGCACCTTTTCCGTTGTCTGCTAAAATTGACCCATGGTCCCCAAGTTTTAATGAAAAGAGCTCAGACTCAACACACAAATTCTGCTTTGTCATGGATTCTGTGACTGGTGCAGGGGGCCTGACTATCTTGGGGTGGGTCCCTCAGTGATCACCCCACCCTTGAAGAGTGACCTGGCATTTGAGTACCGGCGCCTTTTTTGTTAGAAAAAACACACTGCTAACGGTCGACCAGTTTTAAATCCAGCCCAGCTCCTTGGGACCTTCCTCAGGCTGCTTAAATTTACATAAATATAGTGAATAAATAGTAGCCGAACTGAACACATCTCTCTATATAAAAGGCACCACCAACATTCTATGAAGCCTCCAGCCGGAAGTGTGAAGGGGGAGAGATATCCGGTTTCCCCATGAGTGTCTGCCCCGCCCTCGGTCTCTCTGTAACACAAACAGTGAAGGAAAACACAGCAAAGCAACCGAAATCAAATCGCTCTCTCTGTAACAGTGAAGGACTCAGAGGGGGGAGGGGAGAGAGGGAAGAGGGCAGGGTCACACACACTCCCACATGCACACAGAAGAAAACCTTGCTAGCCCCCGTTTCATTTGCATCAGAAACGGGGCTTCTTTTACTAGTATGTATATAAGGCTCCTTTTACAAAGCTGCACTACTGATTAGCAGTGTGCTAAATATGAAAAAGCCCATTGTATTCTCACGGGCTTTTTTCGCATTGAGCGCACCACTAATGGAAGCACAGCTTTGTAAAAGGAGTCCATATTTTGTAGTGTTGAAAGTTAGTGCAATTGCAAAATAATAATAACTAGTAAAAAAAAGGCCCGTTTCCGAAACAAATGAAACGGGCGTTAGCCAGGCTTTCCTCGTAGTGTGTATGTTTGAGTGAGTGTGTGTGTGAGAGTGACTGTGTGAGAGGGACAGAGAGAGTGACTGTGCGATTGTGAGTCAGAGAGAGACTGTGTCTGTGTGGTTGTGTATCTGTGAGTGAGCATGTGTGTTTCAGAATGACTGTGTGCGAGTGCGTATGTGAGACACAGTGAGTGTGAGAGAGTGAGTGTGTTCCCCCCACTCCTACTCCTCTCTTCCCCTTTGCCCCCTCTCTCCCCCCCCCTCTCTTATGATAGTTAAAGTAGCACCCCTTCCCTTACAGGCGAGGGCAGGGCAAACACTCATGGGCAAACTTTGATCTAGACCACCACAGATTTAGAATGTTGGGACTTATGGAGGCTTCATTAGAATGTTAGAGGTGCATTTTATATATAGAGATAATCTATATATATAAAAGGCACCTCCAATGTTCCAATGAAGCCTCAAGCCAGGTGAGGCGCCCGAGATACCCGGTTTGCCCTGCAGTCACTGTAGCTCCGCCCTCGTGTCAAAACGCGATGACGTCGAGGGCGGGGCGGCGAAGGCACAATGCACGAGTTCCAACTTGCAGAGATTCTGACAGCAGCAGCGGGGAGAGCGCTGCGAACTTTGACCACAAACTCGCAAACAAGTTAGTGAGGAACGGAGGGCAGGACAGGGGGCTGTGGAACTCGGAAGGGAGGGACGGAGGGGGGGGGAGTAGGGTTACCATATGGCTCCAGAAAAAGGAGGACGGATTGAGCCAGCCGGGTTTTACTTCCATTGCTTTCAATGGAAAGCAATTGCTTTCAATGGAAGTAATTGCTTTCAATCGAAGTAATTGCCCATTGCTTTCAATGGAAAGCAATGGAAGTAAAACCCGGCTGGCTCAATCCGTCCTCCTTTTTCTGGAGCCATATGGTAACCCTAGGGGGGGGGGTCTGGAACTCAGGAGGGAGGGAGGATGGTGCGGGGGGGATTATCTTGCTAGCGCCCGTTTCATCTTTTCCCGAAACGGGCATTTCTTACTAGTAATAAATAAAACATAAAAATTCAAATGTATTACTTAGCTGTGTAGTGATATATGAATTTGGGGTGTTGAAAGTTAGGGCAACTGTAAAAAGCAAATAAATAAATGAATAATTGTTGTTCCAGCTGATATTTGAATTATGGGGGTCCTTTCACTAAGCTGTGTTAATTGCTAACACACGTTTAACGCAGCACAAATAGCTAAAGTTTTATGTGTTAGTTTTGCCATGCGTGCACTCTAAGAGTGCAGCAATTAAACTGTCATTTTTAAGGGGGGCGTGTCGGGGCAGGAAGCGGGTGTTCCTGCACTAACCAGTTACTACATCTACATTACCAAGCTTTGAGAAATGGGGGTCTGTGCTGGCATCAGTGCATGTTTTTGATGTATTTATTTATTTTATTTATTTAGATTTTGCTCTCACCTTTTTCAGTAGTAGCTCAAGGTGCTTAAATGCTGCCATTTAGATGTGGTGATGCTTCTGCTAAGATTGGCCACTGTTGGAAACAGGATACTGGGCTAAATGGACCATTGGTCTGATCCAGTATGGCAATGCTTATGTTCTTAAAATAAGGGCCATTCTTTGTCTATGAAGAATATAGATTTGTCACTATAGTATATCAATATCTTTGAAGGCATAGGCTTGAGTTTTGATATATCTGTGTAGAAATAAGTGTCAACATCCAAAACAAAGGCTACAGAACCGGCATTGGGTGTGTTTGAATTGAAGGAGTAATTGCCTCCAGAGATAGCTGCCCTTTTTTTCATAAGATATGTAATTGAAGCAGACTAAGAACACTGATAGTGTTTTATGAGTTATGGTGGAGTTGACACTTTTTAATAAAGCCTATATCAAATATTGTTGTTGTTTGTTTTTTTTTAGAACCGTGATTGAAACATACAGGTGATGGAAGGTTAAGAGGCTCTCAGGCTTATTTTCGAAAGAGAAGGACACCCATCTTTCGACACAAATCGGAAGATGGGTGTCCTTCTCCCAGGGTCGCCCAAATCGGCATAATTGAAAGCTGATTTTGGGCATCCCCAACTGCTTTCCGACGTGGGGATGACCAAAGCTCACGGAGCCATGTCGGAGGCGTAGCGAAGGTGGGACTTGGGCGTGTCTAACACATGGGCGTCCTCGACCCATAATGGAAAAAAAAGGGTGTCCCTAACGAGCACTCGGACGACTTTAACTGGTCCAGGTTTTCTTACGACCAAGGCACAAAAAGGTGCCCAAACTGACCAGATGACCACCGAAGAGAATCGGGGATCACCTCCCCTTACTCCCCCAGTGGTCACTAACCTCCTCCCACCCTCAAAAAAATTCTTTAAAAATATTTTTTTGCCAGCCTCAAATATCATACTTAGGTCCATCGTAGCAGGTCCCTGGAGCAGATTTAGTAGGTGCAATGCACTTCAGACAGGCAGACCCAGGCCCATCCCCCCACCTGTTACACTTGTGGTGGTAAATGTGAGCCCTCCAAAACCCACCAGTAGCAGATGGTAAGAGAATAACTCTGGACTCATTTTTATGCAAACTTAAATAACATAGCTTGTTTTACCTGTGGGGAGAAAAGACCAGCATTGATCAGGTATTTTGTTTCTTCCCACAAGAGTGTCAGGCTACTGACGTGTGGAAGCCTCTTAAAGGGGCTGGTGGCAGTTCTCACTCCAAACCCCCCCCCCCCCCCATATTTAGAGTATAACCCTGCACCCTCTGATCCTTCCAGAACCAAGCATTAACACCCCTTGCTAGTAGTGGATTCCGTGGTAGTTAGTTGGAAGTAAGGAGGGATTCCTACATATTTCTCTCCTATTGGTGTCCAGGTTCTAAACTGCACTGATTAATCCTAGTGATAGTATTATGGTACATCTTCCAGTGATTAAGCTTACAAATAAGAGCGTGTGCCGATATTTGGCCACCTGACCTTTAGCAGTGCCACAAGACTATTGCTAGGTATTAGCCAGCAGCTTTTAGGCATGGGCAGTCATCGGGAGAGGAGCAAGTGAGAATTGTTCCCCGTGAACCCCTTGGAATGAGTCAGGATACCAGGAGGGGTTGGTGTGCTTGGGAAAGAGAAGACCAACACTCAATTTCACTTAGTTGAGGGGTGGAACTTTGGAAGGGGGATTTAAAACATGTTAGCTCTATGTCGAGCCTGGGAAGGGGCTTCCAAATTAGTTGGGTCCCTTTTAGTTTGCTTCCCTCTGTGCTGCAGCGGAGAAGCTGTCTTTAACTTGCAGACATAGAGGGGCATAATCGAAGGGGATGCCCAAGTTTTGCTGAGAACATCCTCGCAAAACGTCCCAGTGGAGGGGCGGGGAAACCCATATTTATTTATTTATTTATTACATTTGTACCCCGCGCTTTCCCACACATGGCAGGCTCAATGCGGCTTACATAGTAACAATATAAAGAATTACAAAGTCGTAAGAAGAATATACAGTTTGTAGTAAACTTAAAATTGATGGGGTTAACGGATAAGTGAATTGAACATAGGAGGGATTAGGAGCAGAAGGAAATGGGCGTTGGGAGGTAGGTGTAGGAAGATGGAGAGGAATGGATATGGGGTAGCAAAAAGGATAATGGGAAACATGGTCAATGAATAAGAATTGCCAATAAGAATCATGTAATCTATCTGCGTCCATGCATAAAGTATGTGTCATCATTCACACTAGCTCTTGAGCTGGTGCCCGCATTCAAGGTGCTTTCTGTGCCACATATGCTAGTATTTCATATAGACAAGTAGGTAGCTAATGGTCTTTATAAAATAATACCTATGTAGGTGCATCTGTAGATGCTTACCCATGCTGCCCTGCCTCGATCTGCTGGATTCTATAATGGTGACCTAAATATGCATGCCCAAATTTGGGCACAATTGTGAGATGTGTGCACAACTTAATTGGTTAGTGAGCCATTAACAATCAATTATGTTACTTGGCATCAATCAGGATTTGTGCATGCATCTGACTGCCCACTATTGTATCTCTTTTTCAATCTACTTCAAATTGGATAGAGGAAACAAGAGAGTACATTAACCTCTAAACCAGACTCTGCTCACTTGCCAGCAATTTACTGATGCTTTCATTAAAAGGCACTCTAGCCTGTCAGGTTTTCAGGTCTTTCACAATGAATATTCATGAGAGAGATCTGCATGTACTACCTCGACTGCATGCAAGTCTCTCTCATGAATATTCACTGTAGGTATCGTGAAAACTTGACTGGCTGGGGAGCCTCTGGGACCAGATTTGGGAACCACTGGAGTGGACATCCATCTTTCATTTCGATAATATGGTCATGGACGCCAAAATCTTGACATTTAGGTCATCCTTAGAGATGGTCGTCTTTAGATTTGGTAGTTTTTGATTTTCGGCGATAATGGAAACTAAGGACGCCCATCTCAGAAAGGACCAAATGCAAGCCCTTTGGTCATGGAAGGAGCCAGCATCGGTAGTGCACTGGTCCCTCTGACAAGCCAGGACACCAACTGGGCACCCTAGGGGGCACTGCAGTGAACTTCAGAAATTGCTCCCAGGAACATAACTCCCTTACCTTCGGTGCTGAGCTCCCCAAAACCCACTACCCACCACTGTGCACCACTACCATAGCCCTTGCGGGTGAAGGGGGGCACCTAGATGTGGGTACTGTTGGATTGTGGTGGGTTTTGGAGGGCTCACATTTACCACCATCAGTGTAACAGGTAGGGGGGGTGAGCCTGGGTCCGCCTGCCTGAAGTGCACTGCACCCACTAAAACTGATCCAGGGACCTGCATACTGCTGTGATGGACCTGAGTATGACATTTGAGGCTGGCACAAAAAATTTTTAAAGAGTTTTTTTGAGGGTGGGAGGGGGTTAGTGACCACTGGGGTAGTAAGGGGAGGTGATCCCCAATTATCTCCGGTGGTCATCTGGTCAGTTCAGGCACCTTTTTGTGGCTTGGTCATAAGAAAAACAGGACCAGGTAAAGTCGTCCAAGTGCTCATCAGGGATGCCCTTTTTTTACATTATTGGTTGAGGACGCCCATGTGTTAGGCACGCCGAAGTCCTGCCTTCGCTACGCCTCTGACACGCCCCCATGAACTTTGGTCATCCCCACGACGGAAACATAGTAACATAGTAGATGACGGCAGAAAAGACCTGCACGGTCCATCCAGTCTGCCCAACAAGATAACTCATATTTGCTGCTTTTTGTGTATACCCTACTTTGATTTGTACCTGTGCTCTTCAGGGCACAGACCGTATAAGTCTGCCCCACACTATTCCCGCCTCCCAACCATCAGCCCCACCTCCCAACCACCGGCTCTGGCACAGGCACAGACCTTATAAGTCTGCCCAGCACTATCCTCACCTCCCCACCACCAGCCCTGCCTCCCAACCACCGGCTCTGGCACAGACCGTACAAGTCTGTCCAGCTCCATCCCCACCTCCCAACCACCAGTCCCGCTTCCCACCACCGGCTCTGGCACAGACCGTATAAGTCTGCCCAGCCCTATCCCCGCCTCCCAACCACCAGTCCTGCCTCCCGATCTTGACTAAGCTCCTGAGGATCCATTCCTTTGGCACATGATTCCTTTATGCTTATCCCATGCATGTTTGAATTCCGTTACCGTTTTCATTTCCACCACCTCCCGCGGGAGGGCATTCCAAGCATCCAAGCAGTTGGGGATGCCCAAAATCGGCTTTTGATTATGTCGATTTGGGTGGCACTGTGAGAAGGACGCCCATCTTCCGATTTGTGTCGAAAGATGGGGGTCCTTCTCTTTTGAAAATAAGCCTGATAGGGTCCCCATCGATATACCCCAAACCACTACTACTACTACTATTTAGCATTTCTATAGCGCTACAAGGCGTACGCAGCGCTGCACAAACATAGAAGAAAGACAGTCCCTGCTCAAAGAGCTTACAATCTAATAGACAAAAAATAAAGTAAGCAAATCAAATCAATTAATGTGAACGGGAAGGAAGAGAGGAGGGTAGGTGGAGGCGAGTGGTTACAAGTGGTTACGAGTCAAAAGCAATGTTAAAGAGGTGGGCTTTCAGTCTAGATTTAAAGGTGGCCAAGGATGGGGCAAGATGTAGGGGCTCAGGAACCAGCCACTGCCATCCGTGCTTTTTTTTTGTTTCTGTTTTTATGCCATTCAGTTTCCAGTCCCCAGGAACTGCTTTCCATACCACAACCCTGTTGGGTTGGATCTTCCTGCCAGCACTGTGGGACCTATTTTTTTTAAACGTATACAAGAGCTTCTTTGTACAAACGCAAACAAACCCATACAAACAGAAGGATGGACACAGACAGATGGATAGGCTTTCCCTAATAGGCGCTATCACTGTAGTGTAATCATTCTTAATCCAGTCCTCAGGATACACCAGCCAGTCTGGTTTTCAAGATAACCTTGAGGAATATGCATAAGGTAATTGCATGCACTGCTTCAATTGTATGCAAATTGATCTCATTCACATTAATTGGAGGTATCCTGAAAACCTGACTAATTGGGTGTGTCCTGCTCTAGTAACATGAACCTAAGAAGAAGCTGGATACTTATAGATCCATAAATAGCAACAAGATGTAAGCCAAATATTGAACACTTCAGTTCAAAATAGCAGTGAAACAACATTTGCTTTTTAAAAAGGCATGTGGGGGTAACATGCATGGAGAGGCCGTTTTAACCCTAAATAAAAGCTTGGGGGGGGGGGGGGTAATTTGCATCGAGTGACAGCTGTAATCCAAACCAATTTACTGTTTCAATCTTTATGCACTACATGTACTATTTATATATTAGGCTTTATTAACTGCCTTTATGAAGAGATTTGCCCAAATCCATTAACTACTATGTTAGTATAATACTATCAGTTTATTTTTGAAAGAGAAAAACGCCTATAGTGCGACCTAAATCGGGAGATAGACGTTTGTCTCGCAAAAGGCGCCCCAATCGGTATAACTGAAAGCCGATTTTGGGCGTTTCCAACTGCACTCCGTCGCGGAAACGAATAAAGTTGACGGGGGCATGTCGGAGGCGTGGTGGAGGCGGAACTGGGGCGTGGTTATCAGCCGAGGAGAGATGGGCGTCTTTAGCTGATAATCGAAAAAAAAAGGCGTTTTTACCGCAATTTTGGGTCACTTTTTTTGGACCCTTTTTTTCACGAGAAGTCCCAAAAAAGTGCTCCAACTGCCCAGATGACCACTGGAGGGAATCGGGGATGACCTCCCCGGACTCCCCCAGTGGTCACTAACCCCCTCCCACCCACCAAATAAACCCCACTTTAAAAACTTTTTTTCCAGCCTGTATGCCAGCCTCAAATGCCGTACCCACCTCCCTGACAGCAGAATGTGTTCGATCCTCTCACAGCCTTTCCCTGGGTCAGATGTGGCTCTCGGGTGCACTACAGGGTCACATCAGCATTGCATTGTGGTGGGTGTAGGGTATTGGGCTCCGTGATTTCATTAGCTTGTGTTACAGTCTCACGATGTTGGTAGTTGGTAGGCTCTTCTCCCATGGTGCTTTTCTCCCTGCCTACTGGGTCAGAGTGTGCCCTGTTGTGTTTCCTGTTGTAGTCCATGCGGTAGTGGCCATTTTTGTAAGCCAGTTTTAGATCCCTTTCACGTGTTAGCCAAGTTACAGAACTTAGTTCTTCCCTTGAATGTGGCTGAAAGAGGGCATTGTAAAGCATTCTGCCAGCTCAGACCTACTGCTAATCTCAGTACCAGGGAGATTCGTTGCCAGTGGGGCACAACCTCTGATCTGCAGTTAACTGTGAGTAAAGGCGGTTATTCCAATAAAGGACGTTTACAAAGAGATTAGTCTTCAGGTGTCAACTGGTGTGCCAATTTTATATAGCAGCAACCAGTCCTAGAGGCCTGCGTGTATGCAGGTCCCTGGAGCACTTTTAATGGGTACCGCAGTGCACTTCAACCAGGTGGCCCAGGCCCACCCCCCCACCCCCACCTGTAACACTTGTGCTGGTAAATGGGAGGCCTCCAAAACCCACTGTACCCACATGTAGGTGCCCCCTTCACCCCTAAGAGCTATGGTAGTGTTGTACATTTGTGGGTAGTGGGTTTTGGGGGTAAGGGAGCTATGCATGTGGGAGCTTTTTCTGAAGCCCACCGCACTGACCTAGGGTGCCCAGTTGGTGTCCTGACATATCAGGGGGGCCAGTTTACTACCAATCCTGGCCCCTCCCATGACCAAATGGCTCGAATTAGGACGTTTTTGAGCTGGGCGTTTTTAGTTTCCATTATCGCTAAAAAAAACAAACCCCCAGGTCAAAAACGTCCATTTTTTCGAAAATACGGTTCGGCCCGCCCCTTCACGGACCCGTTCTCGGAGATAAACGCTCATGGAGATAGGCGTTTCCGTTCGATTATGCCCCTCCACGTAACATTCAAAAGGAGATTGTGGGCTTGATCTGGAAGACCAGTCTTTGCTGTTAGGAGGGGGCCGGAGCAGGGGTATGGGTATCTTGGTGGGGGGTGTTACTGTGTTGTTGGAATGGGGGACATCACGGTTCAAACAAATCTTATAATTGCTGTCTGTGATCATGAATTAGTTCTAGCTCCTGCAAACCTCTGTGTTTCAAGCCCATTAGTACATCAGGCATTTAATACGATATATAACAGAGATAACATCCATGATAAAACCAGCGGTTAATGTGCATTAATGAGTCGTTTAATGTAGCTTAATACGTAGGTCCCTGCAGTCAGATTAATCTGCAGAAAAAATAAAGATCAGGATTACTTTGTTCTAATTATATTTGCAGAGCAACCAACATCCCTTCTTAATGCACAAAGATCTCTACGTTGTAAGTACATCACTAAAGGTACACTTTGCAAAGAAAATAGAAACTGTCATATTGCCTTCATACAAATGCAGTACGTCATCACATCTTGTGATTTGCCTAAACAAGAGCCCTAGTACAACTCTTAAAACATGCAGAGCAAAAGGTACATAACGTGCTTCAGAGATGATTTTATCTGCATAATTTAGATTTTCTGTGTATTTTTCCCTTTCTTATAGTTATATGAATTTAGATAGTCGATGACCTAAAGTATGTTACAATCCAATTTATTAATCAGGAACCTTCTTGCATTACCATAATGTATTCTTCCTTACCATGTATATGCACATGATCTATATCTATACCATGATTTGTTCCACGTATGTTATCTTCCATGTATGTTACCATGTATGCATGCAACTTCACGCAATACCATTTGTAATTCTGTAACCCGGAAATGGCAACCGCCATTGCGGCAAATGTAAGCCACATTGAGCCTGCAAATTGGTGGGAAAATGTGGGATACAAATGCTACAAATAATAAAAAAATAGGGGGGGGGGGGGGTAACGGTGAGATGTGTATATGGGAGCTTTTATATGAAGTCCACTGCAGTGTTCCCTAGGGTGCCCCACTGCTCTGCTGGGATATCTGTGTAGCCAGTCTACTAAGAATGCTGCCCCCCCCCCCATACATCCCAAAGGCTTGTTTTTGTGCGTTTTTCTCTTGGACTTTTTTTTTTTAATGGTGTTAAAGGATAGAAGAACCGAGTACAAAAACAACTAGCAAATGGCCATTTTTGAAACAAAATAAATAGACATTTTTCTGTTTTGAAAATGGCCATGTCCCCCACTGGATTTTTGGACTTTTTCTGAAAAAATGTCCAAAATCTGATTTATAATCTAATCCTACAGTCTACGGTAACAAATGACAAAATAGTAGACTAGAACCAAGACTAATCGCTGCTACATAAAAACCCAAATGCTTCATTTCTATACATAAAAATGGTACTTCACAATTTCTACTAATTACTTTTTTCTCTTTTTTTCTCTCTTTTTTTATATATATATTAGAGAGCCCTCAGCAAAAAAAAACACTTTTTTTCAGGCAATACATTTCTTTGCCAAGTGGTATAGCACCTCTTTCATCGGGCTACTCTTAATTTTGTGTATGTGCTATTGCCTATCTCAATAGTGCTCCAATTCCAAATGAAAAAATCAAAGCGTGAACTTATCTTTAAAACGTTTTTTTGAATATTGCTTCACTCTCCATAAGATCGCTATCTTCGACCAATTAATTGGCTTCCCCTAGAAACGCCCGGCACCAAGTCTTTCCTCAGGGACTTGGGTTAAGGCCATCCACAAACTTGGCGTGAAGCCTCTTCTCTCGACAACCAAAGTTTTTCGATGTTCCTTCTTGGCACTCCTGTAGCTTTTGAAGGTGCCCCTCTCGTGGTATAAACCGGAAATGATGCTCTTGACGTCAGTGTTTCTGGTGTGTAGACTCTGTGGCCATGGATGAATATCTTTTACTAACATCAACCTTTAATAAGCTATTTTTAGCTCCAAAATCACATACTGTCTGCCTGATATTCAAAGCAATGTCAGCAGGCAGGAGAGGCTCCTGCCCACTTAAATTGCTCATGGCCGCCCAACCACTGATATTTAGTGGCAATTAACTGGGCAGTACCATTGAATATTGGCTCTGACTGGCCATTGCAAAAGTCGGCAGGTCAGGGGCAGTAAAAGGGCAGGGTTGAGGAGGAGGAGGAAGTCACATGGATGACGAAGATACAAAACCTGGCCATGTTGGCGGAGGTTCTCTCTAGAAGCAAACTTGCTGCCAGTTAAGTAACGCCATGTGATTGTATGAATTACTACTAAGATCACAAGGGTTATAGTGAAGGCACTTTAAACAAATGGTTGAAAAGTTTAAAATGTATACAAAAATATTTATAATTTTCAGTTCCAAGAAGTGGTCACCTTAGGACTTTATATTTAAAAAAAGAGACTGTGGATGAATGACGAATTGCACATTGCTGCCTAATGATTAGTTCAACAAGCAGCCTTGATGCATGAATTTCTGATGATCCCAGTATATAATAATTACAAACTTTATAAAGACATCATTGTAAACTAATAGTTTCATGCCTACTCTGTTGGTGTATGTTAGGACAATATTATTGTGCCTGGGACTGATTGCTAGTGGATATACACATCTAACTGTAGTATAAATGATAGTATTTTACAACCTTTGTGCCTAACTGCCTATGAACCATACATGTCCTTCTCAGGTTCATGGCCCCCTTGAAGTTATGTGCTCTGTAATTTGAGCATGCAACTTATAGAATAGCAACTATAACTGCTAATTATAGCCAATAACTGGCTGTTAATTCACATTATTGAATTAAGTTATGCATTTAACTGACCTTATTCTATATCTTGTGTGTGCAAATTTGTACACTCGTTTTTGGAAATGTGTGCGTGCCATGGGCAATAATCCCCCAATGTAGACTTCTGCAGTCAAGATCCACACCAAGTAAACCAGGGATGGACAATTCTGGGCCACCGTCTTGTTAGACTTTTAGAATATCAAAGGTGAATATACATGAGATAGATTTGGATACCGTTAAATAAGTATATATAAAAATCAATATTGTATATATATTTTTTTGCAAATGTCCTAAAATCTTGACTAAATAGCGACACTCAAAGACTAGATTTCACTACCTCTGCACTAGACTGCTACTCTCTACATGAACAGAGCACGCAGAGATATTATGATGGTATAAGTAGACTCGTATTATGCAAGAGAGAATTTACTGGTATAGTGAATACTTCCTAAAGTAAATGTTCTTTCCTCCTAATCAAAACATCTGTTATATGAAATAATTACAGGGCGGCACATGCTGCTTTAATGAGCACATCTCTGTTTCCAAGCCTCCCACATCTGTTCGTTGCTTATATTATAAATGAAATAGAAAGCAATTCTCAAGTTCATCATAACAAAGTATGATATATTACGAATGGTATAAATATCATGTTGTGTGTGTATCTATAAGTGTGTGTATTGCAAATATAAATTTAACAAATCTCCAGACTAAAAGATGAGAAAAAAAATCATCCACTTAGAGCATCAAAGCCCGTCTGTGTAAGATAGAGCTACCACTGACTCTATTCCTCAAGAAGCCTTCTTATGCTCAAAAACTGTGATTCAAAGGAAATTAACAAAATTGTATAAGTATCTCAGGGGCCCTTTTACTAAGTCGCGTAAGCGTCTATGCGCGCCCAATGCCTCGTGACTCTTGTGGAAATTTCATTTTTGATGCGCGCTCGAAAAATAATTTTTATTTTCAGATGTGCGTATCGGACACGCTCCAAGTGGCATTTGACACGTGTAGGTCATTACCGCCCGGTTACCACATGAGTCTTTACCGTTAGGTCAATGGCCAGCTGTAAGGTCGCAGATCCAAAATGGACGAGCGGCAATTTTCATTTTGCCCGCATGTCCATTTTCGGCAAAACTTTTTTAAAAGGCCTTTTTTACAGGCGCCCTGAAAAATGGATTGGAGCGCGCCCAAAACCCACACCTACACTACCGCAAGCCATTTTCAGTGCACCTTAGTAAAAGGACCCTTCAATATCTCAGTTCTTTCTGTTTCCCCTTATGAAGGGGGGGGGGGGGGGAGAAGAGAACATAACCATAATCTTTTTATTTGATTATTCTATATAAGATCAAATTACAAATAGCAAAAGACATAGAGTATCACATCAACATTCCACTATAGTACATTATATTAATACTTTTTTCCTGTTTCCATAGAAATAGATAAACTGAGGAGTATAAATATATGTATAGTAAGATGTCACAGAAGACCTTCCTTGTGTCTTAGCTTAATGGCACACAAATACTGAGTAGAGATACACACATCATCTTCTTCATTATCATGAAATGACATGAAATATACATATGTAGTATCGCATCATATCTTATACCAGGGCTTCTCAACTCAGTCCTCAGGACACACCTAGCCAGTCAGGTTTTCATAATATCTACAGTGAATGTGTATAAGATACAATGGAAGCAGTGAATGCAAATCTCTCTCATGCTTGTTCATTGTGGATATCATAAAAACCTGACTGGATAAGTGTATCTCGAGTACTGGGTTGAGAACATATACCTAATACTATGAGTTTATCTTGTTGAGCAGAGTGGATGGACCATACAGGTCGTTATCGGCTGTCCTCTACTATGTGACTATACAGCTCATTTTCGAAAGGAGAAAAAACTTTAAAAGTGTCATCAAAGTGCCACACCACTCCGTGAAAAACTGCACTGGCTTCCTATCAGAGAAAGTATCTCTTTCAAAATCTGCACCTTGGTCCATAAGATTATCTACGGTGAAGTCCCAGGTACATGATTGACCCTGATCAATCTCCCAATCAGAAATAGTACCAGTTCATCACGGTCTTACCTGAATCTCACTATCCAAATTGCAAAGGACTAAAATACAAGACTACCATTATGCGTCCACTTCTCTTACATAAGCACGCGTCTGTCGAACACAACTGCCACATGTGGTGAAACAACTTACGATCACCTAAAATTCAGAAAATTATTAAAGACTCACCTATTCCGAAGGTATATCCGACTGACCCAACTTAAATGCCTCAACCCTGCAACCCTTCACTATCAAAGATTGTACTGGACATTAATAAACCCTTCTACCTCTAACCCAACTTGACTGAATCTTATCTTACCCATCCCACCATAACATCTTTTGTACTTATCCCCTACTGGACTTGGCGAATGCCTTTACGGTATATGTAAGCCACATTGAGCATGCAAATATGTGGGAAAATGTGCGATACAAATGTAACAAATAAATAATTAAATTTGGACGGAAATCTTCTCAAAATGTTCAAACTGGTATTTTGGAAACCTGTTTTGCAAACATCTATCTATGCAATTTGTCTGTAGTGCATCCAGATCACAAGGGGGCATGTTTGGTGTGTTTCGAAGGCAGGATTAGGGTGGGCTTAGGATGTGCATAACACTTGGCATTGTTACAGCCATAATGGAATAAAACGAAAATGTCCAGGGTGAAAATCTAAACGCTTTGGTCTAGACTTGTTTTTAGAACAAATAAGGCACACAAAAGTGCCCTATATGACTAGATGACCACTGGACCACTGGATGTCCCCAGGGGTGTGCTGGTAAATTTTTAACAACAGGCTCTTTCTCCGGACATAGCCAGCTCTGCAGTTGGAAGGGCCAAGGGTGGCCGGGGGGGGGGGGGGGGAACAACACTTGCCTCTCTCTCCTCCCTCCCTTCGTGCGGGCACACTAGGCATACCTTTGCTGATAGTCAATAAATGGACTGCCACCACTCCCAACGTCTTGCTCTGAGCAGCATGCTGAAACTTCTCACACATGCTGGAGAAGTCCCAGACTGCTGCTCAGAGCTGGAAACAAGGAGCGGGGAACAGCAGCAGTCTATTTACTTGGCTGGCAGGGCTCAGCATCCCCACCAGCAAAGTAAAAGAGAATTCAGCAGGGGGCCCAAACCCACATTTTGGGAGCCAGTTGTTAAAGTAGCCATGGAGGGCCCTACTTTAACAACCGGCTCCCAAAATTCTTAAAACTTAACAACCGGCTCTTGCGAGCCTGTGAGAGCCTGCTCCAGCACACCACTGGATGTCCCTTCTTATTCCCCCCCAAGTGGTCACTGACCTCCTCCCACCCCGCAAAAATGTGAATAAAAGTAGTACTTACCAGCCTCTATGACAGCCTCAGATATTATAGCCAGGTCTATTAGAGCATCATGTAGGTCCCTTGAGTAGTCTAGTGGTGGATGCAGTGCACTGAAGACAGGTGGACCCAGGTTCATACCTCCCCCTACCTGTTATACACTTGTAGTGAAAACTGTGATCTCTCCCAAACAACATAAACCCACTTTACCCTCATACAGGTGCCCCCTTCACCCTTAAGGGCTATTGTAGTGGTGTGCAGTTTGGGATAGTGGGTTTTGGGTGGTTTTTGGAGGGCTCAGCAGACAAGATAAGGCAACAGTGAGATGTGTATCTGGAAGCATTTATACAAAGGCCACAGCAGTGCCCCCTAGGGTGCCCCATTGCTCTCCTGTGATGACTGGGGGACCAGTTTACTAAAAATGCTACCCCCCACTACATCTCAATGCCTTGATTTTCTACGTTTTTCACTTGTGTGTCTTTCTTTTCTCCTGAAAAGGGCCTGAAAAGAAAAATGCATGAGCACAAAAACTTGTTACAAATGGTATTTCTGGAAAAAAAAAGATAGATGTTTTGCGGTTTTGAAATTGGTCATGCTTTCTATTTGGATTCGGAATGTTTAGCGCAAAATGTCCGAAGTCAGACTTGGAAGTCATATTGAAAATGCCCTCTAGGGGTAGCTCTTGAGTTGGTAGAGCAGCCGAAAATTTGCTGCTGCCTTGAGGCAGAAAAATAAAAATTTAGAGATGTGCTAACAGAATTACGTCTGACCCTCTCAATGGCTTAAATTCCTGAGTACAAATGTATAAATTAAACCTAATGTCTATGGTTGAAGGTAAGCTCTGAAATATCTGGCTAAGTTAATTACTATAGAAAAAGGTTGTAATTCTGCTGTCACCTCTGTAGCAGTGATGCTAGCTCTCTCCATTAGCAGGCACTTTGTGAAGTAACAAAAGCCCTTTAGAAAAGACACTCAGAAGGCAGCTGTACAGCAGATCTTCCCACCAAAAACTGATGTCAAGAATGTAAATAGAAAAATGTCTACATGAAAAGGCAGCACTGGAATAAGACCTAGAAAACTAATAGTCTTCCTATTGGGAAAGGAGGCTAAATCAGACTAGTACAGATACCTATAACGGAACTAAACATTAGCTTATACCTTACCTCAGAAACTCATACAGATCTCAAATCGAATAGGACAACACGCAATCTTCATCCATTCCGACCCTCCACTTATACCTCATACGATCACTATACAACGTTGTATTTGTTATCCACCGACTGGGCAAACGCCTTTGACGGTACTATGTAAGCCGCATTGAGCCTGCAAATAGGTGGGAAAATGTGGGGTACAAATGCAACAAATAAATAAATAAACCCTCACCATATACAGAATTAGTGACCATATACATTAGACACAGAAATATATAGAAAGATGATTTTAACTTTGCTTTGTTGACCACTCCAAGGCTAATATCAAGAACAACTTCTTCTCCTGCCGCTCCTGCCCCTGGACAGAACCATCAGATCCCCTTGTCTGCCCTCATTCTCAGACCAGCACTATAAGTCTGGGGAGGGGGGATGTGAGAACAGATTAAATTCTTCTGCTATGATACCCATCCAGCCCCCAAGGTCAGCCTCAGTATTCCCTTCTTCTTCTCTCTCTTTCAGGCCAGGACCTCTCTCCTCTTCTCCATGCCTAAACCTGCAACATGCCCCTTCTTCTGATTAGTGTGGTAAAGTAAGCAGTATGTGGAGTCTGTTATAACTCAGGTACTGTGCAAGGCTCATTTCTTGCAGGTTACCTTTATATAATTTAGATAACAGATGGTGTATTGCTAATTAACCTCAATGTAATATTACACAGAGCAATTAACCCTCTCAATAATTTGCTGCTGGATCGTGAATGAGGAAAAGACTTCAGATGCTCAACCTTCTCTGTTAACGATTAAATTAACTTTACGTGGTTGATGCCTACAATAACCCACATTGAAGTGAATTTCTTCTTGAAGAGGATATCGGGCGAGCTCTTCATCAGTCAAAAACCTCCTCTTAATGCTCCCTTATCTCTTTTACGGGAAACATGGTCTGGTTTTTACAGAAATAATAGCTGTACTTATCTGAGCTTATATCAGTAATCTGGCTGGGGATGCTCCATGTTTCCCGTAAAAGAGATAAGGGAGCATGAAGAGGACGTTTTTGACTGATGACGAGCTCGCCCGATATCCTCTTCAAGAAGAAATTCACGTAAAGTTAATTTAATCGTTAACAGAGAAGGTTGAGCATCTGAAGTCTTTTCCTCATTCACGATCCAGCAGCAAATTCTTGAGAGGGTTAATTGCTCTGTTTAATATTACATTGAGGCTACCTTTATAGCAAGCTGAGGGCTTCACCATTAGCAGTGCAGTAGTGGAGGTAGTGGCTGCTGGGAAGCCTTCATAGTCAACATTCATGTGGTGATGGACATGAATGCAGCAGGACCAGCCTTAAGCAGGGACAACAGGGAGCCCTATGCTCCTAGGGGCCCTATTCTAGCATGTCCCCCTGTCTTTGAACCTCCTTCCCCCACTCTACCTTAAAATAGCATTTCTCTGTAGAGGGCTCAGGGCAGTGGCAGCAATTTGCATAAGCCATCTGACACTAACTCCAGAGACTGCTCTCTGTTGCATCCTGTCCCTTTCTGATGTAACTTCCAGCTTCTGTAAGGCTGGGACAAAGCAGAGAGCAGGCTCTGGGTCGGCAACAGAGAAGCCTATTTGAATGCTGTCCTGAGCTCGTACAATGAAGTGCATATTTTAAGGTAGGGAAAGAGTCAGAGACAAGGGGTCATACTGGACTGCTGGAGGGACTACCTTAAACTGGTCCACACAGGCCCCACAATCAATTGTTGCCAGGGTTGCGGTCTTCCCGCAACACTGGGCGGGTTTCTACCAGCAGCTGCGGGCAAATTCCGGCGGCTGCGGAATGCGGGTTTGGGCTTTTTTTTCCTGTGGTGCTGTGCTGCTTTTTTCAGGGGCTTCTATTGGTCCAATTTGGTCCAATAGAAGCTTTTACAGGGCTTCTATTGGTCCAATTTGGTCCAATAGAAGCTTTTCAGGGGCGTGATTGACGTCAGGGGCAGGGTTAACGACGTCAGGTGTGACGTCAGGGGGCGGGGTTGGTGACGTGAGAGGCGGAGTCGGTGACGTGGGAGGCGGGGTCGGTGACGTGGGAGGCGGGGTTTGAATTTGGGCGGGTTTTGGGCTGGGAAAATTTTTCCCATCTGGCAACCTTGCCCACAATTGGTAATGCCAGTCTGATCAGAAGCAGCAGTCTGGTGGGCAGCAACAGCAGTTCCATTGACTCCATAGTTCCTGTTCACAGCTGACATTGTGCCTGCTGAGCTTGGAAGGGGGTGATACAGTAAATTAACTAGTTTGGTTCTGATTGATGGTGCACAGCACACTTTCTGTTTAGTGCTTGCAAAGTATTACTTATATCAGGCTTGACGATGAGTTTAAATCAGAGTATAGAACATTACTATGAGAAGAATCAGAACTCGTGAACCAAAATCTTCTTTAATGCAGTAATTAGATAAGGAAAAATAACTTACAGTTCAGATGTGCTGGACAAGAGTGCTGGGGTTTTGTTCTCCATCAGCTCTTTCTCATGCAATAGAGGCTGGGAGAAACTCAGCCACACGCTGAACAGTGGTACTGTTTATACTATTACACTGTTGAAATCTTGATAGAGTCACAATACAACAGAATACATTATAGGCAGTTTCAGTTCACAGATGAGATATGCTGCAGACTAACTCTTACAGACCCGATGGAGAGAGAAAGTGTGTGTGTGTGTGGGGGGGGGGGGGGGGGGGCAACCTGCCCAACAAGCTTAGAGAACAAGGCAAGCCAATAGAAAGAGTCCCATAAGACACAGGAGACTGCACATGTGCTCTGAAAGAACCTATTACAGGGAACTATAGGATTACAGGGATATGTAGTTCAGGCACAACCCAATTTCCTGCCTCTATGGAAATGGGAGAAGAATACTTCCTTTGAAGTTGGTGTCACCATTGATAAGTACATAAGTAATACCACACTGGGAAAAGACCAAGAGTCCATCGAGCCCAGCATCCTGTCCACGACAGCGGCCAAGGGCACCTGACGAGCTTCCCAAACGTACAAACATTCTATACATTATTCCTGGAATTGTGGATTTTTCCCAAGTCCATTTAGTAGTGGTTTATGGACTTGTTCTTTAGGAAACCGTCCAACCCATTTTTAAACTCTGCTAAGCTAACCGCCTTCACCACATTCTCCAGCAACGAATTCCAGAGTTTAATTACGTGTTGGGTGAAGAAACATTTCTCCGATTTGTTTTAAATTTACTACACTGTAGTTTCATCGCATGCTTCCTAGTCCTAGTATTTTTGGAAAGCGTGAACCAGTGGCGTAGCCAGACTGCCAATTTTGGGTGGGCCTGAACCCAAAGTGGGTGACACAAAATTTTCTCTCAACCCCCCTCCCCCAGCAAAATTTAGTCACACTTTTCAGTGAGCTTTCAGAGGCCAAAACCTCCTGCCTCAGGTCATATAATGCTGTTACAGTATCCTCTCCTGACCTAAGGAAGGAAGTATGGTCTCTGAAAACTTTATTAACACGTACCATATTACTTTATCCTAAATTAAAAATAAAAATTATGTTCTTTACCTTTGTTGTATGGGCCATTTACTTTTTCTCATTGTGTTGCTCCCAGTCTCTAGATTCCGCTTTCCTTCTCGTTCTTCTCTTGCCAGGGTTTCCTGTCCATTCATCACCTATGGCTTTTCATCTTTTCTCACCCTTGTTCGCCACATGCCCCTTCCTCTTATTCTCCAGTCTTTCCCTACTCTGTCCTCTCCCTCTTCCATCCAGCAGCTCCCCTCTTTCTCTCCCCATCCTTCCAGTGTCCTCCCCTCTTTCTTATGCATCCAGTGTCTCCTTTTTCTCCCTACCCTTCCATCCAGTGTCTTCCCTCTTTCTCTCCTTATCCTTCCACTCATCTACCCTCTCTCCTGATCCTTCCATCTAGTGTCTCTATCTCCCCTCTCCTTCTATCCAGTGTCTATCTCTCTACCCTTTTCTGTTCAGTGTCCTCCATCTCTCCACATCCTTCTAGTTTCTCCCCTTTCTCTCTGCATCCTTTCATCCATCTCCCCTCTTTCTCTCCCTATCCTCCCATGTCCAGCAGCTCTCTTCCCTCTAGTCCCTTCTTCCTCTTCCTTCCTTGTCCAGCAGCTCTCCAGCCCCTTCCTCCTCTCCCTCCCATGTCCAGCAGCCCTCTCCCTTCCATCCAATCCCCTCCTCCTCTCCATCCCATGTCCAGCAGCTCTCTCCCTTCCTTCTAGTCCCTTCTTCCTCCCTTGTCCAGCAGCTCTCCAGTCCCTTCCTCCTCTCTCCCTCCCATGGCCAGTAGCTCTCCTCCCTTCCGCCAGTCCCTCCCAAGTCCCAGCTAGCTCTCTCTTCCCGTCAAGTCCCTTCTCCTCTCCTCCCATGTCCCAGCAAGCTCTCTCCCTTCCTTCCAGTCCCTTCTTGCTCTCCCTCCCATGTCCCAGCAGCTTCTCCCTTCCCTCCAGTCCCTTCTTCCTCTCCCTCCCAGTCCAGTAGCTCTCTCCCTTCCCGCCAGTCCCTCCCAAGTCCCAGCAGCTCTCTCTTCCCGTCAGTCCCTTCTTCCTCTCCCTCCCATGTCCCAGCAGCTTCTCCCTTCCTTCCAGTCCCTTCTTGCTCTCCCTCCCATGTCCCAGCAGCTTCTCCCTTCCCTCCAGTCCCTTCTTTCCTCTCCCTCCCATGTCCCAGTAGCTCTCTCTCCTTCCCTCCAAGTCCCTTCCTCCTCTCCCTCTTTGTCCCAGCAGCTCAGCCACTTTCCCCCCCCCCCCAGGCCAGCGAATCCACATCCTTCCTGCGCGGTCGCTACCCTTTTGTCCCGTGAGGCAGCGTTCAGCGTTTCCTTCCTGCCCTGTCTTCCTTCCCCAGGCTCCGCTGCATCGTCCCTGCAAGTGGAATCCTTTTCCTTTCGGCCGTCGCGCTGCGCTGCCATACACATAGGCAGCTTCGCTCCTCCCCCGCCGCATCCATTCTGGCCCTCTCTGATGCACTTCCCTGTTAGGGCCGGATTGATCGCGGTGGGGGAGGAGCGAAGCTGCCTTGTGTGTATGGCAGCGCAGTGCGACGGCCGAAAAGGATTCCACTGGGACGATGCAGCGGAGCCTGAGGAGAAACACAGTACAGGAAGTAAACGCTGAATGCTGCCACCGGCCGGACAAAAGGGCAGCGGACAAGCGTACGAAAGGATGGGCGGGCCTGGAGGGAAATGGGTGGGCCTGGCCCGTCCAGGCCCACCCTGGCTACGCCCCTGGCGTGAACAGTGCTTCGCATCCACCTGTTCCACTCCACTCATTATTTTATATACCTCTATCATTTCTCCCCTCAGCCGTCTGTTCTCCAAGCTGAAAAGCCCTAGCCTCCTTAGTCTTTCTTCATAGGGAAGTCGTCCCATCCCCAACTATCATTTTAGGATGCCCTTCGCTGCACCTTTTCCAATTCCACTATATCTTTCTTGCGATGTGGTGACCAGGAATTGAACACAATACTCAAGGTGCGGTCGCACCATGGAGCGATATAACGGCATTATAACATCCTCACACCTGTTTTCCATACCTTCCTAATAATACCCAACATTCTATTCGCTTTCCGAGCCGCAGCAGCATGCTGAGCAGAAGGTTTCAGTGTATTATCGACGACGACACCAGATCCCTTTCTCGGTCCGTAACTCCTAACGTGGAACCTTGCATGACGTAGCTATAATTCGGGTTCTTTTTTCCCACATGCATCACCTTGCACTTGCTCACATTAAACTGCCTCTCACTCTCTCCACCTGCTTATTTCACAGTATGCCTCTCTTTGAAAGATTCTCAATCCTTTAATTTTGCAAAATCTGGCTATTAATTTCTTGATTAAAATAGTCCCAAGTTAGGGAAAATATTCTATATACCCTTCTATCACTTTCCAAAGTTTCATCATGCCTGTAGCGTAGGCGCCTGATCTGTGGAGTGCAGTGTTGAACACCTCCATAATCAAGAAAAAATCATTCATCACATCCAATGATGAATAATTTGTGTTGTGTCTAGGATCCACAATGATTTTGTATATTAGCTCTTCTTGCCTTCAGCTACCAATTTGTGCTTTTAATGTGACATCCAGTTGGTAATGGATGGTGTGATGTCTGGAGAAATACAGGGAATTTAAGATTTTAATGGTCATTTTCTTGTTTCCTCATTAATTCAGTGTAGACTGTGCGATTTTTAAAGAAGGAAAGACTCTTGAATAAGAGTTCTAGAGGTGGT
Source organism: Microcaecilia unicolor (assembly GCF_901765095.1). Lineage (NCBI taxonomy): Eukaryota > Metazoa > Chordata > Amphibia > Gymnophiona > Siphonopidae > Microcaecilia > Microcaecilia unicolor. The sequence goes on from NW_021963242.1 coordinate 297,567, forward strand.
CTTCCCAGGGTCCGGTAAAGTTCATTCTGACAGATTTTAATGTTGATGTGTTGCTGCTTTCCATAGTGTGTCATTATTTTTCAGTCAAAGAATCAGGTTATTATAAGCTGTGGGTTCTGCTGCGTATTTGTTGTACTATAATTCTATTACTATTTATAGAAATAGGAGTGTATTTTATTGGGATATATTAATTATGTATTTCATATGAAATTCATCGTTGTCTCCACTGTAGGAAAACAGGTTTCTATTTCCCCAAAGTACTAGAGATACTTTAATGAACATAAGAACATAAGTGATGCCATACTTGGACAGTCCGAAGGTCCATCAAGCCAACAGTGATTCCAACAGTGGCCAATCCAGGTCACAAGTCCCTGGCAAGATCCCAAAGCAGTAAAACAGATTTTATGCTGCTTATCCTAGAAATAAAGGGTGGATTTTCCCAAGTCCATCGTAGTCATGGCTTATGGAATGTTCTTTTAGGAAATCATCCAAACCTTTTCAAAACCCTGCTAAGCTAACTGCTTTTACATTCTCTGGCAACTGAGTTTTACCGCATTCTCTGGACACTGAGTTGTCCCCACACAATGCCACAGACACAGGAACTACTGCAAGTATGGTTCACTACTTAGGAAGCTCTAGTTACCTCGAGTTTCTCCATCCTGGGCTCTGTTAGTTTACTATATGTAAGGATTATGTAAACTGCTTCCCTTAAGCAAAAATATATTGTACCTGGCTTGTAAGTATTTTGGACTAGTAAATTGGACCATTTGTAGGATGCACTACATTTTACTGGTCCCGCATCGGTGTTATCTGTAGTATATAACTACATGAGTTCTTAAGATCCAGTGGCGTACCAAGGGGGGGCGGTGGGGGTGGTCTGCCCTAGGGTGCACGCTGCTGGGGGTGCTGCGGCGCGCGCCTGTCGGCTGCGACTTTGAATCGCTACGCTAAATTCTCTCGTTCGCTGCAGCTCCCCCCTCTGCCCGGAACAGGTACTTCCTGTTCTGGGGCAGAGAGGGAGGGAGCTGCAGCGAACGAGAAAATTTAGCGTAGTGATTCAAACTCGCAGCCAACAGGCGTGCACCGTGGCACCTCCCTAACGGCGTGCACCCGGGGGGGTGTCATTTCACCAGGGGGGGGGGCGCTGCACCCGGGGGGGGTGCATCGACGATCCGCCCCGGGTGTCATCGACGCTAGGAATGCCACTGTTAAGATCATAGGCCCCATGTTCCCACCAAACCTACTTCTGATTTTGAATCCGAGTATCTAATTACAGAAACAGGGCTCTATATACTAGCAGTTCCCCTGTTTTTCTAGACTCCTTCCCTAAAATATTTGGGCCTGACATTCAAAGGGTTTATGCTCTAACTTCTTGAGTTATACTCATAAATTGGCCTCTCTGAAAATGTACTAGGACTGAGTGGATAAATCTTTATTCAAAATTTCACAAAACTCTTAAATTTAGGAGAATAAAAAGTGGGTGGCAATGGGGGAAGATTTAGGGTGGGGAAAAGAAGTTAGGAGCTTAGCACTGATTTCAACACTGGGTGGGGGGGGGGGGGAGTCTATAAATGGCCCTGAAAAATTGGAGTTAGAAAAAAAATCAGTGCTTAGGGGTGAATTCTATATACGACCCAACCTAAACACCGGAACCCCACAACACAACGACACTCATACAAGAACTGGACAAAACTTAACCCTTCCTCCTTGACTACCCAATGTACTCTATCGCTTATTGATCCTTAATGCAATTGCCACTCTGTATTTCTCATACCGGAATTGGCGATCGCCATCACGGTACTATTGTAAGCCACATTGAGCCTGCAAATAGGTGGGAAAATGTGGGATACAAATGCAACAAATAAATAAATAAATATAGGGCGCCAATAAAATTGGTGCAGAAAATAGCACTATTCTATAAACTGAGCTTAAAGTTAGGAGCAGTTTATAGAATAGCACTTATGCCTGGGAATCATGCCTAACTTTCGGCACGGTCATTTGCAACAACATTATATATGTATGCTCCCCTCAATTTACAACACCGCACGTAAATGTTAGTTTCACCCATGACCCTCCTATTTCCACACCCCCTTTTTGAACTCACCTGTAAAATTTAGGTTCGGATCCTGCATCTAAATTTACACACATATATCCCAATTGAATCTAATTAGTGCCAATGATTGTTTAGCAAGTTATTCAATTAAATTGCATGTGCAAATTGGGTGCATGCCAAAATTTGCGTACGCAATTTTTAGCAACTTTTGAATTAGGGAGTATGCACTAGTCCATAAAGGGCACTCTGGGTTGATCACTCTTTATAGCATAGCACCTAGAGCTAATTCCTACACCCAAAGTTGGGCGCCGGTGTTTATGCCCGCTTGAACCTGGTATAAATGCCAGCGCTCAACTCATAAATTAATCCTTATCAATACCCAGCTCCAGTTGCTCCTTATCAATATCCTTTACATAATACTTAAAGGGTACTGAGTATTGGATCCATCAGATAACCATGTCACCACCATTTCAGGCTATATATATGAGCCAGGCATTTTGTTATGGTGGGCATGTATTCATCATTGATCCATATTTTTCAGCATTTTAACTTTCTACTTTCACCCAATAGCTTGAATTTTCAATATTCAATCTTATAATCTCAAATGCACTTAGCTTAGATGAACTTTCACTGTTCTTTTTCTTTTTATTTCTTTTAAGAATTATTATTCATCTCGGAGACATCATCTGATCCGACGTGAAATCATGTTTCGCACAAAATGCTGTGTCAAGTCATGTCTCTCTATATAAGCTGGAAACGTGGCATTTGGGCACAAAAATGCCGATCTAAAAAATGTTAATGTTCAAAAAACAATGCCCATACCACTTGCGCCAGTGCGAGGGGATTAAGGCGTTCAGGGGTCCTTTTCCAAAGGCGCTAGCATTTTTAGTGCATGCTAGCATTTCTAGTGTGCGCTAATGATTAGTGCACGCTAAATTCTAGAGATGCCCACAGAAATATATGGGCGTCTCTAACATTTAGCACGGCTTATTTTAGTGAGCGCTAAAAACACAAGCACCCCCAGTCTTATAGAATAGCATGCAGACAGATGTGCACACAAATCCAATTACTGCCAATTAACTGTAATAATTGTTAACATCAATTAATTGCTGGCTCAATAAACAATTTATTTTTGTGGCACTTCGCTCCACACTGAAATTTCAGCGTTCAGATTTGGGCACCATATATAAAATTTGAGGGTAGGCGTTCATCAATCTATGCAAATGAATAGCAGACTTCAATTTATAAGCATAACTTTTAAGCTCCTAAATTAAGATACATTTTCAGCTGTAAAGTTATGCTCCTAAGTTTGGCTGAAATAGGGCACAAATTTAGAAGGCTAACTTAGAAGCATAAATTGAGTAGCTGCCATTTTTCTGAATATTGGTCCTTTAGATTTTGAGCCTTGTGCCTTAGAAGGACTCCTGTAGGTGCTTCATGCATGCAGGTGGTTCCAGTATGTTGTAGCATTGCCTTTACCAAGAAAGTTGGAAATGTGCTGCGAAGTTAAGGGGAAAGGAAGACATCTTAACTGGTAAGTTGAATACTGTCAGCAATGCTTGGGGGAAAATATGTGGTCATAACCAAGGCTCCATCGTGTTTGGCATGGTTGGCATGGGTGGAGACTTGCCAACAGTTTTAGATGGGTGGCTTTGGCCCGCACTGAGTAGCAGGCCACCTTGGGCAGTGGATGGACTATACGTCATTACTTTGCCACAGATGTCACTTATAGGTAGTAGACTTTTATGATTCCAAGCCCAGTGCTTATTTCCGTTGCCTGTATCATCTATTTCCGTTGCCTGTTCAGGCCTTCTGCTTCTCCTTATCCTGCGGGGACTGATCACTCTGATTCTCCTCTGACAGAAAAAGTACTCTGTGAAGACTGGCAAGGATCCTGGGCCGAATTCATTCAAAAGAAACACAAAAAGCAAAACACTGGGCCTTCAGGAAAGGGAAAATGTAATCCTTTATTCCAAAAGATGGCCTGTGTCGGGTCATCTTTTGGAATAAAGGATTACATTTTTCCCTTTCCTGAAGGCCCAGTATTTGCTTGTTGTGTTCTGTCGATTTTTGTATGCTGTTACCCTCTCTTTTGTGACTCAGAATCATTCAAGCATTAGGTTTATGGTTTTTTTTTTACCATTGAAATTTGATTCATCTGAAAGAATATATGTGATGTTTAACATGCTCTTACCAGGTCACTGGTTCCTGTCTTTCCACAGGCTCCCTGGAACATATCCACCTGTCTCTTCCATTTGTCACACAAAGAATAAAGAGGTGAATGCAACGGTGGTGCTATGGCCCAGTCAGGTTGGCACTCTGACTTACGTGTGGGGGGCTCGGGAAC